>NC_000067.6:152757470-153067470 GCF_000001635.26 Mus musculus | reverse complement strand
AAAGAAGAAAGAAAGAAAGAAAGAAAGAAAGAAAGAAAGAAAGAAAGAAAGAAAGAAAGGAAGGAAGGAAGGAAGGAAGGAAGAAATTATAAGAAGACATGACTGTCTTCTTAGAAATCTCAAGAAATCCATAAAGTAGCTCCTAGAACTAATGAATGAGCCAAGCTTAGCAAAGTAACAGGAAAGATCCATAAGAGAAACTAAGTTATTTCTTCTTTTCTCTTCTTTCTTTTTTTTTCTTCCTTCTTTCTCTTCTATTTTTGAGCTTGTTTGTTTTTGGTGTTTTGAGACAGGGTTTCACTGTGTAGCGCTGGCTGTCCTGGACCTCACTCTGTAGACCAGAGATCTCCAACCCCCAGAGATCCACCTACCTCTGCCTCCTGAGTGTGAGATTAAATGTGTGTGCCACCACTGTCTGTAGAAAACTAAGTTATTTTTAAACAGTAGCAGCCAAAATAAAAATACAAGGAAATTTGCACAAGACTCAACACAGTAAGTATTTTTTTCCCAAAGCAATATGTAAATTTAATGCAATTTGTCTCAAAATCCCAACAAGACTTTTAAAAGTGAAAATCTAGAATTTATTTGGAAAGGCAAGTAGCTAGAATAATTCACAGAACTTTTATCTGTAAGAACTAAGTAGAAGAAACATCCAAATGTCCCACAATCTGAAAATGGCTAACAAACCACACTGTGAAATAACTGTGAAATATCCACACCACAGAGTACTAGTCACCACGTGAGGAGACAGTAATAATACACTCGACAACTTGGGTGTGTTTTAGTCAGACTTCTCAGCACTGTGGCGGGTACCCAAGAGAGGAACTGAAGGAGGAGGGTGTATTTCAGAGTTTCTGTGCATGGTTGGCTGTTTCTGTTGTGTCTGGGCTGTGGTGAAGCATCATGGCATATGTAAATACACTGTAGCTGTCTTCAGACACTCCAGAAGAGGGCGCCAGATCTCATTACAGATGGTTGTGAGCTACCATGGTTAGATGGTTGCTGGGATTTGAACTCAGGACCTTCAGAAGAGCAGTCAGTGCTCTTAACCACTGAGCCAGTTGTCCAGCCCTGGCTCTTGTTCTTAATTGTGGTGCTTCTCTAATCCATAGATGTGGTAAAGTGACATATACCTGAAGGCCACAGGAGTGGGATGTCTCTGTCTTATCCTTGCAACTTCCTACGGATTACGAATTATCTCAAAACAAACTATAATTTCAAAGCCCATAGTAAACCACCAGATGTTACACTTTAGGATAGATTGCACAAATCCAGGCAAATGGCCAGCAAGCTGGCTGGTTCTATTTGGTTACTTCTGCAACTTTCCTTTTTTTTTTTTTTTTTTTTTATAATTTCTAAATTTTTTTGCTGCTGTTTGGATTCCAACATTTGGAGCTATGACGTGACACAATAAATAAATCCAAAAACATTGTTTATCTTAACAGTCCAGTATGAGTGACCCTTAGCCCTCAGCTAGTTTAGTACGTATAACAAGCTCCCAAGGAGACCAGCCCCACTGGCCTACAGCCACATACTTGTGTGTGTGTGGTTGGGCAGACTAGCCTCTGAAAGGTTCAGATACCCCAACACACACACACACGCGCGCGCACATGTGCGCAAAGCTGTCCACTTTCTTCCACTCTCCCAGTACATTACATAACGAGGGCCTTTCTGGGCCTTGGTAGGAAGCCAGCCCATTGGCAAAGATGTAGCTAGGGCCCTGGAATTTAATTTCATGCCAGGCCTCCCAAAATGCATTCTATTTTCATCCATATACCCCAGGGAAGCAGCCAAATGGCTCTAAAGTTTACACTCTAGTCTGATGGCTCTCCTCCTGCTCTTTTGGAGGAGACAAGACTCAATATCCATCGGCCTTCCTGTCCGCAGGACCCTGAAGACTCACCCTGGCTTAGTCCAGGCCCCTAGACCCATCTAAATCTGTCATGACAGCTGCTGCTAGACTGACCAGAGATCAAACACAGCACAGGTGATCTGCCTAGTTATTAAAACCTCAGACAGATCTGCCTGCTGGCTTCTCAGTGGACCTGGCTGACATTTGTAATCCTCTCTCCCCTTCCAGCCAGGAGTTCATGGAGAGGAACACTGCATTTAGAACATCAATATTAACTCAAATTTTCCTTTTGGGTTGCAATTAGAAATGACCCCAGCTCGTGTTCACAGCTGGAACTGCCTTGGCTCTCCTTGTTTGTGAATTGCACAGAGGCTGTCTGGACTTGTAAACATTCTAAATTGCAGACAGATCCAAAATTGGGTAATAAAGAAAGGACTGGAGCTATGAATCCCTCTAGGCGGGGTTATTTCTGCTTAGGGATTATGAAGAAATAACTCTTAAAGGAGTCATTCCTGTGGCCTTCCAAACTGAACCTTGAGGAGTCTCCAGCAAAATGTGATGAGAGCTTACTCTGCCCGAGGTTCTGTGCCAGCCGCTGTGAGGATGCTGGAGAAACGCCACATGATCACCATCTCTGAGGAGTTTGAAGGTCTGGGTAAATAACCCGCATTGATAATAGCAGAAGATGCAGGTCACTGAAGTGACCGAGGCCTTCCTGGGGATGGGGTACAGAGGCCAATGAAGCCTCCTGAGAACACGTGACCTTAGGCAGGGACCTGACAGCAGAAAGGAGGATCGTGGTAGCTTATCCCTTCTCATCAGAGCCCCTGGAAGTTGAGGGAGGAGCAGTGCCTCGGATTCTTGAGGGGCCTGGGCTACAGAGTGAAGTCTGGCCAGTCTGGGCTATAGAATGAGACTCTGTCTGAAGTAGTGGTTCTCAACCTTCCTAATGCTATGACCCTTTAATACAGTTCCTTATTTTCATTTCTACTTCATAACTGTAATTTTGCTACTGTTATGAACCGTAATATAAATATCTGATATACAACCCTGTGAAAAGCTAAGACCTTTTTATGGATTGAGAACACAGGTTGAGAATTGCTGGTCTCAAACAAACAAACATCTTTATTTTCTGTGTTCCTGTTGCTCTGACATGGAAACCTTTTTTTGGATCCTGAACAGACAATTGTCTCTGAGTTGGGCAGTCCCTAACGGCCTTTTGGCACATCTTTTAAATGCAGTCACCAGTCTCCAAACATAGGTCCCCAGTATCAGATATACCTGTGTTCTGGAGGCTGAGGCAGGAGGATCCCAAATTCATGAGTTAGAAACGAAACTAAACTACATAGTAAGATCCTGTCTCCAAGCAAGCAAGCCAAAAAGCAGAGGACAGACAGACATTCCAGGGATGAGAGAATCAGGCCGATGCACTGACTGAGGGGTGAAGGCTCCGTTTCTTCACTTGCTTTCTTTGTAAGTCACCAATCCATAAAAAGACATAAATGCCAGCTCCTCTAATCTGAACACTGCACATTGTGTATGTGCAATAGATGATCACACTGTACCCTACAAATACGCACACTTGCATCTCAGTTAAAAATGTTTGAAGCACTGGAGAGGTGGCTCAGTGGTTAAGTATACTTGCTGTTCTTCCAGAGGACCTGAGTTCTAGACCCAGTACCCATGTCAGATAACAGATCCAGGAGATCTGATGCCCTCTTCTGGCCTCTGAGGGGACCTACTCACACACATGTGCATACACACACACACACACACACACACACACACACAAATACACATACATTAAAAATAAGTCTTTTTTTTTTTAAAAAGAAACTTGAAAAGAATGATCAGAAAAGAATAAAAGAGAATGATGTCACTGTAGGTCATTGTCACTTGGGGTGTCTTGCCCTCTCTCATATCACTCGGGGTGTCTTGACAGTTGTTTACCATTCGGACAGCGTGGAGAAGCAGGGGTCTGGCTGACCACGTTCTCCTGGTAGATAGACTAGATGAGAAAGTAATTGAATATTGAGCCCTTGAAGTAAAAGGCTTTTGTTGTTGTTGTTGTTTTATTTTGCTTTGGACTCGGGCCCTTAAACAGGCTAGACAAGAGCTCTATGACTGCACTATATCCCGAGTCCTCTTTTTACTTTTTATTTGAGGTAGGATCTCACTAAGTGGCCCCAGTCTGATGTGATGTAACTCTGTAGTCTAGGTGGGGCTGTGCTTGCAATTCTCCTGCCTTGGCCTCCTGAGGGCCGGGATCACAGGCATGAGTTACCTCCTGAGGGCCGGGATCACAGGCTGGGATCACAGCTCAAAGGGTTCCTGGTCTTATTTCTGTGCCTCAGGAAGGCAGAGGAGTTTTGGAAGCTAGTTTTCTGCGGGCACAGTGGGATACCCAGATCTTGTATGCTTTCTCTTGCTGTCTCTGCAGCCAGTGGTGGAGCAAAGGGCGGGTGGCACAGTTCTGGATGGAGATGAGCGCCAGGCTTAGGTGCCCGATTATCAGGCAGCCTGCAAGAAAGCACCTCTGCGATCTGAAGGAAGACAGAACCTTTCTCTAGCCATCTCTGCCTCCCTCTAGCTCCCCACCCGATGCATGCAACTCAGGCTGTCTAAATCCATGAGAGAGAATAAGAAATACTTCCCAGAAGCCTCCACTGCTTAGACGTGGTCCTCTTCCCGCTTTCCATTTTTTGTTTACTCCTCGGGGTTGGCAGCTGTTCTCCGCAGCCTTGTGCTGACTTTGGGGTAACACAGACGGTTGGCACTGCGGTCCCCTGGCTGTCCCTAACCTTTGTTTGCTTCACTGACTCTAGCTGAGGAGCTGAGCCCTTTGTCTTCACAGCTGGGAAATGATTTATGGCTCTCACTTCCAGAGTTGTCATTTCCCACAGACCTGCAAGGAAAGAACTCCTCACAGGTCCCCAGCCAGCAGGAGCCATCCTAGAAGTCTGGCCTCATTTAAAACGTTTCCCAGAGGCCACTCCCCTGAAACCCTCTTAGACCAGCCAGGCCACAGTGTGAGGCCCTATAGTAGATACACAAACAAAAATATCAAAATAGTAGAAATGAATAAATAAACTAATAAACAAACAAACAAATAAATAAACCAGGCACTTAAGCTGGATTGCAGCCATTTGCTGAATGAATTTGGAGGCTGGGTCTCATCTTAGGTTTGGCTAGTCTCAAACTCATGAAATTCTGTTGGGATTACAGGTATGTATCACCATACTCAGCCTTAAAATTTATCATTTCAGAAAAGACTTAAAAAAATATTTTTTCTTTAGAGGAAGAAAGCTAAATGTGTACATATATGTATCTTTTTTTTTTTTTTTTTTTTTTTTTTTTTTTTTTTTTTGGTTTTTCAAGACAGGGTTTCTCTGTATAGTCCTGGCTGTCCTGGCACTCACTTTGTAAACCAGGCTGGCCTTGAACTCAGAAATCCACCTGCCTCTGCCTCCCGAGTGCTGGGATTAAAGGCGAGCGCCACCACGCCCGGCTACATGTGTGTATCTTTACATAAATATAAAGCTAACTACATATGTGTATGCATGTGTGTCATATATGGCACAAACTAAATATAAACATAAAAATGGGGCAAAAATTTCAAAGGTTCTCTTTTCAGTGAAACCCCAAGACACACGAGAGAATTACTTTAGATCCACAGACTATAATAACATAGTTGGGTGAGTGGCCTGGTGCAGGAGACAGAATACAAGGTGAGGTGACTAAAGACAGAAGGACACTTGATACAGAAAAGCCACCAGGGTCCCACATTAGGCCACATCCTTTGCATGGAATCAGGCGCTGCTTTAAACTACCAGGCCATCACCCACACTTACTGACCTTTGAGTACAGCTCACTGTGTGGGCTTCTTACACAGGGCAGTGAAGGCTCTGACTGGGTTTATCCAGGAAACAGCTTTGCTTTTGTCAGGTCGGGCAGGCAGATGGTAGTGAACACTTCCTTTTAGTGAGTGAGGGTGTGGTCATGCTGAGGGGTGATGGAGATTAAAGGTTCTTTTTGCCCTAAAGAACACTGTTGGAGGGTCAGGGAGATGGATCCGCCATTAAAGGAGCTTGTTACACAAGTCTGGCAGTCCACACTCAATCCCTGGAAACTGCATAGAGGTGGAATGAGGGAATGGACTCCACGAGGTCATCTTCTGACTGCTACACAAGTGCTGTAGCACTGACACACACACAGGCACACACGCACACATGCACACATCCTATATACACACATCACACACACACACATCACATATACACATACATCACACACACAATTACACATATACAAATCACACACATCTCACATACACACTACTACTAATAATAAACAAAAAAGTTTTTTAAAAGAACATTACTGGGAAAACAACATTCCCTTCATCGATTTATTACTGGCATGAATCTTTCCTCTACTTCCCCAGGTAGAACTGTCTTCCCTTTCAGGAGCTCCTTCTAGAGGGACCAACAAGAAACTGACCAGGCCAGCTGGGCAGTTTCTTGATTTTTACACTAAAAGCCCCACGTTCCAGGAAAGTTCTATTTCCAACATTCGGAATGGTCATCTGGTAGGTGGAATAATGGCCCTCTAAGAACACCCACGAGGAGCCTATGACATGGAAAAAGGGACTTTGGTAATGTCACCTAAAGATCTTGAGATGAGGAAAGATTCTGTCTTTATTCTGGATGGACCCCATGTAATTCTCCTGACATAATTATCCCTATGTCAGAGTAACTGCCTCCTCGTGCAGGTGAGCAGATTCTAATAGATGTGGGTTCAAATCCTACCTTTGGCATTACTAACCAGGTAACCATGGGTAACCTTCCAGTTACACAGCAACTCTGACTGGCACACATCTCTAAGCTAGAAATCATATATTGGACTTGGGGGGTTCTGATTTTTTTCTTCTTGTTTTCTGAGGCAGGGTTTGTCTGTGCAGATCTGGCTGTCCTGGAATTCACTCTGAAGACCAGGCTGGTCTCAAACTTACAGAGATCCACCTGCTTCTGCCTCCCCAGGGCTGGGATTAAGGCGCGTGCCACCACTGCCCAGTTTGAGGGTTGTGATGTTAATAGAAAAAACTCAGCAGGTGCTGAGGTACTGGAGCTCAGTCGTATATAGTGCTTACCTGGTATCACAAGGCTCTGCCCGAGAGCAGTCCCAGCACTGCATGCCCAAACCAACCCAAGCCCTGTAACAGTGCGCCAGCCCTCAGAGGATTATCTTTATCTTATCTTTAGTTTCTGGAGCAGTAACATCTCAGGGGAGGATGGCAAAGTGCGACAAGGAAAACTAAAACAAACTAACAAACAAAACCACCACCAACAAAGAACCAACTTCCTTTAAAACCTATTATAGCAGAGCATGGTGGTTTAACCCAAGGGGCAGACCAGACAGAGCTCTGCGAGTTTGAGGCCAGCCTGAACCACTTAGTAAGACTGTCTCAATAAATAAACAAACAAGCCAACAAGAGGAACTGATACACTCTGTGCAGCTCGTAACTGGAAAAGAATCACATCCTGCAAGTCCCCTTTGGGCCAGCAAAGCTTGCTGGTGGCCCCAAAGAGACACTTGTCCCAGTGTTCTTTGTCCCTTTTGTCAACCGCCCTCCATACTACTGAAAGAGTTGTTTCCCAGGAGGGGTGGGGGGAGAGAGACTGGGAAGCCACCTGCAGTGGCAGAGGCCAGGGCCTTCACCAGACCTGCTCTTGGCTGCTCTTTAATTGAAATGAAACACAGGGTTCTGAGTCACAGCGCAGCAAACATCCCTGGGGATGGTGCCAGGTTGGACTTGAGTAGACATACGGGCCTGAGAGCCTCAGCTTGCAGCTCAGCTACCAACTGTGTTTGGATGATGGATGGGAGAGGGAGCGGTGTGCGGGACACGTCAAGCTGGACCACGCTGGCCTGGTTATTGATTGAGTTCTATTGGTGCGGGACATGAGAGGTTTCTGCTTCGGTGGGTGAGGTGACTTTGGGAGGTTTGGTTTGTCTTCTGAAGGCATCACAGAGTCTTTCTTGCTTCTCCATGCAGCTGACCTGAGGCAGACCGAGGAGAGTCCATCAAGAAACAGCATTGTGGTGTGGATTTTGTGTGCAGCTGGTTGTTGTTCTTCAGTTTTACTTAAGGCAAATCTTTAAAATGATGCTAATGAATGTCAGGGAGGATGAGGAGGTGGCATGCAGGCTACCCCAGTGGCGGGAGGATAAACTGATGAAGCCTTTTAGGACAGTGTCTTAGTTAGGGTTTTACTGCTGTGAACAGACAACACGACCAAGGCAAGTCTTATAAAAAGCAACGTTTAATTGGGGCTGGCTTACAGGTTCAGAGGTTCAGTCCATAATCATCAAGGTGGGAGCATGGTAGTATCCAGGCAGGCATGGCTCAGGAAGAGCTGAGAGTTCTACATCTTCATCCAAAGGCTGCTAGTGGAAGACTGACTTCCAGGCAATTAGGATGAGGACCTTATACCCACACCCACAGTGACACACCCATTCCAACAAGGCCACACCTTCAGATGGTGCCATTCCCTGGTCCAAGGATATATAAACCATCACAGACAGTAATAGGGCACGGCACTCAGCATCTATCAAAATGAGAAAACCTTTGACCTGGTCATTCCATTCCCAGGAATCTATACAACGGGGAAAACCGGCTCATGTCCAGAGATGTGCTCAAGAGGATATTTTATTTCATGTATAATTTGTGTTAATTAAAAGTCAAAACAACAACAGCAAAACAAAACCCAAAACAAAAACAAAACTCAAGAGCAAATAAAAAAAGCAGTTAGAAAATCATGTTATGTACCTTTAAAGGACTATTATGTATCCATTAAAAAGAATGAGGTAGCGCTATCTGGTCTGGCATGGAAAGGTCTCCAAATCTCATTGTTAGGTGGGGGAACAAAAACTAAGTCACAAAATAGTGCCAGTAGAACAGGACATTTAGATAAAACCGAACGACTGTGAAGTAGCTTCAGATGGTAATAATGTGGGCAGAGAAGAAAATTAGAGAGAGTAGAGGGATTGAGAGGTGAGGGTCAACTCCTGACTCACACCTCGAACAGACGGAAACCATGCGGAGCCTAGGAGTATCTGACCCAGAGTTCCCTGGGACAGAGCCAGGCCAGGTGGCTGCAGCCTCATGAGAACAGTCGTGTTGACGTCAGGAGGACATAAGGGACAGACAGACAGGAAGGAAGAAACTTGGGGTTGTGGGTTAAGTCTTTAGAGCATTTAGATCAAGGGTTTTAAGGAGAGTGCTCTCAGAGATGCTGCTGAAAACCAATTGTTGGAAACAAGGGCAGAGGCACTGAGAGCAATTAATTAAGAGATGAGCCCAGGAAGCCACAGAGAAGTAGCAGAGGCAAGCCTCACTAATCTCCAGTCTCCTCCACTTACTCCTAAATTAGAGATGCTGGTATGTAAAGTAGCAGATAATAAGGTGTTTGTTTGTTTGTTTGTTTTTCTCTTAAAGTAAAGAAGCTTACAGCCCTGCATTAAGTGGTTAAGTTGAATGGTGCAGAGCCACTATACAACCATAGTGTATATATACTATAATCCTAACACTCAGGCGACAGAGGCAGGAGGATCAACCTAAATTCAGGGCCAGCTTAATCTGCATACAGAGTTCCAGCCCACTCAGAGCTACCTGTCTCAAAACAAAACAAACACATCCATTCAGTATTATATTTTTATACAACCAATATTGTATAGCACGGCGCTTCTTCAGCTGTGTTAGTTTCTATAAGTATACTCTGACGTTTGCACAGCCCCAGAATTGCTTAGTGATGCATTTTGTAGACTGTGTCCCCATTAAGTGACATAAGGCTGCATTACAATAGAATCCAGTTTTGGTACAGCTCATTACTTGTGTTTTGTTATGATTATGTATGACCTGGGTACATTGTATTTGCAAAACAAAATAGTTTGCTCCACAGTGTGACAGTGGCATACTGAGTGTGTGTGTGTGTGTGTGTGTGCGTGCGTGCATGTGGAAAGTGTGCACAGTGTGAAATAAGTGGTCACACTATCTCCCCAATCTCAAAAGGCAAGAGGAGACACCAGAGAGCACATCTGTACATAGTCCAGTAGAAAGCATGCTTCCAGGAATTAAAGTTGCAGCAGGCCGGACCATTTTTCAGACTAATTAAAGGCACTGCAAAGGTCATTTCTCAAGTGAACCATCTCAGCACTTTTCTTAAGATAAAGTATACACCTTTGACTTGGCAGTCTGGGGCATTTGCCCCATGTGACCCATGCTCCATTCTTCAAATGTAAAAGGACTCTAAGACTTTCTGCCTAAAGGGGGTTTTAATTAGAAGAGAAAGCTGGAGGGACTAGATAAATCTGGGGAGTCACCTAGGTGGGGCTCAGACAGATGTTCCAAAACACATTTTTAGGATGCCAGATTCTTCCTTCTAATTGACTAAAGTCAGCCTGTCAAGCCAGGCCTTCCTATCTGTAGCTTAGCTTCCAGCACTTCAGGACCTTAGCTCTGCTTTCAAAAACTCCTTCCACGAAGCTGGGCTTGGAATTCTAGCACTCAGGACATGGCTGTGAGTTTGAGACATAACTGGACTGACTATATATTAAGTTGGAGACCAGACTACACTTGTAGACCATGTCTCAGAGTTAACAAACAGGCTGGCGTATGGTGCATGCTTCTAGTCCCATCCCTTGGGAGGCAGAGACGGGCCGATCTCTGTGTGTTTGAGGCCAGCCTGATCTACAGAGTGAGTTCCAGGACAGCTAGGGCTACACAGAGAAACCCTGTCTAAAAAAAAGAAAGAAAGAGGAAGAGAGAGACAGACAGACAGACAGACAGACAGACAGACAGACAGACAGAGAAGAGAGATGGGGAGAGAGGCAGGGGGAAGGGAAGGGAAGGGAAGGGAAGGGAAGGGAAGGGAAGGGAAGGGAAGGGAAGGGAAGGGAAGGGAAGGGAAGGGAAGGGAAGGGAAGGGAAGGGAAGAAGAAGAAGGGAAGAAGAAGAAGGGAAGAAGAAGGGAAGAAGGAAAGGAAAGGAAAGGAAAGGAAAGGAAAGGAAAGGAAAGGAAAGGAAAGGAAAGGAAAGGAAAGGAAAGGAAAGGAAAGGAAAGGAAACTAACAAACAGGACAAAAATAAAAGCTCTTGAAGAGTCAGTGTGGTGTCCCTCTAGTCCCAACACTCTGAACGCTAAACTGTCATCTAGCAAACCATGTCTTCAGAATGCCTCAGACATGGAATCGTAACTACTTCTCCCTGCATTAGGCCAGTTAGAATCAGGTGCATTCAGTCTTCTCTGGTCCCCTCCACCTTCCAGAACTTTCCTAAGAAGACTGGAAAGACTGTCCCTAAGAGGTTCCAGACTCAACATCCTCAGCCAGAGTTGGCTGAGTCCAGAAGCACATTTGGCAACATCCGCAGATGTTCCGGGTTGTGACAAGATGGGTAGGTCCTGACACCTACCAGGTGGAGGCCACCAGATACTGTTGAACAGCCTGTAATAGACTGGATAGCACCCAGAGTAAAGAATTAACTGTTCCAACATGGGCCTGGCCTCAGAGGTCTGTAATCTCAGCTGAGCTCTGGAAGCTGAGCTGGGAAGATAGATCTCAAGTTCAAGGACAACCTGAACAACTTATGGAAACCCTTCTCAAAATTTATCTTCTTAAGTAAAAGGAGGGGCTGGCGATAGCATGCATGAGGCTCTGGGTTCAATCCTGATTACCTTCGTCCCCCCTAAAAGTCCCAGGATGTCCAGTGTCGTTGTTTTGGATAGGGCTCTTGTGCTGGGCCCCACTGACTAGACTTTTTTTCTTTTGGTTTTTCGAGACAGGGTTTCTCTGTGTAGCCCTGGCTGTCCTGGAACTCACTTTGTAGACCATGTAGGCCTTGAACTCAGAAATCCGCCTGCCTCTGCCTCCCGAGTGCTGGGATTAAAGGCGTGCGCCACCATGCCCGGCTTCTGACTAGACTCTTAAGTTACTCACAGCAAAGTTCCAAGTTCCATATCATCCATGTTGCAAGCAGGGTGTTTATATGGCCTGAGAAAGCAGGGACAGGGGATCAAGTACATTCCCTAGCAGTAGGTGTGTAGGCACCACTGGTGTCCCTTTGCTCCAGTCTCCTCACAGAAAAGGAAGTAGCTGAGGCCTGCCAGTTTTGACTTTCTCAGTCTCCCTTTATCTGTGCTATATTGAAACAACCCACCTATCACCCCCACCCCCTTATTTACCTTCTGGCTTTTTTTCTTTCTTTTTGTCTATAATCCAACTTCATCTACTTGGCTCATCATAATACTTCTATTTTGTGGACCAGAACGTTACTGGGCTCTGGAACTGAAAAGAAGGCCAGTTAACATCTGCAAACTGGGGCCAGCAAGATGGCTCAGTTGGCAAAGGCTCTTGCAGTCAAGTTCCATCCCTAGGACCCATGTGGTAGAAAGAGAGAACCAACCCCACGAGGCAAACTGTCCTCTGACCTCCGTGGACTGCTGTAGCATGTGTGTATACCCCTGTCCCCCAGCACACAATAAATAAATAAAGTAGTGATGGCATTTCAAAAACTAAAGATTCTTAAATTGTTATAATTCTGTTCTTTGATGGATCCAAGGTTGATGAAGCCTCTTCTGGATACATGAAGCAAAGGACCAGCAGTAACTAACGATATTATTGCAGGTGGAAGAATTATGGCCCCAGAGGATAGGAAGCAAGGGGCTAGTATTTCATCCTGCCCTGGTTTTAGCACAGAAGAATACTATTGGAAAAAGTGACCGAGCCAAGGACCAGCATGACAAACGCTCTGCCTGGTGAAGGTGTTTCCTTCACAGGGAGACTGCAGTGGCTGGGCGCCAAGGTCCCTGGTTAGCTTTCCAGCCTGCAGGAAGGGTTGTGTGAGCCCTGCTCCCCAGCTCTGCCCGACTTCCTCACTGTTCAACTAGGCAAAGGCCAGTGTCCTGTCAGCCCCTACACTTCAGAAACCCTCCTGCTCCAACAGAGAAATGGTTTCTGTGGCTGCTAGTCAGAGAACAGGCTTTTGGAGTGAGGAGCCAGGGCCATGGCGGGAATTCCTGGCTGAGGACCAGGAGAGACCCTTTCTCCTCACAAGTCCTAATTAATTAATTAATTGGTTCTTTATGAAGAGCTCTAAGGGGATGATTAGGGCCACCAGCAGTGAAAGCATTTCTAAGCAGTCTTGTATTTCCCCCATCCAGAATTACGTTATATAATAACCAGGCAAAACTTATTGCTCTGGCTCCTTGCCGCTCAGCTGGTAAGGATTTTATTTTTTTCTCCTGGAAGTTCAAACAGCAAGGACCTCTTTTTACTTCTCGGTGGGGGAGCGGACAAAGAGGCTTGTCCCCAGCCAAGCTCAAGACAGGGCCTCCTCTTCCTTCTCAGTGGGATCCACTTTATAGCCCGGATGACTGACAGCCATGAAATCTCCTTTTTGTTCCCAGCGCCTGAGAAATGAGCCTCATCTAAGGTCCCCTCCCGATGCAGGCACACATCTCTCCTCACAGTCTGTCAAATTTAGCCATGATAAATTTAGAAATTTATAAACACTATGAAATAGAAAAAGCAAAAAAAAAAAAAAAAAAAAAAAACCAATTTTTTTTAGGCACATCAGTCATAGGCTTGGGTTGGTTTTCATTTTTAGAATGAATCCAGACTTATTAAGGGAAAATGAGAGTGAGCTCTCAAGATTGGGAGGGCTCAAAGGAAGAGAAACCAGGGGCTTCTTTTATTTTATTTTTTTAAAAATTTTCAGACTTGGGCAAAGGAGGCGGCTCTAAGATAAAAGCATTGCGGTTAAACTTGTAACCTGAGCTGGGTCCCTGAGAGTCACAGGATGGGATGGGAAAACTGACTCTGACAAGCCGTCTTACTACACGCATATACACTGCGTGTTTGTGCACACACGCAAGATATGAAATAAGAATATAAAATTAATTTTTTCCACTTACAATCGAGTTACAGAAAGCATGGAGAGTTTTCATAGTCTATCCCACTCCTCCCCCTACTACACCTTAGTTAGCTAGTTAGTTAGCTAGCTAGCTAGTTAGTTAGTCAGTTAGTTAGTTAGTTTGCATGCGGAGTGGGGGCACTCCTGCACATCACTGCGTTGGAGGAATTCCTTGTGGAAATTGTTTCTCAGCTTCCACCTGGTGTGTCTTAGGGATGGAATTCGGGGGCACCAAGCTTGGCTGCAAGGGCCCTCACCCCCTGGAGCTATCTAGTCAGCCCAAATTGATCTCATCAAATTGACTTTACTGTTTTTTTTTTTTTTTTCTCCCCTAGCTTCATGTTATACTATTTGGTAGAGAGATACTTTATATATATATAAAGTATATATATGGGCTCCTCGTGGAGATGATGTCAGGAGTGGCTTTCTCAAGGGTCATTATGAGGACAAATGAGCTGTGTCTGACAGGGTGCTCAGTACCAGGTTGTTTGTTTGTTTGTTTTGTGGCACGGTTTCATATATATATATGTATATTGCACTGTACATTTCCTGAGGAAAAAGACACATTCCTAACAGTTTATCTAATCCTGTTTCTCCCTAAAAAAGGGGCCAACATTTGACAAGTGGCTTAAAATCTGGGCCAACAGAATGAGATTCCACCAAGGTTCTCCCAAAATAACTGGGTTCAAATCTTGACTCTATTGCCTGCCTTCTAGCGATGTGATGCTGGGCTCCTCGTGGAGATGATGTCAGGAGTGGCTTTCTCAAGGGTCATTATAAGGACAAATGAGCTGTGTCTGACAGGGTGCTCAGTACCAGGTTGTTTGTTTGTTTGTTTTGTGGCACGGTCTCATTGGCCAAGGCTGGTCTCAAACCTGCTGATGGCCCCAAGTTCCTGGTACTTGCCTTTCCCTTTCCGGGTGCTGGGATTACAGGCAGGTGTGGGCCACCGCACCTGGCTTCCGGGTTCGTTTCAGTGTAACCATTTGGGCTTATTCATTTTCCACATTCCTCCAACCAGTGTTCTTTCCGATGAGGCCGGGTCTGCTTTCAATGTCAGTTTTGTCTCCCTCACTTCTTCCCACCTCCAGCTTCCACGGCCTCCTGTTCCCCTAGCACAGGCATCCTGTCTTCTGGGAAGTTATGAACCGTGGGGTGGGGAAGGATACACTGTAAAGTGTGAAGATGCAGTAACGCAGAGTGCTTTGAAGCTCAAGGCCACAGAGCTTCCCGCATGCATGCCTCACATCCCACAGTTCCGAGGTGGAACTGGAGTCACCCCTCCCAACACCCCCCTCGAAGAGAACGGTAAGCTTGCCTTCCAGGATTTTGTGCCAACCGGTTAAACTCTCTTCCCCGGCGTGAGTGGGTGTTTGATTTGTAAGGAACAAGAAAACATACGTTTAATAGCAACTTGTCAATATTCCTGGCACGGGAGTGTTGAGATATTTTCTCTTTTAAAACATTTCTTTCTTGACAAAGAGGCGTCTTTGAATCTGCCATCAATGGCAGGCAATAATTAATCACTAATTATTACTACTGGGGCCCCTCAGGGAAAGGCTGGCATAAAGGACTGGAAGCACGAACTCTGAGGTCAAGAGCCCAGCTCTGACCGGTTTTTGTCTCTAAGGACCCCACTAAGTGTGTAGCTATGGGAGCAGCTTGCTTTTTTTTTTTTTTTAAGACAGGGTTTCTCTGTGTAGCCCTGGCTGTCCTGGAACTCACTCTGTAGACCAGGCTGGCCTCGAACTCAGAAATCCGCCTACCTCTGCCTCCCAAGTGCTGGGATTAATGGTGTGCACCACCACTGCCCAGCTGGGAGCAGCTTTTGATGTGTAACAGCTTCATGCCACACACTTGGGAAGCAGGCTCAGCTAACAGTAGTCATAGCTGGAAGTACCAGGCAATCTCCCACGTGGATCCTACTGCCCAGTTTCCAAGCCAGCCACTCACCCTCTTACGTGTTTGCAAACCTGTCACAAGTCCTTGGCAAGCTCCAACTATGCCATATTTGGAGGGCTTGGCGCATTTGAGCTTTCTCCTCTCACCTCTGACCCTGTCTCCCATAGACATGTGCCTTTATTCGCTAGTTTCTTCTGCTTGAACTATACTTCACCACCGTGGCAATACCCACTAGCCATTTGAAATCCACTCACTACACCATCTTCCCTGACCTTGAGGAGTGGACTCCTGTCCTTCTGCATCTCTGCATGTACCAACAGGCTAGGCTTGACTACATGTTCCCACAAGGGAAACAGCACGGTTTACTGTGTATCTTCAGTCCCTGATCAGAGTCTGGACCTATTCAATACTCAGCTAGGCTTGACAGGGTAAAACTGAAGGACAAGGGGGTAGAAGATAGGGCACAGGTAGCACAGGGGTGGACCTGTGTCAGCCCTTCTTTTTAGGTAATTGTTTGTAGTTACAATGTATGTATGTATTAATGTGCTGAGCTATATAGGACATGTGTATGCAAAAGTATAGGCACCTTAAAACCTGAATTCCCAGGATAAATGTGAACTTTTCTCTTATAACTGCAGTTGCTCGTAGGGAAGGGTAGAACATGGTGTATGTGCTGTTTTTTAGGAATTTAAATTCCCGCCAGGCAGTGGTGGCGCATGCCTTTAATCCCAGCACTTGGGAGGCAGAGGCAGGTGGATTTCTGAGTTCGAGGCCAGCCTGGTCTACAGAGTGAGTTCCAGGACAGCCAGGGCTACACAGAGAAACCCTGTCTCGAAAAACCAAAAAAAAAACAAAAAAAAAAAAACAAGACAGATGAGTTCAACGCCAACCTGGGTTACACAGTGTAAAGCCCTGTCTTAAAACAACCACCAAGAGCTTAACCTGACACTCAAGTATTTCAACCAATTATACATCTTCTCGTATGTGGATCATTTTTACCTCTTTTTACCCCTTTTTACAGTTTTGCATTTTATCCCTGCAAAATTATGCTGCTGACCATTCCGGAACAATGAAAGCCCAGTCGCCGGGCTGTCCAGGACACTGGTGGTGAGCGCAGCACACAGAACCGGCTCCCAGTTGTTTCAACAAGATGGAAAAAACAAGCACAAAATACATCGCGGGGCAAAAAGCATCTGCACACTCTGAACACTCAGACTCATTTCCCGAGTGGAGTGTTGAGTAACATGCTCAGCAGTTAGTTCTAAGTCTCTCACCCGGTGCCCATCCAGAGAACACATGGATATTTAATTCAATCCAGTTAAAAGTATTGCATCCAAAACATTCTTAAGATATCACAGTAGCCCAGGAATTGAGCAAACCACTCAGGGGATTCAGGGTTCATCTTCCTAACAGCTACTGAAATGCTTTGCCACCCTAGGGATAGGGTGGGCTTGCTTCCTCTCCTTGGGACGCTTCTGATGTGCATGTAGCAGCGGTAGTGACATCACTGGACTCCCCTCCAACTCCACAGGTTCGGGTTCCCAGGAGCTTTCTTTCCTGGAATCTGGTATTCATTTTGGCAGAGGTCACAGGAGTCATGTGAACGATGAAGAGGGCGTGGGTGGCAAGCCAAGTGTCTGTGTCACTGGGGGGGGGGGGCATTACTGTGGCTGCGACTCCCTACTGAGATCAGTGGTTGCTCTGTGTGTTGTGAGCAAGAGGAGAGGGTTGGCCTCTTCCTCCACTCTAGACCTCTCAGCTTGAAAAGGGAGCAGATTCACCCCACATACCACACATAGGCATGTGTGTCTGCATGCATGCCTGCTCTCCTTCCCCGTCCCCTCACAATCTCTTTCCTGTCTATGGAGATCAGATCATAGGCTGAGCTGAACAACACCCCCAGGTTGCTTCCAAAGGCTGATGCAGCACCAGGCATCCCCCAGGCCTCAGAGCTGGCCAGGCATGGGTGTGTGAAAGACTGTCCAGGGGTGTGGGGTACTGCCAGTTTTCTGAAGGGCAGGAACTGCACCTCCTCCAGTTTATTGCCTTATGCACCCCAAACAAAGCCCACCCCCAAGCCCTTATCAGGACATTTCAGATAGGTTTGACACTAAGCAAACACTGATTAAACCAAGCAATTTCTCACACATCCTTCAAGATCTGCTGGAAATCCAAAGTAGCCAATTCTCTTGGAACTCAGATTTGGCACGTGTGCAGTGCCCGTCTCTGTGCCCCAGCCTTTAATTCCTGCTGAGTAGGAGCCCAACAGTAACCACAAGTAGACTTGTATGCTAAGTCTTCCCTGAAAAACACATACTTTTTTTTTTTTTTTTTTTTTTTTTTTTTGGCCTCAAACTTGCTATGTAGCTTAGCTCCTAATCTTCTTGCTTCCAAGTACTGGGGATTATAGACATAGACCATCATACCCAGCTTTGTGCAAGCCTTGGGAAGTGAAGAAACCGAGGAAAGTTGACTCTGTTTTCCTCTTTCTTTATTAAAAGATAAGAGAAGGCTCAGAGACAAGAGACTGCAGTGGCTAGAGAAAGAACCAGGAGGATACCTGGAGCTCGTTCCAGGTTCAGTGAGAGACCTCATCTTTAAAAAAAAAAAAAAAGAAAAGAAAAAAGAAATATATATCTTTATATATTTACCTATATTTATATAAATATTTATATAAATTTAAACAAACAATTATGTATTTATATAAATTTATGCATTGATATGTTTATATAAATTTATGTATATATTTTATATGTTTAAATTATATATAAATATATATTTATTTACACATACACATATATATTCATACACATACACACATGAAATCCACTGAGAAGACACCAGATCTCAGGCACTTGCATATACACATATCTGTACATACACACACACACACACACACACACACACACACACACACCCCTATACATATACATGTACGGCTCATGCCATCATTCACTGGAACCGGACTAATAACAACAAGAATTTAATGTGCCAGCCATTGTTCCCTGGGCCTTAAGGTAACTAGTGGTTCTGTGGCCTAGCTATCTAGCCCCTCTGGGCGTCCAGCCTGACACTCTCTCTTGTTGGCAGACCTCAGTCATGTCTGAAGGAGAAACACCCAGGTTAGAGGAGAGACTTGGCCTCTGTGGGTGGGAGTGGAGACCAGGGCCGCAGAGGCAAGGCTCACAAGAAAGGACTCCATTTGAGTCGTCTGCCGAGAGTTAGGTCAGCTCTGGGAAACTCGTTCCCAGGCAGTTTTTGAAAAACCAAAAGAGGTCATTTTGTTCTCCCTGAGAAAGGAAATCCCCTAAAGAGAGCAGTGGGCGGAATTTCTGAGGGCACGGAGTCTCTGGAAGCCAAAGGCGGGGTCAGGGAGGCCAAGGCAGTGGGATCATTACACAACCCCCTCTCCTTGGGAAAAGCCCAGCATCCTTCCTGCCTGGAGTGAGCCGGAGGCCACGGGCTCCATCTGCTGTGCCCTGGTGAGACACACACCAAAGAAACCCAGTTACTGGCCTCCATCTATTCTTTCCCTTGATAGACGCCCAGCAGAGGGTGTGGTGTCTCAGACAACAAAAACAAACAGAAGATCGTATCTGTACGTCTGTGTGGGGCCGGGGTGAGTGTTGTGTATGTAAGTGCAGGTACCCATTGTGCTGTGCAGTTTTATGATAGCTTGACACAGCGAGATATCTGAAAGGAGGGAAACCTCAACTGAGAAAATGCCTCTATAGGATCCGGCTGTAGGGCATTCTCTTGATTAGTGATCGATGGAGGCAGACCCAGCCAGTTGGGTGTGGGGCAATCCCTGGGCTGGTGGTCCTGGGTTCGATAAGCCAGCAGGCTGAGCAAGTCATGGGGAGCAAGCCACTAAGCAGCACCCCTCAATGGCCGCTGCATCAGTTCCTGCCTTGATTGAGTTCCTGTCCTGATTTCCTTCAATGACAAACAGTGATATGAAAGTGTAAGCGAAATAAACCCTTTCCTCCTCAACTTGGATTTTGGTCATGGTGTATTCAGCACAGCAATAGAAACCTTAATAAGACACCACAGTGGCCAAATGAGGGCTCAGATCCTCTGGAACTGGAGGTAAAGGCAGTGTGAGCCCTCTGAGGTCAGTACTGGATCCCCCACAAGAACAGTAAGCATTTTTAACCACGGAGCCATCTCTCCAGCCCTTAGGACTTGCATCTAAGGCCATAGAAGGGGTGACACTGAGTCTACACACAGCCTCTGTACTGCCCTTGCTGCCAGGCAATCTCTGTGGAGATATGGGAGTGTGCGCCCCTGCCCTTCCTGGGACTGTCACGGTGGGTATACTGAACTGGAAGTCAAGGTTAGATAGAGTCTGGTCTGTTTCCACGGGAAAATGGCCCTGGCTTTGGACTTCTGGAGGCCTGCCTGTAAAAAATAAATCACCTTGCATCAATTAGATTGCATCAGCATTGAGCACCTACTATGCACCAGTGTGGGAAACCAAGCACAGGGAACACTAGGATTTCTATGAAAGCTCAACCTGGAGGAGTTTACTTTCTAAACTGATCATTCCAACGCAATGCCTCCTGCTCCAGCGGTTGCCGGGCTGAACTGACATGGCGCATACACGCGTGTCTACCAGCTCCAAGGATCACGGTGATTTTCCAGAGGCACAAGGAGAACCAGAAGCAGGGCAGGACACTAAGAGTATCTCAGGCAAGGCCTCCCCTCTCAGCAGGGCCTCCAGCACAGAGGCAGGGGTAGAGGGGGGTGGGGGGAGGGGGGAGGGATTGGGGATGGGCCTGTCTGCCTCCTGCTTCCACCTGCTAAGGTAGCAGTGCTAGCTCTCTTTCTCCCCCTCCTCCCTCCATCTCTTCCCTCCTCCCTCCATCTCTCTTTTCTTTCATTTGTCTTTTTTTCCTTTTGCTCCCACTATTCTACAAGGGAGTCCTCCACATGGGGAATCAACAGAACATTCTTGTCCCATCAGACAAGAGTCGTTGGGGACTCCCATGGGACTGGGAGGGGAGGTAATCCCTGAAGGTCCTATGCGGGAGTTTCCCCATCTTTCTGCCTCCCAGCTGTGTCGCTGGGAAGCTCCTGTGGTCTTCTTCCTCCCGCTGGCTTCCCCCATTTTCTCCCTTTGCCTTCTCTGTCCATCATGGGCGTGCTGGGATAGATTTCTTCTGGCCAAATGAGTGGAAGAAAGGAGAGAAAGAGAGACCACAGAATAGCAGCACTAATGTCCTCGGAGAGCAACTCTCTGAGTTACCAGAGGAGGTGAAGTAATAGACTCCAAGAGTGAAACAGGAGAAGACAGAGACGAACCTTCTGAGATGGGGGAGCATTTAGGAGTTGGAATGAGGCGACAGTATCGGAGAAGGAGAGGGGAGGGGCTGAGCGGTGTCCTGGTTTGAACAGAGCATCCCTTTGGTGTTTTGTCAGTTTGAACAGCAAGGGATGCTGAGGATGATCGGGGAACAGTGGACCCTGCAATGGGAAGAGGTGTTACTTGAGGGCCAGGCAGGGGAAGTGTTCAAAGGGGGAAATGGGGAGGCTTAAGTAGATACTTTGAAACAATACTCCTCCACTACAGGGGTGAATAACAAGGATGTCGTGAGCCTGGGGTTGAAGAGAGGGACCCTAGATGGATGTTCTTGTAAATGTATTCTTTTGGAAGGTTATGGCTTTAGCAATCTGTATTTCTTGTTACCACACATATATTCATGAGAGTTCCTTTGTCATAACCCCTCCCTTCCTTCTCTCTCTCTCTTCCTCTTTCTTTTTTTTTTCTTTCACTCATTATTTTGTTTCTCTATAGCCCTGGCTTACCCCAAATGGAGGCAACCCTGCCTCAGCTATAGACATGAGACACGAGACCTAGCTTCTTTCTCCTCCCTCTTCCTCTTCTCTTCCCTCTCCTCTTCACCCTCTCCTCTCCTTCTTTGCCCTCCTCTTCTTCCTTTATCCGCTCCCCCCCCTCTCTCCCCTCCTTCTTTTCTCCTTCGTTTCCCTCATTCATTTTCGTTAGGACTTGACCAAAGCACTTCCATATCGTTTCTGGTGACTTCCAAGTGTTCTTTCCCGGAGTTCAGCGGGGACTAAATCTACATTACTTTGGGGATATCTGGCAGTGTTCCTCTAAGCACGTGGCCACGTCAGCACTAGGTCAGGAGGCAGCTGTGTTTTCCATGGATTATGCCAACACTCACAGAATCTGATCTGATGCCATCTGTTCTAGCCTCTCTGTTTTACACAGAAGGAGACGGGCAGCCAGAAGAGCCCTTGTTCTCTGTCCGTTCCCTAGTTTCCCCAATCAAAAGGTGAGATGGCCTCTGTTCCACTGTGGGGAGGGAAGACAGGTGAGCCGGGAGACATGGCCCCGTCCTGTAGCTCTCCTGCCTTCATGCTAGTCTTCTCTCTTTTTAAAATCACTCTAACCTTAGCCACATCACCTTTTACAGGAACCTTAGGTTACTTCCATTTCAAACTGGATGTGTAAGAACGTACGGTAGAACTGCGAGTGTCCCAGTAGTACAGAAGGTAGTCTCTGCACAAGTATAAGAACTTGGATTGGATTCCCCCAGGCCCTGTAAAGCCACGAGTGTTAACCTCTCTATAATCCCAGCCCTTAGAGGAGGCAGAGACAGGAAAAGTCCCAGTAGTTTATGATCCAGGTAGCCCAGCTTAGGCAGCAGCAAACAACAAGAGACCCGGTCTCTCAGGCAAGGTAAAAGGCAAGGAGCATCCCTTAGAGTTGTCCTCTGACTCTGTAAATGCACCCGCACTCTCACACACACACACACACACACACACACACTGTAAGATGTTGAAGACGTTCAAATGAGATCACAGAAGCTTGCTTTGAGTTAACAGTGGGAGCTGCCACGAAAATACCCATCACTTCATCTTACCTAAGCCCATTAACCTTTCTTCCCACATCCACAGGGTGACATCGCTCCCCCTAACTTCCCTTCTTATGTACAGACTGTCCCTGAATTACCACAGTTCCACTTGTCATTTCTTAACTTCACGGTGATGCAAAAGCCGTAAACACTCAGTGCAAATCAAACCGAGCCATGATCTGGTCTGTGGCCAGCAGTATGTCCGACAGGCTACATACATCTTCTTCCAGTCAGCCCCGTGATAACAACGGCTGCAAGGGATCATCGATAATGTACTGTGTTGCTAAGCTACCATGTTAGCAGGTTAGGGGTATTAAATGCATTTTAAAACGTATCCTGTTTTCTAGTTTGAATGCTCTCCTTGGGATGTAACCTGGAAGTAAACCAAGGAAATCTATACAAAGAAGTCAAACCCATAACCATAATAAAGGGAGCGAGGATATGGGGAGAGGGAGAAGGGGAGGTGAGGAAGGAGGGAAGGTGATGGCAGCAGCTGTGGAGTGGTAGTTACGTAGGTAAGGGAAAAGGAGCTGGAGTTATTTAGGTAGGTGGTGGGTTTGAGGATGGTGAGACCAGAGCATGTGTACTTCATAAGGTATGTGGACAAAAAGGAAATAAGAATTCAATTGATGTCACTTGGGTTATACATTTGAATGCCTTTAATGCTCTTGAGAAAATGTCTTGAAATGATAAGGGAGGACTGAATTGCCTTTCCTAAATGTGATTGATGTCGTCGAAGGAGGATGCCTGTGGTTTTCTGCATTTATAAGGAACACACATGTGTGGGATACTACCACCTGGCTCTGAGGTCCTCCAGGGGAGAGCATTTCCAGGTGTGAGGTTCCAGGTCTCCTTGGGCCATGCAACAACGGCCATGGGGTTCTAGCTCCTGCACTGCACCTCAGAGCTTCAAGAATGATTAAAGCCCTCCAGGTCTCACCTGGTAACCCCTCCTCACCCACCCCATTCAGCTGGGCAAATTCCTCCCCCTTCTGCTCCTGCTCCCCAAAAGCCCGAGCCTGTCCTGACTGCTATGCCCAGCTGGGAACTGCCACATATCATCAGGCTAATCAAGTCTATTGGCTGAGCTGCAGCAGCTGTCAAGGGATGTATATACATAGTATATCTACCTGCTGTGTCCTATGACGTCCTGGAACAGCCAGCTGGAGCTAGACCTCTCTTCTCCTTCCAGTTCATGGGATGAGGTAGTTTTAGGACCACACAGAAAAGCTTAAGCCCCACCCGAGCCCTTGAGACTATGTGAGATTCATTTCCATCACTTAGCACCATCTGTCCTCTGACACCTCCCAAATTGATATCACCTTGTAGATCTCTCCTCTGAGAACTCATCTCAGAAATCTAATTATCTGCCTGGCATCCCTCTCTAGGAGGTCTCTTAAAAACATCACAGACTTAATGTGGACAAAACCGGGTCTTGATAGTCATCTCCGAGTCTATACCACATGGCCTCATCCCCACGGCCACAGTCCACGACTATTATACTAGGCAGTGTTCAGCAGTCAGAGCCAGAAACCAGGGTATTTTCACTTGGCTCCTCTATCTCCCTTAGCACTAAATCCCCTCCACCCACAGCCACTAAGGTCCACTTAATCTCCACCGTTACTAAGCTACTTAACAGACCCTTCGTCTTAACTGGACAATGAATGAGCAGGGAATCCTGTTATAAATGTGAATTTTGCTTACTGTTGCCCCACCCCTCACTCCTGAGGCATAGAATCGAAATTTAAAATGTTTAGAACTTGAGAACGGAAAGATCTTGGCCTATTTGTCTCTAAAACTCTTCAGATGCGCCATTAATGCAGATGAGCATCTTTTGATAGAAAAAGAGCCATAGGTACTGTGCAACAGCCCCACTCAAGGATGCCCTTGCTGGAGAGAAAGCTTCCTTGCTTGCTAAGACATGGAGAATATATCTAAAAGACGGTAGCTATAAAACCTTTGTCTTCACTCACAAAAGGGAAACATGTCTTTTATCCTAAGAAACCAAGCTGTAAATTTTAAAGGGGCCGGGTGCAAGGCCGGGATAGCAGAGTTTATCTAGAGAAAAGGCCAGAGGATGAGACAACATGGGACAGGCTAGCCAAGACTGAGAGTTGGAAAAACTGCTGGAATATTGCCACAAAATGAGCAAGGGGACACAGTGTCAGAGTAGGTGACTCCCACCTGAGAGAGCCTGGCCCAAGAGAGGCATAGCCCTGAGAGCCAAGACGCCCATAGAACCTGGAAGGCTCCATTTCTCAGCTTCCCTCAGGTTCGTGTTGTGAAGCCCAGGGGAACAAATACCATGCAAGGCACATGAGCATGGCAGATGTCCAAGAAGACTGACAGGAGTGGCTGTCTCTCTCTCCTTCAGCATCAGGAAGAAGTTCTGAACTATGAGTGAGAGGAGGTAGAAAAGGAGATAAGGAGAGATGAAGTTCTGAAATTTCTCAGAGGGTAGCAGAAATGCCAACTCTGAAAGTCTTGCCAAGGGGGAGCCAGGCACCATGAGCTCAGTAGAGTTTGGGCATAAGAAAATGAAATTAAATATTTGCACAGTAGACTACAAACTGGCACTTGTGATGTGGAAATGCATTCAGACTTGTTTCTCTTACTTTATTTCCAGACCCCTAATTTTGACTCAGAAGGCCCTGCTCTATCCTGGATCCCCAGCTAGGGTGCAGATGTTCCAGAGGTGAACCAAACAAACCCAGTCCTTGCTCCATGGAACCTATAGCCTTGCTATATTTGTTTATTAGCGCTGGTGTTTATTTTTAATAGACATACGCTTGTGCGTGCATACACAAACACGCACGTGCATGCATACACATGTGTGCAAATCAAGCTGGCATGAAAGCACACTTGAGGGAGCTGTGCTGCAGTGTCTGTCAGGGGAAGACATATGAGAAGAATTCTCTTGACCTGGAGATGTGAATGAAGGAGAGGATCCAGGAGCTGGAGGCTTGGAGGTTGTGCTTCTCATGTGCAGAGAGTGCAATAAACCAAGACGCTAAGGCTCTAGAGCTCAGTTCTAGAACATTGGCTGGATCAACAGGCACCGTTTATGTTGGATGGTCTCTGGGAGGTAGCGTGTGTGTGTGTGTGTGTGTGTGTGTGAAGTTGTTAAGTAATAAAGAAAAAGCAAGTGGTATAATCTTACTTATGTCTTTGTTTTGGTTTGATTTTTGAGACAGGGTCTCACTATTTAGCCCTGGCTGTCCTGGAACTCACACTGTAGACTAGGCTGGACTCAAACTCAGAAATCTGCCTGCCTCTGTCTCCCAAGTGCTAGGATTAAAGGTATGCACCACCTCTCCCCAGCTACTTACATCTTAAGAAAAGCCCCTGGGCTGTGAGAAGAATAGATCGAGAAACAAAATCATCACAGCCAAGATGAGAATCCATTTATTGGAGGGAGGAGAGAGGATGTAGCTCTGATGTAGAGCAACTGGATAATCAGTGTCAAGCAGGGTGCCGGGAGAGTGGGACCAGTCTCCACCCTCACAGGATGGAGGGAGAGGGGGTGGCAGGCACCACACCATTTCCCCAACATGTACTGAGCTTTTTTTAATGGAAAAGTGGAGACAGAATCAGGAAGGAGACTTCTTTCAGTTAACATGACACATTATGGAATGTGTTGACTTAGCACTACTGAGCCAACAAGCCCATGGGCCATGTTGGCATGCATCCCTTCTTCTCCCAGCAACAGCTTCCTTACTGCAGCACTTTGTGCTGTTTTTGGTCCAATGATGCTTTGAAACTTCAAATAACTTTGGACCTTGCTGGGACCAGTAGTTTTCAGATCATTCATTTGCCACGGACCAAGTAACAGGATGGGGAGGCTGAGGAGAGTGGGAAATGTTTGTCCGACCGCATGGAGTTCTCTGCACACCCACACACCAGGTCACTTTTCATTGTCATAAAGACATTTCTTAGTGGCTCAGGCAGCTCTCTCGGGAGCAGTGCCTGGAGATTTAGAGTCTTTGGATGCTGGTCTTTTCTGTGTGTCCCAGGCAGCTCCTCGCTTGTCCTGTCCCTCCTCTTCCTGGCTCCCCCATTTTAGAGGTGCTGGCTGTCAATGCCACACATTCTCCCTGACATCCTCTGTAACTCTGCAAGCAGCTTTCCTGCAAAAACCCTTACTAAATGTTGGAGCTCATCATATCAGCTGTCCCTGAAGCTCCCTGGCAGTCATGGAGTGGCTACAGCCAACACTCCAGCCAGAATGAAGAGAGCAGGAAAGAGGAGGGTGTTCTTGGAGAAGAGCATCACCTGGTATTTCACACCACACAGAGCCCTGAGAGCACAATGTAGATAGGTCATCTAGAGGTCACAGGTCATGACCTCACTCCCTGTCACCCTGCTCTACTCTTTCTCACTTCAGAGGTCCCAATGTTCTACTCTGAAGCTGAGATCAGCTAACCCTGAATGCTCAAAGAGCATTCTCAAGAGAGAATCCTGGGCGCTCCCAGAAAGGTGAACCAAGTCTTTCTGAGGAGTGCCCTCTGGTGGAATTCACCATCTCTGCCCCCTTGGGCAATGCCCTTGGACAATAGGCCTTTGTTCTCTAGATCCTTTGAAGGGGAGTGGAAAGCAGAGCGAATCCCTGCAGAGCCTCAGGCTGAGTCAGCACCAGTATTGTTGACCTGCTCTTTTGTGCACAGTGTCAGGAGCTGGTGACTCTCCTGGCTCTAGTCCAGGACACTTGCTTCTCTCTGTCCTGTCTGCTAGCCTCCCAATGCAGTGCTACTGCCGTGTGGCTTAAAGTCTTTTCATCCTGTGGAAGAGATCTTGAGAAACATCGTCTTGGTCTACAGTGTTTTTCTGTACTGGCTTGGGGACCCACAGTGATAGGAAATTGACACCCAGTTTGTGAACTCTGACCCTTTCCTTCCCCACCCTTAGCTGAAGGGACTAGAATAGTAGTCGATAGAAATCCTGCCTTGGATATCTGGATGAGAAGACAGCATACAAGAGAAGGGAAACGTGCAGACAGCTCTTGTGGAGGCCTGAGGGGCTACTGTGGACCATTTCTGAGCTGTTCATGCAGAGGAAACAATTCTGCAGAAAGAACAGTGAATTAGATACAGAGCAAGAGGAAAGAAGAGAGGGCAGATACTCTAGTGGCTCCCCAGTGCTTTCTAGGTTTGGGGTTCTGGCTTCTCTGAAGTTCATTTCCACCTGTGGGGTTCATGATTTCTTTTTCAATAACATACTTCTTGCTAAAATGATTTTTATCTCTAACACTCCACAAATAAGAACAGCAGCAATGATACCATCAGCAATTCTCCTAAGAAACAGTGCTAATTTTAACACACCCTCTCTGTCTGTCTGTCTGTCTCTCTGTCTCTGTCTGTCTCTGTCTCTCTCTCTGCGTGAGAGAATGTCTTACTTAGGGATTTCTTGCTGTGAAGAGACACCATGACCACTGCAACTCCTATAAAGGAGAACCTTTAACTGGGGATGGCTTTCTCTCTCTCTTTCTCTTTCTTTCTCTGTCTCTCTGGCTCTTTCTCTCTGTTTAAGGGTATTAAACACTTAGAGCCAAGTTGGTGGGATACACCCATAATCCCAGCATTCAGTGGGCAAGTCAGAGCTGTGCAGAGAGACCCTGTCTCACAACAAAGCACAAAAAGTTGCTTATAAGACTTAGTCCAAGCCGGGCAGTGGTGGCGCATGCCTCTAATCCCAGCACTTGGGAGGCAGAGGCAGGCGGATTTCTGAGTTCGAGGCCAGCCTGGTCTACAAAGTGAGTTCCAGGACAGCCAGGGCTACACAGAGAAACCCAGTCTCAAAAAACAAAAACAAACAAACAAACAAAAAGAACAGCCCTTAGCAGCTCCATTACAGAGCCTGTCATGTAGATGACTCTGCTGAGACTATTATCCAAGGCCTAAGGTCTCCCAGTGGTGGTTTGAATAGACTCATGTATGTGAACACTTGGGCCATAAGGAGTGGCACTATTAGGAGTTGTGGCCTTGTTGGAGTAGGTGTGGCCCTGAAGGAAGTGTGTCACTGTGAGGTGGGCTTTGAGGTCTCATATGCTCAAGCAATGTGTGGAACACAGTCTTTTTCTGCTGACTGTGGATCAAGATGTAGAACTCTTCAGCACCACATATGACTGCATGCTGCCATACTCCGCTATAGCGATAAAGGACTGAACCTCTGAAACTGTAAGCCAGCCCCAGTTAAACAGTTTCCTTTATAGGAGTTGAAGTGGTCATGGTGTCTCTTCACAGCAAGAAATCTCTAAGTAAGACATTCTCTCATGCAGGGATACGACCAAGGCCAACCGTTCCTTCCCACCGGCATCCACTGTCACTTTTCTGACAAGTGTCTGCCTTCCTCCCTCCTCCATCTCATACAGGAATCCTCAAGGTGAGATGCAGGCAGCTACAGTGGCGGCTGGGCCCACACTTGGCTGAGAATGCTATGGAGCATCCCGAGCAGGTATTGCGGCTGAAAGGTAACCTCATGTATCTAGCCTGTCCTCTGAAAGATGTGGGCGGGATCCATGGGTGACAGCACACCCCGGATAGAGATCATGTTTATTTACCCCCAGCCTGTGCCCCAGCTTTGATGCTGGGGCTTTCCCTTACCACCAGATATCAATCAGAGGGTACCAGGGTTCAAAAGACACTTCGCGGGGCTTCCAGGAACAAGGAGTTGGGTGGGTGCCACACAGTTGGAGCGGTTTGTTAGGAGATAGTCATCTCTAAGTGTCCTGAGCAAAGAGGACAACTCCGGGCAATGCCCACATGCTTGGGGCTTTCATGTCACAGTGCAGAGGCTTGGGGGTGGGGGTGGGCATTGGCTTCCCTGGGTCTGCTCCATCAGTTAAGTGTAGTTCTACATACAACTTCATGCATCACACAACTGCACATCTCCACCACCGGGGAGCGTTCCTGTATTAGTATTTTAATGTGCCATGGGTACCTTGTGCTCATTTGCTTGTGGGTACAGTGTGCCCCTAGACTGAGCCAGCCTTTGTCTTAGCCAGCTGGCTTCTTTCATATGTTAATTTCGAAGCCTTTGCTTAAGGACCTCCCACTCTGCCCTTCTCTCAGGCTTCAACTCCAACCCCATGAATGGGGGGAAGAGGTGACTGGTTGTCTAGCAAGGAAATTAGGTGAGATAGAGCAAGGCTGTGGTGATGGAGAACCTGTGTCTGGAGCCACCACTGGCTCAAATTCAGATCTACCATTCTCCAGCTGCGTGAATGTAGGCCGGCACTTAACTCTTTGATGTCTCTCTTGCCTGCCTGTAAAACTGTGTCTGTCACACAGGATCAGTATAAGCACTGCCTTAAGGAACACTAGGGAAGCATTTTGAATATGGTCCAGCATACAGTGTAAACAAACCCTACAAGCCAGCAGAGCCTGCTTGGTGGTCTGTAACTTCAGCTACTCAGGGGCCTGAGACAAAAGGGTGGGGGTTCAAACTGAAACAAAGTAACAGAAACAAACTGAAACAAAGTAACAGAAACCCAAACTCTGAGGTGTGGGTTAGTGCTAATGTGCATGCTTAGTGTGCTGATTGTTCAACGCCAGAACCGAATAGGAAGGAAGGGAGGGAGAATGGGAAGAATGGAAGGTCGGAGGGAGGGAAGAAGAAGAAAAGGCAAAAGTTCTCTGAAGCTCACTGTCATGGTTTGTATATGTTTGATCCAGGAAGGGGCACTATTTGGAGGTGTGGCCCTGTTGGAGTAGGCATGTCACTGTGGGTGTGGGCTTTAAGACCCCTATCCTAGCTGGGCAATGGTGGCGCATGACTTTAATCCTAGCACTTGGGAGGCAGAGGTAGGCGGATTTTTTAGTTCAAGGCCAGCCTGGTCTACAGAGTGAGTTCCAGGACAGCCTGCGCTACACAGAGAAACCCTGTCTCGAAAAACAAAACAAACAAACAACAACAAAGACCCCTATCCTAGTTGCCTGGAAGCCAGTGTTCTGTTAGCAGCCTTCAGATGAAAATGTAGAACTCAGCTTCTCCTGCACCATGCCTGCCTGGATGCTGTCATGTTCCTGCCTTGATGATAATGGACTGAACCTCTGAACTTGTAAGCCAGGCCCAATTAAATGTTGTCCTTATAAGAGTTGCCTTGGTCATGGTGTCTGCTCACAGCAGTAAACCCTGACTCTGACACTCAAGGTGTGTTGAAGAGTGTTTTGTCATCCTGGAACGTCAGTAGATGGTAGGCCACGGTACAAAAGGCAGACAATGTAATGAAGAAGGGAGGGGTGGGAGCTGGTTTGAGGCTTGGGCTATACTCCAGAACCCCTTCCCACTGTAGTCTCGCCCCAGGAACCTTCCATATTCCTTCTTCCTCAGCTTGGCTTCAGCTAGTGGACCCATGAGAACATGGTAGCTGGCAGTACGGCTGGCAACATACCACTGGACAGTTACACCCTGCTCCCACTGCAGGGTCTGGTAGGAGAAGCTGGGGACTCCTGCAGCAGGAAGTCCCAGTCAAAGTGCTAAGTGCAGTACGGAGCTGCATTCCAAAGGCAACAGGATGGACACTCTTAAAGCAACTGAGGCATTTCTTACTAACCCGAGAGCATGCACCCCCTTTTCTCAAACTGCATCTTTAAGGGTTAACTCAAATAGGGTCTATAAAGAAGTCTGTTCCAGTCAACAGTTCCTCCCCTTTCACCTGCTCTCAGACGGAGCCCAAGAATGGTTTCCCCTCCTTCAGGGCTCAGAACTCCCAAGCCCCGCCTAATGTCTTCAGTGCTTCATGCAACCTCTCCCTGTCGTTTCTTTCTCTCCTTCCACTCCTCTGGGTTTATTCAAGGTCCAGGCTAAATTTCCAGGCTCCATCTCTACTGGGATCCCCTTGCCTACACAGCCCTTGCAGGAAAAGCACAGAGGCGTGCAAGACTGAGGGTCCTGAGGGTGGGCTGGGTGCAGTTTCAGAGATACTGAAACTGGAGAGAGGGCAGCCATCAATCTCAGCTGCCAACATAAAACATGCATGAGAGCTGGGGCAGGGGGGTTGGAGAGGACGCTAAAGACGATTTTTCAGCACACAGCTGGGGTTTGAGAAGGAGGAGGAGGGGGGGGGATGGTAGAGAGGCTTGAAGGGGAAGAGAAGCTGGAGGGGGAGGAGCTGGCAGTGCCCCAAGAAGAAGCTAGATGAAAGAAAGACTAGGAGATAGATACCAGGAGCTGCTGAGTGGCAGAGGCAGGCAGAGACTGGTTTGGCCTCTAGGGGCATCCAAGAGCATCAGAGAACCTGGAATGTAAAAGCCTTTTTCTCCCTGTGAAAAGCCCCAAGATTTTCTTTGTTAACTACCTTGCTTCCAGGCTCTCTATCAGTGGACTGTGCCAGGCTCCCTCGGGGCCTTTGGTCAGCAGCACACACCACTGTGTGCCATCACTACCTCTACAGATCAAACCTGCATCCTTAGGTACCAACCGGTTCTGCCAAAGCCGCCTGTGTGCTTTTATTTATTCTACCACAAAAAGCAGTGGTCCTTTTCTATTTTAAGAAACTTTATTTTAATTTGATCTGACTTAAGTGTGTGGATAGATGCGTTTTGGGTGGGGGGTGGCATACATGATGTGTGTGAAGGTGTGCACATATGTACCATGGCATCTATGTGGAGGTCATAGGACAACCTGCAGGGAGTAAGCTCTCAGCTTCTGACGTGTGAGGGGCAGGGTCTCTATTGTTTCTTTATGTCCTCCTGTCTAGCAAGCCCAGGAATTTTCTGGGAAGTCTCCTGTCTCTGCCTTCTACTCCCTATAGAAACACTAGGATTATAGATGTGTACTACATGCAGAAAGAAGGAGAGACATAAAAAGGAGGCCATGACTGCTCCTAAAGTATGGAGGACGTTTATTATAGATACGTGGGATACCCTAAGAGGAATAGATGTCTGGAAGAGTCTAGCCTGGACCTTGCTGGCAGACTGAGCCTGTGGCCAAAAGAGTAGGTGGAGGGAGGAAAGCCTGGAGCAGCAGCCATGGGGCAAAAGGGCCAAAAAGAATCAGTTTAGCCAAAATGGCTTAGTAATATAGGGGAGAGTAGGTGGGGGAAGGGCAGCCCAGCTCGGTCCCTGGGCTGGAGAGGTGTATGCCAGCCATACCCTGTAACAGGTAGGTACCGAGGGATGCTGGTAGAACCTGGCAGCCAGTGTCAGCATTGATAGGTTCATAAGCACCTTATTAGCCATTCGTCCCAGGTTTGAGACGTCCCAGGTTTTTTTTTTTTTTTAAAGATTTATTTATTATTATATCTCAGTACACTGTAGCTGTCTTCAGACACACGAGAAGAGGGCGTCAGATCTCATTACGGATGGTTGTGAACCACCATGTGGTTGCTGGGATTTGAACTCAGGACCTTCTGAAGAGCAGTCAGTGCTCTTAACTGTGCAGCTAGGTTTTTATAAGGGTTCTGGGGATCCAAACTCAACTCCAGGCTTCTGCAGCAAGCACTTTCATGAAGGAAACCATCTCCCTGACCCACTTTCTAGAATGTGTGTCCAGGGTTCAAACTCTCAAAGTGGAACCTGCTTCTTTCCTTGGTCGCTGATCTCACTAGTACGGAACTTTTTTTCTTTTTTAATTGACAGTCTTATCTTATCTAACTGTCTTTTAGGAGAAATGATAGCCCAGGACGCATGGCAAGATTAAATTATAAGAAGCAGGATGTAATATTAATCACTGAGCACACTAAATGTAAAAAGCACCCAGTGCTGAGTGAATTGGAGTACTCAGTCGTGGAGTACTCAGTCATGGAGTACTCAGTCGTGGAGTACTCAGTCGTGCAGAGTAGACCCAAAGGGAGGGAGGAACTCGGAGTAAAAACAGCAGGGAAGAGATGTACTAAGATAAGGTCTGGGATCTTTAGGGCATGTGGGCTCAAAGTGACATTCAGTCAGAGATTGTTACCAGCCAGCTCAGCACTAGAAAGGGCTGAGAGGTTCTTAAAACGTACAGTGCCTTCAGTCCGAATGACAGCATGCTAGCTGCCCCAGTGTAGATGTGAACTGTCCTTCACAGGCTTAGGGGCCCAAACACTTAGCTCCCAACTGGAGGTCATGGAACAGCTAGGGTGTAGGAACTAACCTGAAAAACTGGGTAGCTGGGGTGGAGGTGGGGAGGGAGGGGTTGGGCTTCCCAGTTATAACCCAGCTTGACCTCTCTGCTTCCTGGTTGCTGATCTGCTATTACAAGCCCCTCCCTGCCATACTAGGTAGCTGAGAGTCACTTAGACCACCACGCCCTCCCCATAGGCAGTACTCCTTCAATTATAAGCCAAAATAAATCTTTCCTTCCTTAATGTCTTTCTGTTGGGTGTTCTGTCACAAGAAAAATAGTGAACCAGTGCTATCCAAGGCTAGGAACATCACCCCAGAATCGCTTTCAAACTACTCTGGGCCAGAAGAAAATTCCATAGCCTCCTTGGATGCAAGCTTACCGTAGAAAGTGCCCAGGCTCTCCCAAAGTCTGGCTGTCTGCTCTTCTGCCTTTCTCTCTGCTGCTTTGCTGTCTCCTGGTCTACTTTTCTACAGTCATGTGTGTTATCAGGACCTCCTGGGGGCCCAGAGACAATGGTGGCAGCCCAGGTTGCAGTGTCAATTGAACATACTCTGGCACAGAGCCAGGATGCGTCTGGCTCTAGTGAAATCCTTTGTGGAGAGAAACAAGACTCAGTAGGAAGTCAGTGCCCTAAGAACCCTCCATTGGATACGCAGAGCACCAAGAGATGGTTCCTAGGTTCAAGCGAGGGCGCAATAAAAACCACCAAACTAGCCCACTCTGTGGTGGGAAGAAAGGTTTATTTGGAAAATTCACACTGCCACAGCTATCTCTGGGGGGTGGGGCGGGGATCAGAGAGAAGGGCAAAATGGCAGGGGAAACCTTGGCCGTTTTTCAGGAGACGGGTCTGCAGTGGGAGAAAGGATGTACGCTAGAACAGCCCGTTGATTTGTCTCACATTTATGTGTGCTAATAAGAATGAGATGCCCATGCCAGGGTGGTGGGCTGTAGGGGAGTAGGGGTTAAGGGAAGCATACCTTTTCTTGACAAACGGAAGCAATGTTTCTGAAGGATGTTTTTAGGCTTTTGTTAATCCACTAGCAAGCAATTTTTATGTTCACCAGTCAGAGTCTAACCTGAGCTGTGCCCAGAAATCTACAGCACTGTTAGCAGTACTCTCACCTTGGAGGCCTGTTTTGGACCTAACACTGGGCATCTTCAGACAGGACCATATATACATGTGTAGATTAAAAAAACAATCAAGTCAGACATAGGTTGAGAGGGTCACTATACTGACAGAGTAATGCCCCCTCCCAGGGTATCCAAAGAGATGCCACAGTCTGTGCATGCCCACTGATATGGTTAAGGGGATCACTGTGCATGCCCACTGATATGGTTCCCTGGATCACTCATTTGCGTATGACAGGCAGGTCCTTTCTATAATAAAGAGAGACAGGAGTGTTAATCAGAAAAGATGTGGTAAGGAAGCAGAGGTCAGAGTCAGCCAGGGCTAGGAGCTTCTAGAGCAGGTGTGCCCAACCTGTAGCCCGTGGGCTCCATGCATCCAGGCTAGCAATGAGTGTGGCCCAACGCCTTTGTAAATGACCACGTCCCGCATGTGTCATAAGGTCAAAGGTGTGGACGTCCCTGTAGTCCTCAAAGCAGAATGCGCAAAGAAATTGAGCCCCACCCCATCCGCTCTCCTTCCCTCTCCCCACCCCCCCCATTTCCCAGCTCTGAAAAGCAGTCAGTCCACCGAACTCATGTTACATTTCTTCTGACCCCAACCCCGCCCCACCCCCCAACTACAAGATGACAAAGTCATATTGATTTACGTTTGCAGCCATTTGTCAAAGTGGCAACAGGAATCACCCACACTCAATGGACAGCCTGATTTCCCCACGGCTTGAGCTGTTTCGGGGTAAGCCAGCAGCATAGCACCTTTCACGGTCTTTAATTCCTACATCTCCCTCCTGACATAAACGCCGCATTAGTGTTGTCGCTGTGAACTGGATCTTCGAGGCCATCGTAGGGACCCTCCGGTTCAGTTAAATGGTTTCAATAAGCATGAAGGTTGAAAGACGGAAATGAAACAGAGACACCGAGGCTTTGAAGCATGCGCAGTGCCTGAAGCATGCGCAGGGCCTTTTTCTCACAGAATAAAGAGAATGTAGGGAAGGACCCCCACCCCCCCACCCCACCCCCTCATCCCCGGGGTGGAACAGTGTCTCCTCTGAGAACAGTTTCTCTACTGTCCCTCCCAGTCACCCTCAGGGAAAAGCACGTGCATGAGCGTGTCTGGAAATTGTCCTTGTGGATGGGCATGGCCTGGGCTGCCCTCTACTGCAAGGTCAAGCAGGTTATGCGACTCTAGCTTTCCAATCACCAGCTGACACCTGAGCTCTCTGGTTGAACAGACTTCAAAGGAGGCCTTTCTGAGTCTACAGAGCCTCCTGGAGGGAGCCATGCTTTTCTCTGCCCAATTCTGCAGAGGCTGAAGCCTATTTCAAACATTCCTGAGCTCCACGGATGGACACGATGGTTTGAATATGCTTGGCCCAGGGAGTGGCACTATTAGGCAGTGTGGCCTTGTTGGAGGAAGTGGGGCTGTAGGGGTGGGCTTTGAGACCCTCCTCCTAGCGCCCAGTGAGAGTCTTCTGCGGTTTGCCTTCTCAACAAGATGCAGAACTCTCAGCTCCATCTCCAGTACCAAGGCTACCTGAGGCTGCCATGCTTCCTGCTATGATGACAATGGACTGAACCTCTGAACCTGCAAGCCAGCCTCAATTAAACCTTGTCCCTTGCCTTGGTCATGGTGCCTTTCAACAGCAATGTTAACCTAAGACACGAGGTGAAAGCCACCCTCTACACCAGCATTCCCACCATTGGCAGCAACTCTCAACCCTGAGGACCCCACTAACAGTTGCTCCTGCTGCAGAGAACCTACCACACTTTCTAAGAAAACTTGTTGAGGGCTGGTGAGATGGCTCAGTGGGTAAGAGCACCTGACTGCTCTTCCGAAGGTCCAGAGTTCAAATCCCAGCAACCACATGGTGGCTCACAACCATCTGTAACAAGATCTGACGCCCTCTTCTGGAGTGTCTGAAGACAGCTACAATGTACTTCCATATAATAAATAAATCTTAAAAAAAAAAAAAAAGAAAAAAAGAAAAAAGAAAACTTGTTGAAAGGTCAGAGATGGCTCAGGACACAAAGGGTTTGCCTTTGCAAACATGAGAGCCTGAGTTTGATACCTAGAAGCCATGTCCTAAGCCTGGTGTGGTGACATTCATTTGTCCTCCCAATACATAGGAGGCAGAGGTAAATGGACCCAGCAAAGCCCAGGGACTTGTTGGTTACTCATTCCATCTACCTGGGGAATGAGATTCTATCTCAATAAAACAAAACAAAACAAAACATGGATGGCACCTGAGAGGAATGGTGCCGTTTGAAGTTATCTTCTCTCTATATGTCCATGTATGTGCACATACATGTATACTTACACACACACACACACACATACCTGAATTCAAGACTCAAGTCCATCGTGTCTGCTTGGACATAGAACAACCAAGGGGATTGAGGACAAGACTACCCACTTTCAGATCCAGATGGGTCACCCAGGGACAACTGCATGCTGATGTTTCAGCAGCTGTGTGTGTTGTGGGGGGGGGCACTATTAAGAAAGCTCTAGGCTCACCTCCTGTTTGCTCTGGTCAGCAAGTCAAGAACAGGTCACAGGATGTTGTCCTCATGAAGACAATGACAGGATTAAGGCACAGCTTGGGAGTAGGTTATCAAAAATATCTGATTCAGACATTCCTATTTCTCCTGATCATAACTGTGAAGTATAACGTACCAGGCACGTTACAAATGCCTTCTAAATCCGCTCAACTATTCCATTACTCCTATTTTATTGGGTTTCTGTGGAAAGTCACTGAACAACTACAGTCAAAACAATAACTTCAAGTCAACCTGGTGCTGAGTACCTTCAGAATTCAACATTCTAGAGGCTAAAGCTAGCAGAGCCTGAGTCCTGCCTGAGCTACACAGCAAGACCCTGTCTCAAAACAAAACAATTCCCCAAATGTCAGGTTTCACCTTCTCTATTGGGCTCCCACTCCACTCAAATGCACAGCTTAGAAGTGTGGGCTAGAAACTCCATGGTCTGAGCTACGCTCTACCTCCCCATTATTCCGTTCCCAGTCTGGAAAACTGACAGCTCAGTGGTGTGCACGTGGAAAGACAGCCCTCAATATAAAATGTAAAGGAATAGCCAATATGGCTACTGTCTGGGTCTATATGTGTTATGATTTGAAACTTCCATGCCCCTGTAGTAAGCTCACATATTTAGAAAACTCTATACCAGCTGGTGGTGCCACTGGGGGGAACCTTTAGGCCATGGAGTCTAGCTGGCAGGGCTGGTACTGGAAGGTTCTGTCTTAGCTTCCCTTGTTTCCTGGTCAGCTGCCTGGACAGGACAAGAGGCCTTGCTATCCTGACAACATGAACTTCCTCAGAGAGATGGACTAAAACTCCTTGAAACCAGGAGCCAAAATAAATCCATCTTCTCTTAAGTTGCTTCTGCAGGTGTTTTTGTCTCAGTGATGGGGAAAGTAGCCAATATGATATTATTGTCTTCTTATTTTACTCAACATAATATTTTTATCAATTATTTGGGAATTTCATATGATGCATCCCAATCACACTGGCTTCCGGTTCCTCCGAGGTCTGCCCTCCCACCTTTGCACTCTCCCCGAAAAAAGAAAAAAACCAATACACCACGTTCAACTCGTGTTTCCCCTACGCTCCTTGGTGCTTCTTCCGATGGTTTGAAGGGCTGGGTTTCAACGTCAAGGCCCTGGGTAAGTGGTCACCCACTCTGCTACAGCCCTGGCTCTTATATTATTTCTAAAAGGTGTGTTTTGCCAATTCAATTCTACGTGTCTCAGAAGTCCTAACCATTATGACTTATTTTTTAGCACCTAGCCTCACCAGGGGCTTGCACATTATAGACATTAGTCAGACTGCATTGAGTAAATGATACAAGTGGCTAAGCTAGCCTGTTCTTTAGGCACAAGACAATTAGAAGGGGGACAAGGAGGGGAGAGGGAGACTTTTTCCCCCCACAAGTCTGAACTCAGTGAAACTCCCTTCTGGGAATGAGTGAAGAAAAGTAGGATATCGTGCTTCAAATTTATGTAATTACTTATCATAGCAACTTTATCCCCTGGAACAGATGTTGATGACTTCCTAAGTCAGCACCGTGAACTTGGTTAGGTTTAAGCGAGGCTGTCATTGTAGTGCTCCCGTAATGGGCTCTATAGCAGATCAGCTTAGCAATGATGCCCGGGTAGCTGAGCTACACACAGTACCTGGCAACCCTGTCAGTCACTGGCCCCTTTGACTTTCACTCAGTCCTCAATCTAGACTTCTGTTACTTGTCTATCATTTCTGATCCATTGGATGGCCACTAAAGATGGCAGGGGCATTGTTCTAAACAAGGAAAGACACCCAGGATACACAACGAAGGGAGATAACTCCAGGCAGAAGATGCCTGCACAGGTTTGGAACGTGGACAACTCACTTTGTGAGTGATAACTGACTTGGCAGAATGGAGAAAGTCAACAAGTAAGTGCTAAAGACCCGGAAGCTGATAATAAACACGCTAATTTGCACCATCTAGCCCCAGAAGGCTTGCAGTTGGATGTAGAGAGTGAATACTGTGATGTATAAAACGGGGCTATTACACCCCCGCTCTTCTTGACTCTTCCATGAGATGGCAATGTTATTGTCCAGAGCAAATAATCTCAAGAGGCTCCAGACCCAAAGACACCAAGCGAGAGAGGGGGCTCCTAGGAACGGACGTGATGGAGATTAAATACAATCTCTCCCACAGCGAGATCCTTTTCCATGAGGCCCCGAGGCTCAAACTGACAGCATTTCCCCAGTCAGAAAGCTGAGTGTCTCTTTAAGGAAATGGAAATGCTCAAGAGAAAACACGGGTGGGTATTTACGGAAACACCTTTACATATTCATAGTGCTCCCTAGTCATCAAGTCCGTCTGTGATCCAACCGTGAACCAACAGCCTAGAGTCACCAGTCATCTGAAGAAAGGCAACAACATGAAAGGGGAAAAGCCAAGTAAGCAACGGAGAGGGGCCTCTGAGAACAAAGGGAATGCACAACGTTGAAATCCTTTGTAAAAAACCTTGTATTCTTAGAAATATAAAAAGACCCCATGGAGGGGCTGGAGAGACGGCTCTGTGTGTAAAGTGCTTGCTGGGCGATGAGACCTTGGGTCTACATCCCCAGCATCAGCAGCAGATGTCTACAGCCCCAGAATGCAGAGGGGAGAGACAAGCAGATCTCAGGGACTTGCTGGCCAGCCAGTCTAGCCAACTGGTGAGCTTCCAGATCAGGGAAAGACTGCTTCATACAAAGAAAGATAAAGTGGGCAGCAATACAGAATACACAGAGGAATAAATACCCCCTTATGCAGGGGCGTGCAAGTGCATTCACCTGCATGTGCATGTGTGTGCACACTCACGCACACATACACACATGTCTTATGCCCATTTTGCTATAAAGAAAAAAAAAAACCAAGTATTTGTTAACTCATTCATTAGACATTTACTATGCCTCTTTATACAAGGCATAGACTATTTCAGGTGATAGAGAGACAGCAGTTAATATTAGTGTACAAAACAAGGCATAGACTATTTCAGGTGATAGACAGCAGTTAATATTAGTGTACACTACACTGAAACATCCTGCATCTGGGAAGCAGTTCTGATGTGCATCACTAGACAACAAGTAAAGAGATAAATTAGATATGGTGTGGGAGGTTATGATAAATGCTAAGGGAAGGTTGGGGGTTGCAAGGAGTGGGGTCAGGGAGAGCTAGCAGGAGAGATTTTATAAATTTAATGCAGTGACCAAAGAAGGCCTCACTGGCAACTTGACCCTCAAGTATAGACACAATGGAGCCCCTGGGGCAAGTAGGAGAAGAACTTGCCAGCTGAAGTTATTACAGCCAAACCGGAACACTGTAAGAACATCTGGGAACCCAGGCTGAGGAAATCACACAAAGTCAACCGGGAAGACAGAGAACAGGAGAGGAAGAATAGGAGAGGAAACTTAATGAGGATGGAAAGACTTTACAGAGCTCCCAACACAGAGACAGACAGACAGACAGACACAGACAGACAGACAGAGACACACACACACAGATACAGACACATAAACAGACACACACACACAGAGACACATACACACAAATTCAAAACAGACACAGACACATGGATGCATGCTTATGGACAGCTCAGCAGAAAGTCTTTTCAGCACATGGTGATGAAACAGGTAAATACATATGGGAAAATACCTCTGCTCTTGTCTACAACATCCCTGAAGTTCAATTTGAGAACTAGAATACACTTACTCTACATGCAAGCAACAACCATAAATGTTCTGGGAGAAATCACGAGAAACTCATGATCTTGGAATAAGCCAAGTTGTTCTGGTTAGGATAGAAAAAGAAATCACAACAATAGTTGAATGTTATTAGAATAAAAACTTCAGCTCAGCTCATGTGTTTTCCTTTTTTATATCTCAAGCTAGCCTTGAATTCACTGTGCAGCTAAGACTGACCTTGAATTTCTGATCGCCTTTCTACCTTCTGAGGGCTGGGGTTAGGGATGTGAAACAACCACTGTGCCTTGTTCTGTGGCTATGAGGATAGAACCCAGAATTCAGGCATGCCAGGCAGGCACCCAGCAAACTAAGCCATAATCTTTGTGTGTGTGGGTGGATGTGTATATGTGGTTTGAATATGGTGTGTGGGTGTGTGTGTGTATGTATGTGTGGTTTGGATGTGAGGTGTGTGTGTGTGTGTGTGTGTGTGTGTGTGTGTCTGTGTGTATGTGTGGTTGGATGTGAAGTGTATGTGTGTGTGTATGCATGCATGTGTATGTTTCTCAAGACCTACCTAAAATATATAAACAACTCCTACAATTAGACACTAAAAGCATAAACAGCCTAACGGAAAGACCATATATGAAAATGGAAAAGATATTTCAGAGGAAGATAAACAAGAGGCCAAAAACTACAGAGAAATGCAAAATAAAACAGTAACAAAATACACTGCACTTCATTTTTTTTTTCAAAAGCATTATAATCTGGGTACAGTGGCATAGGCCTTTAACCCCAGCACTCCCTAGGCAGGAGCAGGCAGAAAGTTCAAGGCCAGCCTGGTCTACAGAAGAAGTTTCAGGGTAGCTTAAACTTAGGGAAACATAAAGAGATCCTGTCTCAAACAACCAAAACCAAACACCCAATATCTTTGAAAACCTTCTGAGTGTTTATTGACTTATTTAGGGGTGGAGTCTGTGCTGCGTATGTATGGCGAATTAGTCTGTTTTGTTCTTTTCCCACCTGGGGCCCAGGGATTGAATTCGGGTTGGTAGGTTGGCAGTTGGTACCTTTACCCACTGAGCTGTCTCATCAGCCCTGAAAAATGTCTTAGGTTGTAAATAAATAAGTTGTAGATTTACGGGAGGTTGAAAGAGATAGTACTCTTCACTGGTTCCCCTTCTGATTATTTCAGTATGTTGTTTGTTTGTGTTGAGTCGGGATTTTCTGTACTCACTGAGCCAGATCCCCAGGCCATCTGGTTCTGTCTCAGTACTTCAAGCCAGCATAAAGACATACCACTAAAGACACTGACAGTACTGCTGTTGATGGGGAGGGCGTGGGACACACATAGAGCTGATGGGACTGTAATGGAGCCTCCTTTGGAAGGGCACTAGGCAGTCCTTTATAAACTCAACAATACCAGATGATTCGGTGATTCTATTTCTAGAAGCCAACAAATGAAAGAGAAATGAAAATATCTCCATAACAATGCTTACACAAAAACTGCTTCGACTCCTGTGTAGTCATTCACACTAGCCCCAAACCAGAAACAATCAAGTTCCCGTTAATAGAAACACAGACAAACAAATAATAGTGGATCCATGGAATGAAATACAGCTCAGTGATTTAAAAAAACAAAAAACAAAAAAGACACACTATAGTGTGCCTCAAAACATCTTAAGCCTATACTTAAGGCCTATGCTAGCCATTCTTTGTATATTTTGTAACACTGATAAGCTCTGGGCATGTAGCTCAGTTAGTTGATAAGAGTGTTTATCTAACAGGCTTGAAGCCCTGGATTCTATCAACAGTACCACGTAAAACCAGGCCTGGTAGTGGTAGCACACATCTGTAATCCCAGTATTGGGCATGTGGAGATGGGGAACCACACATCTGTAACCCAGTATTGAGCATGTGGAGACAGGAGAACCAAAAGTTAAGGATCTTCCCTGGCTACATAGTGAGTTCACGGCCAGCAAGCACTTAACCAGAGACCCAGTCTCACCAAACCAAAATAACTACAAAAACTGATGAATCTCAAAACATTATGCCAGTAGGGGAAAACAGTAGGAAACAGTCTGTCCTGTGTAATTTCACTCATCTGGAGTTCATGAAAGCAAAATGAATCTGAGTGACAGCAACCAGAACAACGGCTGCCTGTTAGGAACAAAGACTGCTGGGAAGAGGACCCAAAAAACCCTTCAAGGTAGTGGGAGTGGTCGGAACTCCTGGTAATGTCTGGAGCTGATTACATGGGTAGACTTATTTATCAAAACATCTTAGATGTATATTTAAGATCTATGCTTGTCATTCTTTGTGTATTTCTCCACCATTTAAAAATATAAAATGTTTTCCACAATGCAAGAGATAATGTGATATTGTGGGGAGAGAGAGAGAGGGAGAGAGAGAGAGAGAGAGAGAAAGAGAGAGAGAGAGAGATGCTTCGTATTTGCCAATGATGATATACTTTTAAAACTGTAAGTGCTGTGCTTGGATGAAAACACAAATTTGATTCTAAAGTCTTTATTGCCATTACTTGACACTTTATTCTATTATTATTATTATTATTATTATTATATTATTATTATTTTGATATTGATTTTTATAAATAAAAAGCCCATGACATAAAGTGACAAGAGAAGGTCATTTAATAAGATCTTGAGTGCAGGTCTTCTTCCTGCCAGTGAGCTTGACCAGCTTCCCTGTGAGTGCACACACCACACAGTTGAGAGACACTGGTGAGAACTGCCTCAGTCAAGGGGCTTTTACGATTATGACCTCACAAATAATAGGCCGGGAAGTCGGGGGAGCTTCCTCTGCCAGCCACATTCATTTCCTGCCTTGCATTTAAATTCTTAATCACTTGCTACCTTGTACTGCCAATCTCTCCAACCATTTGCACTATTACTGCCATTTTCCAAGAGTCTGATGATGTGGACGAGGCCGGAAGATGCCATAAGCTTGGCTTTTTATGTAGGGGAGTTGTTGCTTTGATATTTACTGTTTTGACAGTGGGGTTGTTGGGGACACACATGCTTGTAAAGCTGGTCCTTTATTTGCTAGAAGAACCTAAAAAATGAAGCAGCCTTCCCCCATTCCACTCTCCCCCCACCCCTCCCTCTCTGAAAGTCTTATGTAGCCCAGGCTGGCCCTGAGAATGAGCTTCAGCTTTGGATCCACACCCCTAGTACCAGGTCTGCATGCACGGGTCTCCGTGCTTGCTTGATGTGTGTTTTCTGGGACTGAATCCAGTCTTCATCCCTAGCCAAATGAGAGGTTCTCATTATGGATGTCAGATAGGTCTCCCAGCCTCCGAATGAAATGTATGCCAAGAACTATCAAAATGGGAATGTCTCAGAATTCAGATGAAAGATGGAAATGACCCTAGAGATCGCAGGTGTCATAAGTAAGAATTCTTGAGATGAGTTACTGGAAAGGAAAAAGCCAAATTACACGCTACCTGGGAGCTACAAGAGACCACAATGACCTCGTGTTCCAAATACTTTCACATCACTATGAAAAGGGGGAGGGGTCAACAGTGTGATCATAACATTGGAATTTCTACTTTAAAAACCTTAGTCTCTATCCTGTTCTGGTTTTTACTTATTAGACAGACAACCTTGATCATAGGCTTAATCTAAGCTTATTTTTAATAAATTGGAAATAGAATATCAGTCTCCAACACCTCCAATGAGATTAAAGGTTTGGAAAGCTGTTTTGTTAACTCTCTATCAATCCTGGCTTTTACTGTTGTCCAGGTTTTAAGCCAGTAAATGAAAAGGCTTAAAACCAGCAGTCAGGTCTCTCAAGGCAGCTCCATCAGTCTGGAAAGTGCTTCAGGCCTGCACAGGCAGAGATCTATTGTCACCAAGGACAACACAGTGACTACTGCTTCCTAGCTTCCAGGAGAGCCTGAAATATTTAGAAAGTGGGCTGTGTTGAGAGGTTTAGCCAGGAGTTAAAAGTGTTAGACTGTATTCCCAGCACTCAGGAGGCTGAGACAGGAAGGTGGTGAGTTCAAGGCCAGTCTAAGCTACACAATAAAATGAGAGGTCAACAGAGAAGAAGAGGAGGAGGAAAAGACAGGAAGAAGGGAGGTGAGGGGAGAGAAAAAGGGGTGACAGAGAGGAAAAGGGAAGAGAAGAAGGAAGAAGACAGATGGGAGGTCAGGAGAGCAGAGGGAAAGAAGAGGAAAGGAGGGAAGACAGAGAGGAAGAAGGGAGGAGAGGGGAGGGGAGGGGAGGGGAGGAGAGGGGAGGGGAGAGGAGGGGAGGAGAGGAGAGGAGAGGAGAGGGGAGGGGAGGGGAAGAGAGGAGAGGAGAGGAGAGGAGAGGGGAAGAGAGGAGAGGAGAGGAGAGGAGAGGAGAGGAGAGGAGAGGAGAGGAGAGGAGAGGAGAGGAGAGGAGAGGAGAGGAGAGGAGAGGAGGTTGGAAAGTGCCCATTTGGTCCAGGTTAGAACTGGAATGGAAAGGGTAGGGAAAGCTGCATTAGAGGATCAGCAGAAGGAAGTGTCAGAGGCAAGCTCCTCTACTCATCCATCATTGGCTATGTTCACATGTCCTGCAGTTGACTCTCTTCAATGGCTCTCTGGGACAAGTGTTCCATTATGGTTAGGCATAGCAGCTGCAGTCCCTGCCATCCTAAATCCTCTGGGATGAGAGCCTGCTCAGAGCTTGAAAGGCACTTTTGTAGTCCCTTCTGTATTTTGGAAAACAAAATTCAGTACAGCTGTCACAGGTGAACAGTCCCTAGGTGAGAAGAAGTCCAGCCGAATCTTGAGAATCCACAAGGAAAAGGTCCTTGGGCAAGAGCTATCCCTTGACTAAGCTCCACAGGAAGAACTTATTTTAGCTGAGATAATAATAATATCTTCTTAATAGACTTATCATGAAACTGGTAATAGCAACGGTTGGTGTTAACTGAACACTATCTGCTGGGTACTGTTCAAAGCTCTTGGCCCACTTTATCTTGCTTATTCATCACACAAGACATTTGTGGTTGTTAACTGTCTTGGCAGACAGGAGAGACCATGTGTATGTAACCTTCCAATTAAGTTCCTTTTGACCAAACACTCTTATCTCTGCCTTCGGGGTGGCCTAGCAAGAGGTTCTGAAAGAGGCACGTCTGTGCAAGGGTGTTAGGAGCATCATTGATGCCTAAACAACATGGGGGTGTCCTAGTCAGGACGGTGCTTATTAAAGACCAAAGCCCTGAATTAACAATGGCATGAAGGGAGGCCTGGCTGTTCCAGACCCTTGAACGCATAGCCCTTTTGGCTGGTTACTATGATTAATGTGAGCAGGGAGATTGGTTCCACCACATTCCTTAGGTCGACTGACAAGCAGCTCTGCAAGGAAGGGTCTCAGGCTACGGAACAGTAGGCCAAAGCACCCAAGAGCTGACATCTGTCCTGGTCCACTCAGACTCTCATACCACCTTCCACTGGAGATGGAACTTAAACAGTGGACCATTTGGGGTTGCTTCATTTTGTTTTGGGATGCCACATGGCCCAGGCTGGCTTTTTTTTTTTTTTAAGATTTATTTATTATTGTATCTAAGTTCACTGTAGCTGTCCTCAGATGCACCAGAAGAGGGCATCAGATCTCATTACGGATGGTTGTGAGCCACCATGTGGTTGCTGGGATTTGAACTCTGGACCTTCGGAAGAGCAGTCGGGTGCTCTTAACCGCTGAGCCATCTCTCCAGCCCAAAGATTTATTTATTTTTATTATATGTAAGTATACTGTAACTGTCTTCAGACACTCCAGAAGAGGGCATCAGATCTCATTATGGATGGTTGTGAGCCACCACGTGGTTGCTGGGATTTGAACTCCGGACCTCCGGAAGAGCAGTCGGGTGCTCTTACCCACTGAGCCATCTCACCAGCCCCCAGGCTGGCTTTTGAATCATTGTGTGGCCTATGATGGCCTTAAACTTCTTGTTTAAAAATTGTATTTGTGGGGCTAAAGAGATGACTCCGTGGTTAAGGAAGGTGTACCCTTCTTGCAGAGGACCCAAGTTTGGTTCCCAGTACCCACATCAGGCAGCTCACAACCATATGTAACTCCAGCTCCAGAGAGTCCAACATCCTTTTCTGGCCTTCCTGGAAACTTGTACCCACATGTACATGTATGAACACAGAAACATACACACTAAAATGAATTTAATGTGGGTGGAGCTGTGGAGTAAGGAAGACAACTCCAGATGCCACCCTCAGCAATGGAATCCATCTTTTCTGAGACTTATCACTCACTGGTCTAAATAGATTGGTCACCGAATAGATTGGCTTGCCAGGCAGGTCCAGGAATTTTCCTGTCTCTGCATTTCCAGTACTGGAATTCATAAGTACATATGTGCACTTTACAAACCGAGCTATCTCAGCCACCCATCTGTGAATATCTTCACCTTGTGCTTCCACCTTTCCTATGCTGGGGTTACAGGTGTGTAACGCTAGGGAATAAACTTAAGTCTTCCATGCACGCCAGGACTAACTGGGCTACTTCCTCAGCCTCTCCTGGTCCCTTTGGATGCTGACAACTGTCCTCTGATTGGCTGCTGCTTCTCATTGGCAGCCAGACAGGGAACCTGTTTGTCTCCAGTGTGAACATACCTGGCTGGATGCTGAGAGGTATCTGTTCTCCCAGGTCTGCCAAGCTGGGCTGAAGAGACACAAGCCCAAGGCAAGTTGGCAAGGTGCCAGTTTATGTAATTATAGTATCCAGCAAGTGGCCAGATGTTGGGAGTATTCTTGACCCAGGGCTCCTCCTAGCAACCTGGATTTACATTAGGGTGGGGTAGTGACTACCACACGAAGATCCTTTATTTAAAGGCAGGCTACAGTGAGCATAGGCGCTAAATAATTAGAGTTGATGACAAGCTATGAACTGGGGCAAGACGTGCCCTCATTCTACCAAGCAGACCACGGTTCTGACCAGCTCTGTGATTGTTCCACATCTGCTAACACCTGGCACTTGGCTGTCAGATGTCTGTGAACTGTAGGTGGGGGCTTTCCTGAGGCTCACTTACTTCAAGACTCAGGGAATCTTGTGTATGTAATATGAAAGTTTTGAAATGGCAGTCATGAGGTTACGAAAGAATGGAACCAAGGCCTTTGGAACAGCTGGCTGTGCATAGTAGGTGCCCATAAGTGCATAGTAGGTGCCCATAAGTGCTGCTTGTCCTTAACTCTGGGAAACTCTTTCCTTTACTTTTCAGACTCTGTGCTTAAGATTCCTTTAGTTCTATTAACTGTTCCCACTCTAAGAAGCATACAGGAAAGCAACACATTATGTTGGCCCTCTCTGCTCTGTTAATGTGTTTTAGTTTGGACACACAGTTACCCAATTACTGGTGAAACCTGGGTTCCATTTCTTTCCAGTGGCCTTTACTTTAGGATAAGATCTCATCTACAAGCTCTCTTTTGGGGAGAGGGACTCAAAGATGAAACTAATGATGTGACTGTCCTATTATCCATCCTCACTGCCCCCCTATTGCTTAGGGGCCACTGCCCACTGCTCCTGTTGCAGACCCAGGTGGTTAAAGTCCCCCATGGCAAAAAACAAAACAAAACAAAACAAAATACCTCAGCAGTGGTCCTTCCTCTCAGGCTAGCACTTCACAGGCCCTAAGCAGAGCCCTACACACCCTCTCTAAATGGGCTAGAGAAACTCTGGACCTATCAGGGAGAAACCACAGCAAACACCTCTGAGAGATGGGGATGAAGACTTTCTTTAGAGGGCTCTAGTTCTTCTTCCAGGCCCTCCAGACCTATGCCCCCGCCCTTTCCATATGCACCCTTCGATGATGGAAGGAGAGAGCCGACTCCCTAAGTTGTCTCTGACTTCCACACACAATCTGACAGATACAAGTGTATATGTGTGAGCACAAATCCACAGCAAGCACAATTTAATAAACAAACAAACTGTTAGAGGCACTTGGATGGCCTCATCCTCCCACCAATCCTCTTGTCTGTCTTGCTTAATCACTAATTCTCCCCCAGGCAACATCCCAACTTTGTTTAAGTTTTTGTTGTAGAGGGTAGTTGTAGCTCTTCAAAGAAGACTTGTCCTTTCTTGGTGTCTTCGCAGAGGCTACTCTTTGTGTTTGACAGACATTCCCTTGCTACTCACACAGCACAGGTCTATTTGCCCTACAAGTCCTAGGTGAAGTTGTTTCTGTAAAGCTTTCCCAAGTCCCAGAGGCTAGCAAACGTCACTGGCACTATCAGGTGCAGCCTCACCATGATAACTTTTGTGTTACTGCAATGGTGGTAGGTGTGCTAGTGCTGATGTGATGTGTGTTACTGCTGTAGTGGCATGCATGTTAGTACTGTTGTGGTATGACTTTTTACTCCTCACACATTATCACACAATGAAACAAATAGCAATGTGTGTGTTAGATAAGACAGTGAAGTTCACAGGGGTTAAGTAGCTGACCCCAGACAACACTTTAAGGAACACACGAGGGTTTCAAATCCAGGGCCACCTAGCTCCAAACAGGCTAATTCCAATCACTGGACCACATGGCTCTACTTGCTCTTTTGTTGGAGACAGGGTCTTACCATTTAGCTCGAGTTGGCCTGTAACTTATTGCGTTGACCAGGCTGGCCTTGAACTCACAAAGAGAGCCCTTCTGTCTCTTGAGTGCTAGTATTCCTAACTCCAGTTTCTCTTGTGTCTACTTCCATGACAGCATGTAGCTAGTGCCCATGTGGTTGCTTGATTGCATACCATTCTCCTCACAATACTTCCATATCATTGAATGTACCACTCTGCCTTTTCTTCATGCTTTCAGACATTCTATTTAGAACCGGCACTTAGTAGGTACTCTATAACAATGGTTCTGTGGGTAAAGGTACTTGCCACCAAGCTGAACACCCGAGTTCAACCCCTAGGACACATGATGGAAAGAGATGAAGTTGTCCTCTGACTTCCATGCATGTCCTATGGGGTGCTTCTTGACTCCCCTAGCCATGCACACACGTATTAATAAAATTTAAAGGATAAGTAAACAAGCATTAAAACAAATCAGTGGATTAACAAAGGTTTTCTCAACTTTGCACTATTGACATTTTGGATAGGATAGTTCTTTATCCTGGGGGCTCTTGTGTGTAACATATCATAAGACCATTAGAAATAGCTCTGGCCACTACCCACCATTATGAATGGCTCCTCTACCCTAGCTTTGATAACAGAAACTGTTTCCAGATATTACAAAAAAATGCCCCCAGGGAGAAAAGCCAATGCCCAGCTTAGAACTGTTGGTTAGGGACAAGGATAAGCGGTCAGCTGAGAGTTCAAAGCCCAGAACCTCACCGAACTGCCGTCCATCTGAAGCTAGCATCGTTGTGAACAAGCCATAATCTGAAAAGACATCTTGTAATTAAGACATAATTAGCCGCTTACTTCTGTACAAAACCCAATACTAATGACAGTAGACTGGATCCTTCCATCCAGGCCTGCTACTCTACAGCATTAGTAAAGCTAAACTCCGCTCCCCTCTGGCTGGGAAGGGATCCAGCAAGTCCTTTCATCGGCTTGGATTTCTCTCTAGGACAAAGAGAAAGCCAGCAGCAACTCTGCAAACACGTTCAGAACAGACTATCTGAGTTCTGGGTGCTTTCTGTGTTGTCACAAACCCCATTTTGGAAGTGTAGAGGAGGTGTTGGGGAAGGTGGGCCTTCTTTCCCTTAAAGCACAGGGCACTGATGGATGAGTGCAGGCTTCCTCACCTTCCTACAGTCCTGGAAACTCCCAGGCTATTCAGTGTCTGCTGTCAGGGCACCAACCCGGAGGGAGGGTCAGGAGAAGCTGTCAAGTCTAATCACAGCCTATCAGCCTAGACCATCTGTTCTCAATCTGTGGGTCGAGACCCCTTGGGGAGTTGTATATCAGATATCCTGCATATCGGGTATTTACATTACGATTTATAACAGTAGCAAAAATTACAGTTATGAAGTAGCAAGGAAAATAATTTTATGGCTGGGAGTGAGCACAACATGAGGAACTGTATTAAAGGGTCACGGCATAGGCTGAGAACCAGTGTCCGAGACACATACCTCTGTTCTGCCTGCTGCAAGTCTCTCTGAAGGGTTTGCCGTCGACTAAATTTACTCCATCAACACACAGTTTCATCTTTTTACCCACACTGCTCCTGGCTGACTTGCTTCATCGTTGTTAAAGTGACTAGCCCTTTCCATTTCCTGCTGTGCTTTACATGTGACGCGTCTGTTGCGTTTCAAGGCTCGATGTGCTTGAACACTTGGTCTGGATCAGGTGATGCTGTTGAAGAGCTTTTGGGGTCCCTTTGAGCATGTCCATCACCCAGCCAAGGGGGACATGAGATCCAGGAGAATTATGTGGCCCAACACAGAATTACAAACTTAGTTAAAACGTGGGGCAGAAGCACTGTGCTAAAGATTCAGTAACATGTATGCACCATATAATAGGCCCTACATGTTTTATTTAAGTGTACAAAGGACATGGAAAAGAAGCCAGGACTCTCTTTGAAGAAGCCTTTCTGCGTGCAAGCCATTGTTCATGTATGAATGTCTAAGTGCTCATGCTGGACTTAGTGAGGACAGAAGTCATTTATTTTGGGAATGCTGGGAAAGTTACTGCTAAAGTACACACTTATCATACATACACCTCCACATCAGTGGCCGTCCCCTGAGTTTCCCTGTGCACAGGGACCTGCACCATACACAAATATTTTAGAGCCCTGGATACTTATGTCTCCTCCACCAAGACCTTCACACTGATATCAATATACTGGCAACAGAATGGGGGGGGGGGGAGGACTGCAGGGAAGAAGTGAGAAAAGAGAGATGCTTTTGTATGACAGAGCAGACTGGCCTACGAGTCTAATGTACTGGAATGAATGTGCATGCTAAGAAGCATCCTAGGCGGGGTCTTCGCTTAGTAAGACAAAACTCCGGATCTCTCCATCACTCTATCCTCCAGTCCACTGAAGATATGAAGAAGGGCTCACACTTGCTAGGGTCTTGGCTTCGAGTGAAATCCTGACGTGTGCTTTATTGATTTACTATTTCACCATTAGCTGGTGAGGATGACTCCCTGATATCACCAGGGATTGCTGGTGATTCCGAAGCAAAGCCTCTCAAGTCACCACAGCTTTCCCCCTCAGTGCTTAGGGAAGACAGAACTCTACAATAGGCCATTGCCCGGGGAAAGGACACCAAAGCAAATCTGGGGTGCACTCAGTACCCTAGGCTACCCCTATCTTGTCTGTCACAAAGAACATCATCTATGAAATCCAGCCCAGATGCAGGACTTGGCTGGCTCTCAGGACCTGGTCACCTGTCTGCTGTCTGTCCTATGAATTGTCTGTGCTGAAATGGCCCGGTGAAAGCTGCCACACAGATTATGTTTCCTCAAAGGACAGAGCTGTGCTAGTCGGCCGTCTCGAGTAACTGATTTAATAGCCGCATTCTGCATGGTAGGAAGGCAAGCAGACTTGGAAATGTTCACTGCCAAGCTTAAAAGCCTCTACTCCTTCCTGTTGCCTAGGAAGAGCTTTCTACATCCACAGCCAACACCAGGAAGCCTTTTCCTGCTCACAAAAGGACCAGTCAGTCATCCTTAAATGGTCACACGGACTGAGAAAAGGCTGAACAACTCCCAGGGAGCTCGGGTACTGAAGGCAAGGGGAGAAGCTGAAACAATAAGACGTTAAAAGCCTTGTTCAGCCCACTGAGAATTTTAAATGCTTTTTCCTCTGGCATATTTGAAGTCTGCGTGTTATCGTCTGTTTAACTTACCCCCTCAAGCCTCTGAGGCAGGCTCTGGGGTCAGGAGAGCTGAGTCTTTGCATGACTGTGTATAATGCTGAGTGTGGTGTTGGCACGCAGAACAGCAGGAAACAGCATGGCTAAAATCAGCGGCAGCCAAGGTGGCCTGCGTCCAGAAGGCATAAGCCAATGGAGAAATGTCCCCTCGAGTTGGTGTGAAAGGGCATAATGTCTCCAGAGCTGGAATGCACTGCTGGAGGAGGAATGGAATCAATGACAGATATCTTTCTAGAAAAGAGAACTGCCCATGCCTTGGGAGAGTCTGGGAGGCAGAGCCTTTGGAGCCACCCTGCTGTGGATGTCACCATAAGACACATGTCTCAGGACCAAGAGGAAGGTTCCCTTGCTGCCACGGGAAGAACAGGAACTCCACAGCTGGGCTGGTTTCTGAAGCCCAGATGGGGCTCAGTTCCATGGGATATGTATATATACATATGTACACATACATATGCATATGTGTATATATTTGTATATATGCATATATGTATATTTTGAGACATTATGACAGAGAGAGAGAGAGAGAGAGAGATGAGAGGGAGTTTATGCAATGCTAGGTTTTGAATCCAAGGGTTGCATGTTGGGCAAGCACTCAAGCGACAGAGCCACACCCCAACATTTCCCACACATTTCTGTAGTTTACACATTGAGTCCAGCTGTGAACCCAGCATGAGGAAACACAGTGGGGTATTTAAAGATGTGGGTGATATACTCCCCACCCAGGTACATGGAACAGGATGGGAAGAATTATAGGTTAATCAATGAAGAGACCTCACAGGGTCCTTTCTTCCCTCTTCTGTCACACATCACACAAGAGTGATTTAGAGTGTCCAAGAGGATAAGCGAGTCTCTGGACCTAACCACCCACCAAGAGCAGGAAACTGTCCTGCTCACTCAAAGATACCAAGCTCAGTGATAACAGGAAAAAAAAATGGGGTTGGGGGTGAAGAGGACAAAGGAAAAGAACATGTGGTCTTGGTTTAGAAAGAAGACAGTATTATCAGCACATGCTATTACCCATGTATGTGAGCTAGATGTACTAAGCAATAGGGAGGGCTGCTCTGTTTATTAGAGTCTGGAAAAGGGGGGCAAGGCAGCTGCTTGGAAGAGAGAAGGATTCATGCCTGTTGGGTCCACGCCCAAAAGACCACACTATGTTCAGCTTAGGATTCTGGCTATTTCGGAGGAGGTAGGAAGATGGAGAGGAAGTTCAGTGCTTTTAGTTAGAACCCGGAAAAGTGACCCAACTTCACAGTGAACTCTGTAAACATTTCAAGTCTGACTTGTAAAGGCCACTCACTGTCAACATCCAAGCCTGTTAGTAGTCAGCTCTGAGATGGCTTATAGGCTCACACCTGAAATCCCAGCAGAGGGGAGATGGAGATAGGAGGGTGAGTACCAATTTGAGGCCAGCCTAAGCTACATAGTGAGATCCAGGACAGCCTGGGCTACCGAGTGAGTTCGTGCATCCACAAAAGTAGAATCAGCTCTGGGAATCCATTTCATGTCTCAACGAGCCCCTTGGGAGCAGAAGGAATTCTTCACAGACAGGGTTAAAGGATGCTGTTGCAGACACAAAAGGACAAGCACTGACTGACACTCTACCTCTGTCACGTGCTACATCTTACCGGTCCATTCAGTCTACACCACCACCCTGCTGGGTAGGCAGCTATAGTTCCTCCTTTTACCATTACATCAAAGCTTGGAGAGAAATGAGGTGCCTTCCTCTGAGATCACCGAACCACTAAGTGGCAGAGATGGAGTTTCAGTCATCAGCCAGTTAGTTCATGGAGAGGTACTGAGGGAAATCTCACCAGTTCCAGGTAAAATGGCAAAGACCTCACCATGGAATCTGTCTTTGGGAATTGGGGCAACCTTGGTAGCTATGTCTCATCACAATCTCCAGCCAACCCACCTTGGTTCCAAATCTCCCTTTCTGTCACACTCCTGATCAAGGGTCAGCACCTCAGCCCTACTTTCCTAATGCCGTTCTTTTTGTTCAGCCATTATATCTTCTGTTACTAATTTAATAGAAAACGATTTGCCTTCTGGGTTTACATGGCAACTTATCACAAGCCTGCTTATTATAAAGCAGTCTCGGAGACTAGATCCAGGAGACACTATGACCATCCCAACACTCTTCCTGCGGGGAGGTCCTGACCTGATGAAAGTGTTGGTGGCCTCGGGTAGCTCTGCTTCCACCCCTCTCTGTGGTGATGCCATTTCTAGTTCAGCGATGTGAATTTTACAGAAAGGAGCACTAGGGTGTCTGAGAGGCCTGGGCCCTACCTGTGACAAGATGAGTGATGGAGATTGGCAGAAAGGGGCTGCCTTCTCGGACTGCATCCTAAGGAGAAAGAAGATCCAGCGCGAATATTCCCAGAGGTTGTTGGGAACCAGTAGAATATTCCCATTCATCTTTGTCGTCAATATACATAAAAGCTGGGAGGTTTTGAAACACTGAGTGAATTTCAAGCCAGGAGGAAATCTCATGTCATCAGAGCCTTAAGGTAGTCACCCTCTGTGACTCACACAAAGGACCAGGGGAAGAGCAGTGACCTGGCACTGCTTGGCCTTCTGTCCTAGCCTAACTCAGTCTGTGGAAGACCACCGGAAACTCCATCAAATGCCAAGTACCCAGTCATTGCAGAGACTTCCATTCTGAGTAATTGAGGAACTGCTAGAGATTTTCAAAATCTGCAGCTGACTTGCCTCCATATTGCTGGGGGGGGGGTGGAGCAGCATTCTCATTGCCATGGGAACATCTTCTTCTTTGACTCACCAGTATTCAGACCTCCAGCTGGGAACATCCTGTTCTTGGCCTGGTTGCAGCTCCTGACCTACTTCTTGTTTGAGCAAGAGACCCAGTGAGGCACCTGGGAGGTGACTGCCTCAGCCCCACTGCCCACACTCTGGAATTGTCTCTCTCCCTCTCTAAGAGGAGATTGCTCCATCCACTGTTGCCATGGTTAAGCCGGAGGATAACACTGAACTCTCTGTGGTGAATACAGTATGAGTTCAGCAGATAGAAGGCTGAGTGTGCGGCTCGGTCGGTAGACTCCTTGCCTACCATGCACAAAGGCCTGGGTTGAATGCCCTGACGAGGCATAAACCCGGCATAGTTGTGCAAGCCTGTAATCCCACCACTTAGAAACTAGACACAGGAGGATCGGGAATTTAAGATTGGGATGGACTGGGATGCACGAGACCCTGCTGCGCAAATAAGCAGAATGGAAAAGATCCAGAGCCAGAGTCTGAGGAGTCTGGACAATCCTGCTTCTACTGTTTCTCAGACACAAGGCCTTTCTCAGACTTGCCAGACTGAGCATTGCTCTTACCTCTGAAAGCTTCTTGCCCCAGCAAACAGCAATTAGCCCAAAGACAAGTGACAGAGCAAACAGGTCGGCTTTAAGACAAAGATTTTAAAAAGGAGGGAAATGAGGGTGACAGCTGATTGATTGACATGTAGGGTGGGCGGGACAGATACTCCCTCCCCACTTCCTCATATCTGCTCTGCTGATGTAATTCTATCATATTTCCCAAGAACCATCTTTAACTTGCTTTTCTCCTTTCTCCCCATTATCCGATCCACTGCTAAATTCTACCTGTTTTATTTCTAAACTATAATCTTCTCTCAGTCGCCACAGGAATCACTCAGCAAGCAAATCACCACCTAGGCCAGCACTCTCTGAAAGCTTCCTAACAGCTCTCCCTCCACCTTCCCCGCCCTCCCTCTCGTCCACCCTTTGCAGTGCCAGCGAGTCACGTTTCAGAACATCACTGTTCTGCTCAGAAGTCTCCTCACTGGGCACAGCACACAGCCTCAGCTCCATCCTGGCCCATGGAATGGACTCCTGCACAGTCCATTCAGCCGTACCCTGATGAGTCACAGTCCCACTTGCCCAGTCTCGACCATACTGTTGTGGTGTCATGGTCACCAATCTCCAAGTCACGCCTCTCTTTTCCTCCTCCTCACACCTTCCCATAATTCCTTAGAAGCTGTTTCCTCAGAGACTGCTGAGATTTTGCCCCTATGAGTTAGAGCCTATCTAGCTCTGCCAGAGCCCTTTATCCCCCATCCCTAAAGCCTATCACTGCCTAGTCACTGGTCACTGGTTTGGCTCAGCCGCCTCAGTATCAATGGAGACCCAGGAATGCATATGAGGCTCCGTTTCAGATCCATTGCATCAGAAAGGAAGCTTGGGCCATCATCTGAGCTCTAGCTGATCTTCTGGATTGATTTGATACCCACAAAGATTAAGAACCAATACCATCATCTGTGGTAGATTAATCAGCTTCTGATCCTCTAACTTGAAAAGTACTCAGTTTCCTAAATCCTCAAAATAATGTGACAAGTAGGCCATCTCTGCATTTTATAGATGGGTATATGTATATAATTAAAAATTTTAATTTAATTAGCATTTCACTGTGCAGTTTCTGTTGGCCTTAAAACTCTTGATCTCCCTACCCTATCCCCTGGGGTTACAGGCGTGGGCCACCACATCCAGCCAGATTGTAAAATTATATTTATCAACGTGTTCTGTAGATGAGGATAATGTTGAACTTCTGACCCCCTGGTCTCCACTGCTCCAGATTTTTTTCCTCAATGAGCCACAAAGAGTATTTTATTTTGTCTTACAATACTCCCTTAGTAGTGGCAAAGCCAAATATTTTAACCTAGTTCTGTCCAAATAGAGACTTCATTGTAGCCTCAAAGCTATACTGTCCCACCTGAATTAGAAAGATCCAGAGTCGTGAGCCACTTCTGGTGTACTGCCAGTGTGGGAACAACCCACAGTACTTTGTATCACCCATCTGGGTGTGCAGGCTAGCATGTACCTGTGTAAGACTCCAGGGAGCCTTAGCTTACTGGGGACTCTCTGAGTGACAATGTAGAGGCAGGATCGATGCAAAAAGCAAGAGGAATTTATTGTTCCGGTGCACTGGGGTCCTTCCCAGACTCAAAGGACAGGCGGCAACCCCCAGCACTCTGTCGGTGAGTTTTTATATGGTTTCCAGGGGCAGAACAGGGCATCAGCAACTAGGCACAATATGATTGGCAGCACAGTACACCCTTTAAACTGGTCTTTAGCAAATGAGGTGACAAGGACTTCCCTTGTCAGAAGGTGCGCAACGTTCAGTCCTGCGGAATGTGTCCCCACCCGCAGGTCGGTTCCCTCCCTGTGGTCTGAGGAATGTTAATTAGCCTCTCCCTTCCGGAGAGGCAAGGGTTTCATGACCTTCCCAAAGTTCCTGAGCTGACCTTTTCACCTGTTATATCTCAGAGCATGAAAATGTAGTCACTACCATGCAGGTCTGAACCTCAGATGGTTTTGTTTCACCTTGGACCTACATCTGGCTCCCAATAGATTACAGATCTCTAGTGATCCCACCATCATGTCAGATATAAGATCAACTAGAAAAAATTTAGTTTCTACATGACTGCTTTTGACTGTGTCCGTGGTATATAAATGAGCTGAGTTAACTAGCAAGGAGGTGAGAGGTATTTACTTCTGGAAGATGAAGTAATTTTGTCAGACTGCAGACGCTGTTTATATAAGTAGAAGATGGAGGTTTCTGGATCAAATCAGATACACCTAAGGACGAGTCTCTTAAAACCCAAGCAACTTTTCACTAATAGGGTGATGTCTGCTGTTAGTATTCATAGCGCAAATTTATATTTTTTTTATATATTTTTATATTGTTTTAATTTGTCTTTTAAAATGTTGACCTTGGGCAAAAATTAAAAAGAGAGGAAGAAAGGAGTATTATAAATTCAAGGTCACCTGGGAGTGGTGGCGCATGCCTTTAATCCCAGCACTTGGGAGGCAGAGGTAGGTGAATTTTTGAGTTTGAGGCCAGCCTGGCCTGCAGAGTGAGTTCCAGGACAGGCAGAGCTATACAGAGAAGCCCTGTCTTGAAAAACCAAAAAAATAAAAATAAATAAATAAAGTCAAGGTCAACCTCAGATTGTAGCAAGTTCAAGGCTCAAAGAGACCTTTCAAAAAACAAACAAATAAATCAACAACAACAAAACAGGCACAACAGCTTTCCTCTGAAAACTTACATTTACATCATGACATGAATGGAAAGTAGAGTGTTGGTGAGGCGTAGAGACAGAGTATCAAACACAGGACCAGGTGCTTAGGTAGCTCCGAGAAGATGCTAAAGTCACTAGAACACTCTGGGAACCCTGCACAGGATGTTTTTCTGAAGGACAGTGGGGAAAAAGGAAAGTCTGGAACTAAGATACAAAGCAATAGATGTGACCAAGATACAAAGTAAATACATCAAGCAAAGATACAAAGTAAATACATCCTGCCACACTTTGACCCAAGTTCAGATGGAAGAGCAGGTCTGAGAGACAGAAAACAAAAAACAACAATCAAACACCCGCCCCCCCCCCCTCCAGCAGTTCCCTGTTGGGGGCTTGGAGGGAGGGGGAGAAGGGATTTGGAGTGGTAGCTTTGCCACTCCACATCCCTAGGCCCCACCTGACCCCTACCCATCACTTCAGGTTCCTATATCTGTCCATTCCCGAACGTTTTTAGAGTCTTTAAGAGGACCAAGAGTATGGAGCATTCTTCTTCTGCCTTCTCTGTCTGTTCCTCTACCAGATGGCAGTAAGCCGAGAGGTCCAGGGTACACACTGGAGCTGGTGCCCAGAGAAGCTTGCTGCAAAGCCACTCCTGATTCAGCCTGGCCTCGCTGCAGGAGCCATCGGGGCAGCAGTAGCATTCTTATAATGCAGAACTAAGAAAGTGAATTGGCTTTCCTTGGTAAATCGTTTGAACACACTTACTAAGATTCCCTTTTGTGTTATATATTTTTATTGTTGCTTTGACCAAAATCTCAACAAGAAGCTTGAGCGAGGAAGGGTTTATTTTGGCTCACAATTTGAAGGCACAGTCCACCATGGTGGGAAGGGAAAGGCATGGCTCATGGCAGGGGGAACATGAGGCGGGGGATTCCTTACATCTCAGTGGACCTAGAAACAGGGAGCAAGTCCATAACTCCCGCCCCATCCTATGGCCCACTTCCCTCAGCCACCCACTTTGCTGAAGATTCTATGGGTTCTCCAAGCTGCTCCATCAATCACCTGAGGACCAACTGTTCAAATATTGAGCAGGTCAGGGTCATGTCACATGGCGATGATAACTTTCTATCTCAAAAAAACGTCCAAACTTAATATCAATTGCGGGCATACGGAAGTGCTTATTATCTTATAGATAGGTGATTTTATTGTGTTTTTTTTTTAACAAGCTATCACATTTTAAAAAGCACTCCAATCTTTCTGGAAGTTTGGGCTAGGATTTACTCTGAGCCCCCTCAGGCTTTCCCCAGTGCAACATTTACTATCCAATTTGAGAACCTCTTCAGAACCCACACCCTGTGCTTCTATTGGGAGGTACCAGGAAAGGAAAATCCCCTTTCTCCCTGCTTGGGGCAGCAGGAGCAATACTGCAGCCCACCTTGCTGTCTGCTTGGTTGTGGAAGGAGAATCGGAGATGCAGGGACCTGTTCTCTGGATTTTCTGGATTATATCATAACTTGAGTCATGTGACCTCTGAATCTACGTCTCTTCTGGATGTAGCTGACCTGCCTTGGGTACAGGACAAGAAGGAGGTATCTGGTCATCTTAGGGGACGCATGAGATGGAGCCAGCTCAGGCTCTGGGAAGCACAGCCCTCTGGGCTGCTTCCATTCTGCTGCCTTGCCAAGGCCTGGCTCAGCAGGAAGCAGGGAGAGGCAGGTGTTTGTTCATGCAGCTGTAACTGGATATAGAATGTTCTAGTTCTTCTTGCAGAGAGCCCCAAATATTGATGTGGTCCATTTATTTACTGGTCACAACGCTCTAGAATAAAAATTCACTGTGTGCCCTTGATACCTGCTCCTAGAAAACCCCTTATATAAAACTAAATTAGTAAATATTTTCTTGTTGTTGTTGGCTTTGGCCAGAACTCTGGGTCTTTGTGCAAGTTTGGAGAATTCACTTGCCCTTGAGTTCCTCAAAGTCCAACAACCAGTCACTAGTCTGTGGCTCTACTTTCACTCCTTCCCCATCATGAAAAAGCCCCACATTGGCTCCCAAGGAACTTAAAATAAGTTTCAGGCCAAAGCTAACTAGATTTTCCTAAAACCCTCTGAGAAAGGAAATCTGAAGCCCTTTCCATAGATAAGAAAACTGTGTCTCAGCCAAAGGCAAATAGCCTTCTAAACCAATTCTGTAATCGACAGACCTGCACAGCTTCATTGGGCTGAGAAAACTCCTTCCATCCCTGGTTGGAATTCTCAGGCTCTCGCTCCCCAAGTCTCCTACCAACACGACTCCTAGAGGAAGAGCCTGCTAAGAGATTCTTCCAAATGCCAGCTATCTGAGAAGTACCAGCAGGAAGGCATCTGAGAGGTACCCTGCGCAGAGCTGAGGGTTTGAACATCTGCCAGGCCATCGATCAACATCAAATGACAGCAAATTTGCCCACAATGGAAAAACAGGCTGAAGAAGCAAAAAGCAAGTCTATAAAACTGGCACCATGCCCTCTCTGTAAAAACTGCTCTGGGGCTTACAGAGAGTAGACCAGTCTCTGAGGGTCCCTAAAACCTAAATAAGCCCGGGGTTGTTTTTTTCCCAAGTGTTCTTTAATTGGAGGAAGCATTTTAATCATCTGTGTCTTAGGACATACTGGATGATTATAAGCATTTTCATGCCTTATAAGGGAAAGAGAGGCTGAGAGCTGGGGATGCTTGCCTAGCACACATGAGGCCTTGGGCTCACTCCCCAGGACCAGAAGAGAAAAAAAGGGTGGGGGTGAAGCCATTCTTTATTTATCTGACATCACAGTCCTACACTCCAGAACCCCAGCCGTAAATCAGAGAGGCCTTTCCACTTAGTGATAATCCCTACCCTCAAAGCCACAGTCTTGAGCACGTACAGGTACTGTTAAACTCCCTGTGTTGAGTGTCCGTTATGGGCCATGAGCCGTTGCAAGCCTTCTTGCATGCACACACTTGTTAAATTGGGAGGACATCCCAGTGAGGTCACAGGAGCAAGGTTCAAACCCAGGCGTGTGATCTCAGCGTCTGGGCAGGAGACCACTCTCCTCTCCCTCCCAGGCCTTGCTGATTCCTGAGCTGTCCACTCCTGACCAGGCATTGCTCACTCCCGAGTATCTGTCCAGCCTTCTGACCTTACCTTTGGGTCAGGGAAATCTTGGCACAAATTCTGTCTCTACCACTCACCAGTTTCAAACAGTGTTTCAACCTCTAACTTCTCATCTATGAGACTAATACTTGATGAGGCATTTGTGGGGGAATAAATGGGGAAATTAACTCAGTCAAGAACCTTTTAGATGGCCCTTAATATTTTAACAATAATTTTGCAATTATTTATTTGTGTGTGTCTGTGCGCACGCACACACACACTCGAGAACACATGTATATATACCATGACACATCTGTGAAGGTCACAGGACAACTTGCTGGAGTCGGTTCTTTTCTTCCACCACGTGGGGTCTGGAACTCAGAGTTCAAACTCAGCTGGTCAGGTTTGACCACAAGTGCCTCTACCTGCTGAGCCATCTTGGCAGTCCCCTGAATCACTTTCAATTATTACTATTTTTTTATTTCGTGTATAAGTGTTTTGCTTGCGTGTATGTCTGTGTACCATGTGCATGCAGTGCTCTTAAAAGCCAGAGGAAGGCATAGGGCTGAGACTAGAGCCACAGATGGTTGAAAACTGCCACGTGTGTGCCGAGAATCAAGCCTAGGTCCTTTGGAAGAGCAGCCAGAGCTTAAATTCTGAGCCATCTCTCCAGTGCCCATAAATATTTCTGAATAAGTGGCTACATAAAAGTGGCAATAGCTGATCATAGAACTAACATTACATTTTTATACTGTAAATTCTGTCCTTGTCTCCTAGCTACATGCTCCCAGGCACCTTAATCTCAATGACATTCCTTAACACCACTCATATGGAGTGAAGTGTTTCCCAGAAAACACAAATGAAGCGTTCTTTCTCTTTCTGACGTCTATCTAGAAGTACACTTTCAAGCCTTTTACCTTCCTGGCAAGCATTCTCCTCACCCCACCTTTGTTCAATGGGAGCTTCATTTACTTCATTTACTACATTTATAGTTTCAAGGATTCAATTTGGTGGGTGGGGTTGTTTTGGTGGAATCTCATCAGCTTTGGTGGGCCTGGAACTTGCCATGTAGATCATGCTAGCCTTGAACTCTCAGAGATCTGAGTGCCTTTGCCCCCTGGGTGTCAGGATTAAAGGCATGTGAGTTTGCTTCTAAACCATCATTCTGATGGTTGGATTCTAGGAGGTCACCTGTACGTAGCACCCACATTTTTCCTAAGTAGGCATGACCACATGTACTTAAGCCAGCCCTCTGGCCTCAAACATTATAGAGTACAGCATTAACTCTGAGGTGTGCAGTTCAGTGGGTCTTGGTATGTTTACAAAGCTGTGCACCACTAATCAATTTTACAACCCTTCATCAGCCCCAAAGAGTCACGCCAAACTCTAGCAGCCTCTTGTCATTTTCCCATCCTCTTGTCCTCCTGGCAGCCAGGAATTTTTATATCTATATATTTGCCTGTTCTGGGCAATTTATATTAATAGAATTATATAATAGAAGGAGTTGGGGAATTGGCCTCTTTCATTTAACATAATACTTTTAATGTCTATCCACATCGTAACATGCTGTAATTCTGCATTTATTCTTATGGCTGAATAATATTCCATTTTACAGGTAGACCACCATTTGTTTTATTGGTTGCTGGGATTTGGGCTTTTCCCCTTTTGTATATTATAGATACAGTGAATAAAACTGCTTTAATTACCCATGAACAGATTTCATGTGAACACGTCATTGGTTCTCTTAGCTATATAACTTGGAAGTGCTCTTTTGGGGGGCGTATGGTAACTCAGTGTTTTTAACTGTTTGAGAAACTAACAGAGACTGTTTCCTTAAGAACCTGTACCACTTTGCATGCCATACCAATAACATGGAGGGTTCAAATCCCCCGACTTCCTCTCCAACATGTCTGTTGTCTATTCTAGTAGGTATAAAATGGTTTTAATTTGCCTAATGAGCAATAGTTCCAAATATCTTTTTGTGATCTTCCTGACCAGTTGTATATTTTCTTTGAAGACACGTCTGTTCAAATCCTTTGCCTATTTTAAAATTATGTTATTTATTGACTCCGGATATTTTTGTGACTGTGGACAGGGTTGTAGCATGTCAGAGGGCTTAGGAGATCACCAATATTTGATTGTGGCTCTATGACTTACCCAAGTGACCTCAAGAAAGATGAATTCATTTCTCTCGACTTCAGCTTTATTATCTGTAACGGGGAGAAGAGCCTCATCTCTCTCTCTACCAACGCTGTTATGAAGAATAAATGAGACTCAGAAACATCAAGCACACTTAGGGAGCCCCTAACAGGCATAGGGTATTTTAGACATGCATTTCCTTCGGAAGCCAACCATGACCTTAGTAGGCCAGTTGCAGTGTGACCAGTGAGGCAGATGGAAGTCTAACAGACAGTGTCTCTAAATGGACGAGGTCTGTGAGATTATTACTGCACCCCTTTACACACACAACATCTCCACTTTGAAGCTAGGGGTGACATGGCCGGCTGACCTCAGCAGTACGTTATACTATACATACCCTCTCAGCAGCTCGAAAATGAGGAGGAAAAGGATGCTTAGATAAGAGGAATTCTGACCCTTAGCCAGCACCGCACCCTGTGCACTCTTTGTGCACCAAGACTCTAAGAGCAGGCCGGCTTGAGAGGGTTGAGCAACATGACATTTGGTCTGGCTTTCTGCAACAACCAGTCTGGCTCTGGCTTATTAGCAGTCTAGCAGTGCCCAGGTCTATCATTTGTTCTTTCCCTAATGAATGGCTAGGCTGTTTAATTTCCTGATAGGCAACCTAGTAATTTTAGTCTCCCACTCTGAGCCTTTGTCTGGCTCGTTCCATGTGTATAAAAACAACTTTCTTCCCCCTGTTATAGTGTGCTGACTTTCTTTCCATTTCGGCTCAGCTCTGAGGCCGTTTCCCTCTAAGGCTTAAGTAGTCTCCCTTATTAGCCTCATATAAACCCCAAGTGAATGGTCACACTGATAGCTGCCCTCAGACCTGAGATCATTATCAAGCTTGGGCGAGCATAATAATGTGGGCAAGACGTTGCACTGTGTACCAGGAACATACAAAAGATTATGACACAGTCTTGGGTCTTGAAAGAGCTCATACTGTATTGGGTAAGATCTCTGGAATCTTGGTAAAGAGATACAAATAAAATAGTTTAATGATGGCCGTACAACAGTTCTTGTCATTGGGGATCATGGAGAAGAACTTGCTAGAATAGCAGACACTGAAGTCTTGCCTTTCTTCGGGTATCTACGGATGAGCTGTGTGTGTGTGTGTGTGTGTGTGTGTGTGTGTGTGTGTGTGTGTGTGTGTGTATACATAATCAATACTGGCAGGAGTGAGACAGATGACTCCTTCACTTATTACACGTTGGAGAAGGAAACCAAGGGAGGAAGAAGAAAAGGAAAGTCTGGGGACTCAACTCAGTGGCAGAGACCCTGAGTTTCATCTCTGGCACTAGAAAAGAGAGGGAGGGAGAAAGAAAAGGGGTACAAAGGTGAAGGAGGAGAAATGAGAAGAACAGATTTTTATTTTACTAAACAGAAACGCAGACACTATCATAGACATTAAAATCAGTTTTCGGGAGCTTGAAAGATGACTCCGGGGTTAAGAGTTCTTCTTGGTTAGCTTTCTTTGTCTATGTGACACAAACTCAGGTTGTGTGGGAAGAGGAAACCTCAACTGGGAAAATGCCTCCTTGAGTTGGCCTGTCTGTGGGGTATTTTCTTAATGCTTGATGTGGGAGAGCCCAGCATGCCATGGGTGATGCCAACTCTGGGCTGGTGGTCCTGGGTTGTGTAAGAATGATAACAGGGAGAGTGAGCCAGGGAGAGCGAGCCAGCAGGCAGCATTGTTCTATGGTCACTGCTTCAGTCCCTGCCCGGATGTCCCTTTACGATGAACTGTAAGCTGAAAGATGAATTCCAGAAATCCTCTCCTACCCACGTTGCTTTGGGTTGTGGTGTTTATCACAATAGAAAGGGAACTAAGACACATACACACACAAACACACACAAATGTGCACACGCAAATAATAAATTTATCTTTTAAGAAATTAGCTCACAGTTCCATTTTGTTATATAAAAGCAGAGGCTGCTAGAAGAAATTTAGGCAGGGGGAGAATAAATCCCATTTCCCATTCCTCAGAACGTGACAAGGGACACCATTCTACCTATGTCCCACACACAGACTCTTCCTTCTCCTTTTGCTCATATTTGAAATGAAGACATGGAACCAACATGTTCTGAAGACCCTTTATAGTTCTCTCAGCCTGTGAATGAGGGTGGGTTGTTTGTGTAATTTCCCCTTCAGTCAGGAGAAAGGAAGAGGAGTTGTCTTAGGATAGCCTTGGCCGTGGAGGTGGGGGATGTGAGATGGAAGAACCCTACTATCACTGTGCTTCCTTCTCAATGGTGAGGGTAGGACCAGTGGACTGTGGCACGGAGCCCTACAGCGCTGGAGAGGAAGACAGCAAACAGGCTGAGGCAGCTCTCACTGGGAAAGACTCAGCATGATGGGACAAAAATACCAAGAATGGACTTTTTTGTTGTTGTTGTGTTTTGTTTCTCAAGTTAAAGTCTGGCTCTACAGCCAGACTGGTCTTGAACCCTTGATCTGCCTGATTATGACGCCCATGTGCTGAGAGTATAAGTGAGTGCCTCTATGCCAGCTCAAGAATAGAATTTTTAAAATAAGGAACATAACAGGTGGCATAGCGCAGCACAAACCCCAGGTATGTGGCTTCCTGGGGACACTTGTCACAATGCTTTTGTAACTAGGGCTGCAGAGGCAAGATGCCAACATCCCTCTGCGGGGACAGACTGCAGAGAAGCCATCCTGACTCATGCCTCCAACCAAAATAGTATGTTGAGCCAGCCAGCTTCCTCTCCATCTCCAACAGGAATGCTTTAACCCTTTCTTTGAAAAAAAATTTTAATCACATTCATTGTGTGTGTGTGTGTGTGTGTGTGTGTCAGTCAGTCAGCCAGTCTGTCTGTCTATTTGCTATTATATGGACTAATTTTAAGTGTATGTAACACAGGCTACCCGCTCAGCTACTAGGAATTCCAAGAGGATTATGTCTTCATCATGTCTTTAGAGAGCACACATCAGTCAAGAGCAGTACCCTTGGGGGGAAAAAACTGTCCCGCTTTATACTGAAAGGAAATTATTTAAGATGTGGTTAGGAGGCAGAATCAGACAGACACTAACAGAATGCACGAAGGGCGACAGAGGGGAGAGGGGAGGAGCCTGATGCAAGGACAAGGACGAGGAGGTGCCATTGATACACTGAGGTGAAGTGACTGGGTGGCACCTGCAAAGCTGGCAGCTGCACAGACTGTGTGTGGAGTTGAGCAATCTGGACTAGCGATGCCGGTGGGGACCTCACTGAAGGCTAAGCCACAGTGAAGGAACGAGATGCCCCAAAGAAGCCCAGCAAACCCTTTTTCTTTTCTTAAAACATTTTAATGTTTTCAGGACTGGAGAGATGGGTAAGAGCACTGGCTGAGCCGGACGTGGTGGCGCACGCCTTTAGTCCCAGCACTTGGGAAGCAGAGGCAGGTGGATTTCTGAGTTCGAGGCCAGCCTGGTCTACAGAGTGAGTTCCAGGACAGCCAGGGCTACACAGAGGAACTCTGTCTCGAAAACCCAAAAAAAAAAAAAAAAAAAACCAAACAAACAAAAAAACAGTAAAATCGAAACCAAAAAAAAAAAAAAAAAAAAAAAGAAAAGATAAGAAAAGAAAAGAAAAAAAAGAGCACACTGGCTGCTCTTGCAGAGAACGTGGCTTCAGTTCCTACATGGCAGCTCACAACCATCCATAATGCCAGTTCCAAGTGGTCTGATTCTCTCTTGACCTCAGTGGCACCAGATGCACATGACACATGTGTATGCATGCAGGCAAAACACTCGTCACATCAAAAATTAGTCTTCAAACTGATTTTTTGATTAGCGCGCGCACACACACACACACTTCTTGTACCCTCGATTTGCTTCTTGTTTTATTTTATTTATTTATTTATTTATTTATTTATTTATTTATTTTTGTTTTTTCGAGACAGGGTTTCTCTGTATAGCCCTGGCTGTCCTGGAACTCACTTTGTAGACCAGGCTGGCCTCGAACTCAGAAATCTGCCTGCCTCTGCCTCCTGAGTGCTGGGATTAAAGGCGTGCGCCACCACTCCTGGCTTCTTGTTTTATTTTGTCCTGACTTATTTTTTATTATTTAGTGAAGGAATTTAGTAATTTGTGTCTATTATATAATTATATCCATCTCCACATGAATTAGAAATAAATGAAAACAACCTCTTTCCCCTCCCGGGCTCGAGAAGCCCCTACAACAGTCTGCAAGCCTTCGCTTCTCTACACAGAAGGAGGGCATCAGAGATGAAGTTATGTAGAAGGCCAGATCCTCAGGGTCCAGCCATGCACACAAAAGTTCCCAAGGGGCTCAGCAGGGAGAGGGCCATCTCTCCTCCCTGCTCTGCCCCTGGCAAGGATGTCTACTCTCTCCTGAGCTCCCAGGGCCTTTGACACAGAAAGTGCCTAAGTGAACTATGTTTGGAAGGCTTTCCTGCAGACAGTTTGGAGATCAAAGGAGGTCAGCTCCCTTCTGGACAGTGGATTCTATAATGGCCCATTGCTGTGCCTTCCTGTCTCAGTGCCACACAGTGGCCGCTGTATAGTTCCTGATTTAACCTCTACACATCTCTTGCCTTCTCCCCATCCCCGCTGACCCTCCATAAATGGTTAGCAAGGCCAATGAAAACATTCACACTGCTCTCTCTTCTCAGACATACCATGCTGAGACCACTTCATTGGATGCTTTCCGCATTAGGTCTGTAATTCTTTTATTCTAGCATTAACCACCAACTTCAGCTGCTCCTCAGAAGAGGCAGCTCATGAAGTGACTCTGTGTGTGCAAAAAAGGAGGGCAGTTTAATAAACAGAGCTCCATTATCAGCTTAATGCTTGCCATGGCAGCAGGCTCTCCTCCATTTAAATGAACGGCCACCAGCTCCTGTCCTGACAGCTGTCTTATCATAGGGATGGGGAACTGTTTCAGATGTGGCCGTGAAAACCCTTCTGAAGGTAGTATAACCTCAGCCAAATGGCAGGCGAGTGCTACAAACTTCTGCCAACTTTCGGGCCTTTTGTGAGTGGCGTCAAGACAAGGGCCTATATGAGCTCAAATTAGAGGAGCATTTACTGTGCTCCAGGCTCATCCCTAATAACCTAACATGATCAGTATGGGCTCCCTGAGACCTACTGAGGACGTCATTCTGGTTTCTTAAGTTGCTAAGTATAAAAAACACAAAATTCAACTTTTGTGGTGCACTCGTGTGCAAATGAGCACACACATGTGTAGCCCAAGGCAGTATTGAACTTGGGATCCTCCCACCACTGGCTCTCAAGTGCTGGGTTTGCCGGTATGTGCCACCACGCCTGGCAAAACTCAGCATCTTAAACGCTGGAAAGCCATGGCTCGGTGGTATTGAGGACATGTTCACCGTTGATCTGCCACCACCACTGTCCGTCACCAGAACATTTTTGCCTTTCCAAACTGAGCCTCTATGTCCAGGAAATGTAAGTCCTGGTTTTCCCTGTCTCTACTTTTAGTTTCTATGGCTTGGTTGTAATGACTGGAGAGCTCTCATTACAGAAGAGGACACTCGGGCAGTATCTATAACTTGTCTAAGGTAAGACCACTGTCAAGGAAAGCTAAGATTAGAACTCAGGAACTCTGTCTCTGGAGTCTGTAGAGCATCCTAACAGGAGGCACTAGCAGCTTGTTCCCTTAGGACATCACATGTCCTCACACTTCCCAGCAGAAGTGCAGCAAGGTGCTGCGATGTACTACGTATCTGTCGTTGGGGAGCGTGGCTGTGTCTTTCTGGACCTTTTTTTTTTTCTTCATCTGTGTGAGAATGAAATGATCTACTTCCCATGTGTGCTGAGAATATGGACAGAGTGTGCACAGAGAACAGAAAACCTCAGAATGTGAGCTCCTGCTCCTCCCCACCTTCTCCACTCCTGCTTTCCCGAGGAGGAAAACTGAAAGCCTGCCATGACACACAGAAGCCCAGGCAGCCTGTAAGCTGCTCTCCACAGTCAGTGTGCTGGGAATCAAAGAGTGAGGAAGAGGAGGAAGAGGAAGAGACAAGGCTGTGGGAAGAATTGGTGGGGAAGGGAGTAAAACCCCTGGAACATCACACAGAGCCTTGATGTGTCAAGGATTGGCAAGAAATTTGCAAGCGAAGCCTGGTGGAATATTGATGGTGTGAAGGCCCAACCCTCTACAGTGGCTGCAGGTTTATAGTCTCTGTGTCTCATGGGGCAGGACATAGATAAACTGAAGGCTGATTGGAGAGCGCCTGACCACAGTGTTTACCTAGGATCTTCCTACTTAGGAAGTAAACTACCTGGACATGCACTCCGCTGTGTTTTTCCATGCCCTCCACAAGAAAACAAAATGTGTGGGGTGTTGATTACGATTGAGACGTTTGGCCATCAAGGGCATGAGGCAAACCTCCACTCGGTAAATCTGACAAGTTTAGATCCAAGTGCTAAAAGCCAACTGCAGAAGGCTGTTCCAGTGTGATCTGAAGATGGTTTGTCCTTCTGAGACCCATGGTGAAGTTCAGCTCCCACTGAGGTCATGAGTGGGGAGGTTCCTTCCCTCTTCTGAGAAATCCACTCGGATTCAGCTTTGGACCCTCCCCACTAATGACAGTTCTAGTCACTACCCAAAGGGCTCACCTTATGCATCATAACTCGATTTAGTTTTCACCTTCCTAAGACCTCCTGTTTCACTGGGTGAGCCTGTGTCACCATGAGACTCTGTCTATAAGAAGTCCACCACCAAAGGCAGTCCCCTGGGCTTGCTTTCACAACACTGAGGGGTGGAGCTTCAAGCCTCACTAATGGCAGGCAACTGCTCTAGCACTGAGCCACATCCCCAGTTGATACTGTGTAATTAATAAATCAACTTAGTGACACACTGTATGTACCTACTGTATGATTCAAACTCTTGTAACAAGCATACTATTCTGATGGAGGACATTGCTATGAGAAGGCTATGGGACTAACGGGTATAAAATAAATATCTTTGGTGCACTTCTCTCATTTGCAAGGAACACACTAAAGGTGAGTTGTAACCTTCCTCAGTTTCACTGTGGGCCCTAAACTGCTGTAAGGAAGAAAAAAAAATCATTTCTTTTCAAAACAGAGTGTGATGGGACCAAGCATGATAGAACCTGTCAGTAATCCCGGCGTTTAGGAAGTAGAGGTTACAGGAGCAGGAATTCAATGTCATCTTCAGCTCTACAGCGAGTTTGAGGCCAGCCTGGGCTATATGAAAGCCTGTCTCCAGATAGATAGATAGATAGATAGATAGATAGATAGATAGATAGATAGATAGATAGATATGGGCAGGCAGACAGAAGGATGTATAGATAGATAAGATGAGAGAAGAGAAGGGAGGGGGAGGGGGAGGGGAGGGGAAGGGGAGAGGAGGGGAGGGAAGAGATAAGACCTGGACCTGAGGTGCTCTGAGCTCTGCTGATAGCTGGAGGGTGAGGAGAGACTGATGTACTTTGATGCACTTCTCTCATTTGCAAGGAACACACTAAAGGTGAGTTGTAACTACTTTTGGGGGAAGAAGAGGGCCAAGGGGCAGCTTTCAAGCTGGAACACTTAAAACAATTAGGCAGTTCCTTAAGAAATATATGTCCACAAGGAACCTGCCCACTGGACACTGGTTAGTGAAAAATCATGGCAATCACATCAAGAGTGAAAGACACCGCCCCAAAGGGGCATAGTGACAGAACAGTGAATTCAGAGGACAGTTCTACAGGGGAGGGAGGGAAGACCAAGAAGAGAACAGCTGAGCCAGCAGAGACCCAGGGGAAAGTAAGGGAGACCAAGAACCAGTCTTGGCCTTGAGTGACAAATGGCGATCTGTCATCTGCATGGGGCCACCTGTGCAGAACAGAAGATGGAGTCCCAGGTCCTAGCTATTCCTCAAAATAAAATAGATTCTCATTTGCATGAAATTAATGTTCAGACCCACTGAAGAACTGCATCCTTTATTGTCTGCTACTTCTGCAAGCAAGCGAGCGAGCAAACAAACAAAATGCCTGTTTCATTGGTAAATCCTTTCCAAGAGGCTTTGGCAAATCAAAATCCAAAAGTGGGCCTGGAGAGTCACCAAACTGAGCAGCTGAGCTTAGAAAGCTGTTGTTACAGAGGAAATAGACTTTGCCTCACTAAAAAGAACCTGGCCCTGGAGTCATGTGCATAGTTCAGCCTGGAAGCTGAAATTGGCAGAGGGATGAATATGGAAGTTTAATACCCAAAGCCTATAGGTGGGGGGCACTCTCCATGTAGTCCCTCTGAACCAAAAGGCCTGGGTGTCTTTCATTCTTGTATTCCACACGAGAAGGACCAGCTCCCCCAGGGAGCCATGAAGTCAGGCCTCAATGTTCCTTTCCACTCTTGAGCAGGAAGATTCAACCAGCATCTTGCTACCTAGTTGTATGTCAACTTGACACAAGCTAAAGTCATCTGAGAGGAGGGAACCTCAATTGAAAAAAAGCCTCTGTAAGATAGGGCTGTAAGCAAGCCTGTATGAAGCATGTTCTAATTTGTGATTGATGGTTCGGAATAGTCCACCTCATTGTGGGTCCATCCCTGGGCTGGTGGTCCTGGGTCCTGTAAGAAAGCAGGCTGAGCAAGTCATGAGGAGTAAGCCAGTAGGCAGCATCCCTCCATCTCTGCATCAGCTCTCATCTCCAGATTCTGGCTCAGTTTGAGTTCTGGTCTTGGCTTCTCTCAATGGGCTGTGACTCAGGATAGTAAGGCATATAAGCCCTTTCCTCCCAAGTCACTCCGGTCGTGGTGTTTCATCACAGCAACAGAAACCATAACTAAGACAGCCATTAACCCAGAATGCCTGGAATGGTACCAGTAAGCCTGAGCACTGAGGAGCTCTACCGACGGTCTGCTTTATGTCTAATAGAACAAGTTAGGTTGCTCCTTCCTGCTGGGACTGAGTAGCTTCTCTGTTCACTACTCTGACTTTCCAGGTGTCATTTCCTGGCCATTTTAAAGAGGAAATAAGGTAAGACAACAGTGCCAAATTAACCATTGGAATCTCTCTGAAAGACTAGCTCTGTCTTTTCCTGGCTTTGTAGCTCAGGCTGGTCCCAAACTTGGGATCTTCTTGGTTTAACCTCCAGAGTGCTGGGATCGCAGGCATGTACCACCATCCCTGGCCAAGAATACTGACTTTTAAGTCTGGTGTGGTGTGCAGGCTTTTAGTTCCAGCTCTGGATCCTTCGTTCCAGGACACTGGTACTTAGATTAGGCTACATAGTGAGACCCTGTCACCAAATAAAGGCAGTATTCCCTAGGCAACTCGAGTACTTGGTTAATGCCCTCTCTGTGGGGTCTGTCTGCAAAAGGAAAGTTTACATAAGTCCTATCGGTTAGTATGGGTACTACACAGTCCGACTGTCATGTGCGGTGCCTGTTCTCTGTGGCTCCTTCTGTAATAACCTCTGCTGGAGAAGCTCCAGGACATCCACAGGTCCCTCTGTCACTGGGGAAGGAACAGGTGTTCAGAGCAAGGATCTGGACCCTCAGTGAAGAGAGTTGAGCTTCATTCTTTATTAACAACGAAGAGGAAAGGGGCTGGAGAGTTGGCTCGGGAGTTAAGAGCACTTGTTGTTGCAAAGGAGCAGGATTCAATTCCTAGCACCCAGATGGAGGCTCACCACCTCCTCAAACACCAGCAAAGCATGGTATACAGATTCACATGAAGGCAAAACACTCATACACATAAAATAATAAATCTAAATTTAAAGAAATGAAGAGGAATGACCTTGTAAAGAGCTCTCATATACATGTGTGTATGTATGTATGTATGTATGTATGCATGTATGTATGTGTGTATGTATATTGACCTAAAAGTTGGGCTGTATTGTCACGGGTTCTCAACCTGTGGGTTGAGACACATACCCATTGCATATCAGATGTCCTGCATATCAGATATTTATAACATGATTCATAACTGTATCAAAATTACAGTTATGAAGCAGCAATAAAAGTAATTTTATGGTTGGGGTCACCACAACACGAAGAACTATAATAAAGGATCGCAGCATTAGGAAGGCTGAGGAACACTGATGTATGTGAATCAATAGTGGAGTGACGTTAACTGTTCCCAAGGTCAAAGCTCTCAGGAGGAGAGCTGGAACCTGTTCTTTCTAAGTCCACATTTAGCCTATACACTAGCGTGCCATTTAAGAATTTTAAGAAGCATAAATAAGTATTAAAAGGCACAGTTGCTAGTTTACAAAATGGAAAGACAGACTCCAGAGAGCTGTTCTCCTCGGCCTGGTTCTGGGCAACCTCACCTGGGTGATTCCAGACTAGGCCATGTGTTCCAAAAGAGAATGCTCGCCCCTGTATCTCCTACCCTATAGAGAACAGCCTTTTCCTCCCCACTGTCGGGAGATCAGTTTCCTAAACTAGGACAGTGTTGCAATCAGCCACTCCAGAAGGGGCTGTGATTCACATCTGAGCTTCAGAAAACAGTGCTCGTTTCATTTAAAGGGGAGACAAAACAAGGCAAGTGCTTGGGTGCTGACAGATTTCTCCAGACCTTAATTTGCATTCATGTTGCTTCCCAAGCATTTGATTTGTTTTTCTTTCCAAACTGTGTTGTACCACATGCAAGGAAGATAGATTCACTTAATCTGGATCCTGTGATTTCATTGTTTATCGATGTCAATAGCAAGGAGGCAGGAATGTTAGTTAGGGAAGCATCAAATGGCTTTCATTCTTCCATCTGGGAAGCAAACATGAGAATACACCAAGCCCAGACTTTCAGAGACTGGGGCAGCCATCACGGCCAACAGCCACACCAAATGTCAGCTCTCAGGATATTCCCATACAGCCAGGCTGACCTTGGCAGAGATGCCCCAGAGAAACCTCAGTTCCTTCCCTAAAAATAGGATGTGTGTTGATGTTCCCAGCATGTCTAAACTTGCCCTGTGTTTAGCTTGAGGGCTGACCCATAAACATTTCAAAAGAGGGAAGAGTTCCAGGCTGCCTTTCATGGAGGCAGAGAATCTGGCAGGACTGGGCCACAGAGATCTTGGTTCTGTTTCTAATCACTGTGCCCAAAGCCCTGAACTTTAAGGGATGAAGGAGTTTGAGGACAGACAGCCCACCTTGCTGAGGAAGCCCTTGGCAGCATCGCATAAGGTGGCTGGTTAGTTTACCTCTGCAGGGTGGGCTCTGAGGTTTATGCCAGGCCCCCTCCCCTCCCCTTCCCTTCCCCTCCCCTCCCCTCCCCTCTCCCTTACCTTCCCTCCCCTCCCCTCCCCTCCCCTCCCCTCCCCTTCCCTTCCCTTCATTCAGTCTAGTCTCAGAGCCCTTGAACTGGTGCAGTCTACATCCGGGTGGGTCTTCTCTCCAAGAGTGATTGTAATTCTAGGTTGACGATGGAGAACAACCCTTCCAGAGGCTATTTGGAATGATCTGAGTAGCTTCTTGCCTCACATGCATGCCTACACCTACAGAACCTACTTGTCTGCTCTTCACAAAGCTCCACTGTAATGTATAGCTGCACAACCCCCTTACTCAAAAGTGTTCACCACTGGTTACAGATCAAGATACCAAAGACCTATGTGGAAGACCTTCATTTCCAGGCATCCCGGGCATCTCCAGAGTCTCAGCTGCTGTGCTGCCTCATTTGGTTCCGTCCACCCTCCTCCTCCCCCTCCCCCTCCCCCACCCCCTCCCCCTCCCCCTCCCCCACCCCCTCCCCCTCCCCCTTCCTGCTCACCCCAGCAGGGCTGTCCACATGTACCCTGTCCCTGAGACTTCGCTAATTTCCATTTCTTCATTTATTTTTGAAACAGCCTTTTATTGTGTGCTATGTAGACTACAGTGGCCCTGAGCTCACAGAGATCCACCTGTCCCTGCTTTCTGGGTGCCCTAAAGGTGAGTGCTGCCTCTGTGCCTTTGCCTAAACTGTTCCCCCGGGGCAGTTTCTCTTTCTCCACATCTCTATATTAGAGTTCTGCTCAGTCCCAGGGATAATTCAACCACTTCTTTTGCTATAAAGCGCTCTCACATGTCTTCGGGTCTGTGTTAACCATTTCTTTGCTCACCGGCCACTGCCCTGTACTCTGGAAGGAGCTCTTCCCGTCTCTGAACCTCCTGACACTGACCCGAAAGCTTCTGTAACTTCCTCATACTTCAGTCGTATTCTTTCGTTACCATTCGTCCACAGTCCATCTTCTCTCCCCCACATAAGTACAAAAAACAACAGCCACTCACATTCATGAGAAAACAGGCCTATGAGCCCTCTCTCTTCTGTTCTCATAACCCTCTGCTGTGTTCATCGATGCTATCCCGCTTCATGTTTTAAACATAATCAATATAAACTACTCAGAACAAGAATTTTGTCTTTATATTTGTTTTATGAATTTAAAAAAAAAAAACCTTCAATAGTATCTAACAGTGGGCACACACTAAATACTGTTAAGATTGAAGATAATAAAACTGAATTCTTTTTTTTTTCCAGTAAACCGTAGGAAAGAATCAGTGGAGAGCTGGGTGTGGGGTTATGCCAGTCAGGGCCTGTTCAATCTGGATAACATTATTAGGGAGATTTGCTATTAAATTAATGGAACACTATTAAAAGCAATGGTAATAACAAACTGGAGATTGAGATCTTATCTGCTGAGTGTCCACTAACGGCGCACATTTGAGACAAGATGGGTGCAGCCTGATCTGGATTTCCAGGTCACTGCAGGACTACAGAAGACAGAGCCACTAGAAAAGCCACTCGTGAGGATGGGCATGGTGGTCCTATCTGTAAGCCCAGCACTCGTGAGGCTGTGACAGGATTGCCCCTCATGCCAGCCTGGGCTACAAAGTGAATTCCAGGCTGTCCAGGGCGATATATGTCAAGATTCTATCTTAAAAAAAAGAAAAGAAAGAAACTGTATCTACTATAGATGCCGTTCAAGACATGACATAATCCGTATCTATTATGAGAAGAAACTGTCAACTAAGTTTACTTTAAAAAAATTAAACATGCTAAATTTTCCTACAGCTAAATAAATGCCACATAAAAGGTTGTTGACTATTCTAACAGTGTGTCCTGTACTTGGGTGGGTGTGGGTGTCGGTGTGGGTGAGTATATTCAATGTCCCTTTATATGGGAACAATGTGATAGCGAGTGGGTAGTTTTAGTCTGGTAATAAAAGCTTGAGAAAGAATGTAGATCCTCTCAGTTTAAAAAACACTTTTTTTTTTCAGAGCCAGGCTCATGTAACCCAGACTTGTCTCAGACTTGCTGTGTAGCCAAAGCTGGCCTTCCTGCTCCGTTTCCCAGTGCTAGGATTGCTGGCACGCACTGTGTGCCCAGCTCCCAATTACGTTTTATTTCTATTACTTTCCCCAAACCCCAAACTATTTTTTTTCTGGTAAACCTTAGGAAAGAATCAGTGGAGAGCTGGGTGTGGGGTTATGGCAGTCAGGGCCTGTTCAATCTGGATAACATTATTAGGGAGATTTGTTATTAAATTAATGAAATACTATTAAAAGCTATTCCTCTGTGTAGAACTTGAACTTGCAGATGTTTTGTGTGTGTGTGTGTGTGTGTGTGTTAAAGAGAGTAAAAACATTTGCCAAGAAATACAATCTATGGGAGCTACAGCAGCACTCACCCCATTCCTAGCGCGAGCGCGCGCGCGCGTGCGCGCACACACACACACACACACACACACACACACACACACACACACACAGACTCCAGAAACAGAGTGGCAGTCTCTCCAGGCATGAGACCTGTTTAGAAGCCTCAACTTTCATGAAAGGAGTCAACCCCACCCAGTGAGCTGTCAACACCCCGTCCTGAGGCTACTTTCTGCAGGCTTTTCCTTCAGGTGTGGTATCAGTGGCTTCTAGGGGAGAAGGTTCATGTCGCTCTGGCTAGAACAGCTCCTGACAGAAATCCACCTGTCTTCTCTAAGGAAGGAAATAGTTGTCAGGAAGGGCAACACAACTACATAGGAACAGTGATAAAAGAATTCCCACAGGCCAACCGTCAGTAAGCAAGACAATGATGGGATACCTTCCTGTGACATGTTCTGCTTTGCGTTCATTTTGGTTTTGGCATCCTGGGGATTGAACTCGGGACTTTGGTGACACAGTCGTCCTGTGTTACCCAGGCTGTCTGTGTACTTGTGTCCTCGAGAGAGTCTCTTCATTCAGACTCTCAAGTAGCTGCAAGAATGTACCACTGTGCTCACGCTTAGAGTGCTGTTCTTAAAGGAAAGAAGAGAAAGAAGAAAAGAAGGGGGAAAATAAGGAAGGAAGAGAGAGGGGGAGGGACAGAGGGAGGGAAGAAGGAAGGAAGGAAGGAAGGAAGGAAGGAAGGAAGGAAGGAAGGAAGGAAAGATGGGGAAGGTATGGATGGATGGAAAGTAGGAGAAGGGAAGGAAGGAATGGAGGGAAGAAGGAAGGAAGGAAATATTGTTTAATCCAGAGTTTTAAATCCAGAAGCAGTAGCTATCAAAGTGGGAGAGAAATAGACTTCCTCTGACAAGCAAAACCAGGTTACTCACGGCGGAGATGACTTGAATGAGCATGGCCCCCATAGGCACATAGATTTGAATGCTTGGTCACTAGGGAGTAGCACTATTTGAGAAGAACTAGGAGCTATGGCCTTGTTTGGAGGAAATGTGTCACTGGGGGATTTTGAGGATTCAAACGACCAAGCCAGGCCCAATGTCTCTGTCTTCCTGCTGCCTTCAGATCTGTCTGAATGAAGAACACTTAGCTACCCTCCAGCACCATGCCTGCCTACATCCTGCCAGGAAGATAACGGACCAAACCTCTGAAACTGTAAGCCAGCCCCAGCTAAATGCTTCCTTTTATAAGAGTTGCTGTGGTCACAGTGTCTATTCGGGACAGTAGCACAGTGACTCGGACACATACTATCAACAGATCTACACCACAGGAAATAGTAAGGGAAGGTCTTCATATAAAAGAAATAAAACACAAAAATGTGAATGGAGAAAGGAATAAGGAAAAATAAAGTTTTTTCTTCGTTTTAATTATTTTAAAACATGGCAGTTTAATGCAGAGAGGATAACGATATATTGTACGTTCATAGCGTATGTAAAAGTGAACTACGCCATAACGACCCCATAGGGGGTGGGAAAGATGGGTGAGAATACACAATCATAAAGTTCTTATGTTCCATTCCAAGGGGTATTGTATGAAGAAAACTCAAATTACTTAAAATAAGTATTATAGGCCCTAGAATCATTCAGTAAAGAAGATAAAGATAAAACCATAAAAATTTCTCAAGCTGGCTGTCGTGGTGGGTGTCTTTAACCCCAACATTCAGGTGGTAGCAGAAAGATAGGGAGTTCAAAGTCAGCCTCAACTACACAGAGAGTTTGAAGGAACATGTACGACAAGAGACCTTGTCCCTGTCCCCAACACCCCCCCCCCCAACACACACACACACACACACACACACACACACACACACACACACACTAAAACTAGTATTGTCAGGTTAGATTTTTTAAAAGAATCCAGTTCTATGCAATCTTCAAGAACCTCTTTTATTTTTAAATTTTTTTTACTGCCATCATCTTCATCGTCATCACTGTGTGTGCAGGGCTGTAAATACTACTGTGCACATGTGGAGGAGGTCAGAAGAGAATCTTTGGAGTTGGTTCTTTCCTCCCATGTGGGGACTGAACTCAGGTTGTCAGACGTACGTTGAGTCACCTCACCAGCCCAGAGCCCCTACTCTGAATGTAAGACATAGCTAGGTTAACAGTAAACAGATGGCAAAGGATAAACAGGGGAACACTAATGAAAAGAGAGCTGAAGTAGTTATGCTAATTTTAGACAAAGTCAACTTCAATCCAAGGGATGTAATCAGGAATAAGGAGAGACACCAATGTAATGGTCAAGGAGTCGACTAGAAGACCCAACAGTCTCAAACGTGTAGGCCCCAAACAATTAAGCTTCAAAATCAAATGCCTGCCCTTGACTTAGACCAGCAGTACTTACACTAGAGGGCTTGCCCACAGACTTAAGCTTTCTCAAACAGTCACAACAATTGTATTTCCATAGTCAGTAATTTGAAGGATTGCTTGGAAGACAAACTGTCTACTGATTTTAAATTGCATTTCCTAATCTAGTCAGGCTGTTAGAAAGCCGTCTGTGTGGACTGTACTATTTTAGATGCCACAGGACTGTTTTCTTGATTGCACTTTGATGTTGTGCCAATGACTGGAGCACAGAGAGATGCTGTAAGAAGAGCCCATATGACTCTTTATTGGTTTAACACAGGCTTAGTGTTGGGAAAGTCAATAGATCTCATGATGTTCTCTTGCAAAGAACCTTCTGAGAGAGATTTTGCTCAGGTTTCGAAACCTTGGGACATCTCATTTCCTCTGGTCGTTAATTCTCCATTTCCTTTGGCAGATAGGGAAATCGGAGGGAAATGTTTAGTTCATGGGAATCAAGAGATGCGATTTCTGTTCTAATTCTAACCCTGAGCTCCTTTCTGCTGCCCCATATTTTTCTCTTTTCACCCTAATTTCCTATTTATTTTCATTCTCTTGATCTTCTGCCATGTCTTTTTTGTTCTGAACGCAATTTTTAAGATGGTATAATTTGCATGAAATAAATGAGCCCATCTTCCATGTACAGCTTAATGTGTTTTGGCAAGTATTACCACATCAAGCTTGTTAAACATCTGAAAAGCACTTGGCAAGATATAAGAGTAAATATAAATATCATAAGGCATTCGGAACTAAGCACTATCAGAGAGAAACTGATCCCCCTGGGAGTTATAAGAGGACAGAAAATCCTGACTGGAAAGGTAGTCGGCTCAGAAGAAACACTGAGGCAGAAGCTTCATATTAAAAAAACAGTATCTCGGGGCTGGAGAGATGCCTCAGTGGCTAAGAGCACTTGTTGCTCTTTCAGAGGACTCAAGTTTGGTTCACCACCAGCTGTAACTCCAGCTCCCGACTTCTGGCCACCAAAGGTTCCCACACAAACATGACATACACAGACATATAAGTACAAAAATGCATGAGTTGGGACCTGAAGACCAGCTTGGTCTACATAGCAAATTCTGGGCTATATAATGAGATCTTAAGAAAAACAAAAATAGGAATAAATAAATCTATAAAATATATTATCAGCCAGGTGTGGTGGCACATGCCTTTTAACCCCAGCACTCAGGAGGCAGAGGCAGGTGATTACTATAAGTTCAAGGCTAGCCTGGCCACAGAGTAAGTAAGAACCTGAAGACCAAGCAACAACAACAATAGAAACAAGACAAAACAAAACAAAACAAAAATCTCAGTTAGGCATGACACATGTCTCTATAAGCCCAACACATGGGAGGTGGAGGCAGGGAAAGCTGGAGTTCAAGGTCATCCCAGTTACAAGAGAGTTGGAGCCCAACCTGGGATACAAGAAGCTTTTTCTTAAAACAAACAAACAGACAGACAAAAGCATTAAAAAAAAAAAACCCAAACACTAAAAAAGATAGTGATGGTTGGTCCTTAAACTTTAAAGTCAGAAATTCTTATTAAAGCATCTTGGATAATTTGGAAAAAGAAAGGCAGAAGTTGGGCTGTTGAGAAATGTGGTCTTGTCATAGAGTAGGAGGTTCTCAAGGCCAAAAGAGGTTGTCTTCTGTTACTGTGCAGGCAATAGGAAGGGGTGCTAACCTTCAACAGAGAAGAACAGCGAGGAATGGCTTAGGGAGACTGCTTTGGAATCAGTGTGAGAACTGGAGGGATGTCAGAGGAGCTTAGACAGGAATAAAGAGTCAGGGAGTCTTCAGTGGTTCACAGTAATAGAACACCCTGATCCAGCTAACTACTGTGAGAATCAGGGAGAAATGAGAGGCTACGCTGTGACAGGGGGTCTCTAGAAAGGATCAGCCAACAACCGTGAATATCAGAGGGGCTGCTGTTCATAGGTGGGAAGATGAACAGCATCGTGACTGCCTGTCCTGCGTGGAAGATGGACCAGATCTGGACCTTCCCTCTCCCAACATTCTGCAAGCAAAAAAAAGCACACACTCTTACCTAGCCAGGGAGGAAATAATTTGGGATAGGAGAATATATATAATGTGACCGTATCTTCAATCAATTGCTTAGTTTAGAAATGCCAGCTAGTGAGGCTTGAGAGACGGCTCAGAGGTAAAGAGTTCTTACTGTTCTTTCAGAGGACCTAGGTTTGGTTCCCAGCACCCACATGGCTGCTCATAATCACCTGTGACTTGTGGAGCACGCCTTTAATCCCAGCACTTGGGAGGCAGAGGCAGGTGGATTTCTGAGTTCGAGGCCAACCTGGTCTACAAAGTGAGTTCCAGGACAGCCAGGGCTATACAGAGAAACCCTGTCTCGAAAAAAAAAACAACAAAAAAAAAAAAAAAAAGAAAGAAAAGAAAAGAAAAGAAAAGAAAAGAAAAGAAAAGAAAAGAAAAGAAAAAAATCACCTGTGACTCCAGTTCTGAGGATATCTGACACCTTCTCCATGGGAACAAGAAGGCATGGGCGTGATATACATACATGCATGCTGACGAAACACTTGCATACATAAAATAAAGAAAAAGAACTCTTCGAAAAGGTAAATGGGGGTGGGGGGAGACTGGCGAGATGGCTCAGAGGGTAAGCACTCACTGACTGCTCTTCCCAAGGTCCTGACTTCAAATCCCAGCAACCACATGGTGACTCACAACCACCCGTAATGAGATCTGACACCCTCTTCTGGTGTTTCTGAAGACAGCAACAGTGTGCTTATTTATAATAATAAATAAATCTTTGGGCTGGAGTGAACAGGGACTGAGGGAGGGGGTGTTGACCGGAGCGAGCAGGGCTGACCAAAGCGAGCAGAGGTCCTAAATTCAATTCCCAACAACCACATGAAGGCTCACAACCATCTATACAGCTACAGTGTACTCATATACATAAAATAAATAAATAAATCTTTTTTAAAAAGGACAAGAAAAGATAAATATCACTACTATGATCACTAAGCTCCAGTGAGCTGGGAGCTATGATACACCCAGTCAACATGAAGAACTGGGACGCAGACAGAATGGGTGTGCTGCTCTAGATTGTACGGATGCTAAAGAGCAGAAATAAGGTCTGAAACGGGCATCGGTTCCAGAGACAAGCCCTCCCACAGTCTGCTCTAATGCTGATGACCCTGGACCTGCTAATCACTTCTCCACTCAGCTTCAACCCGAATCTCTCATTGCCTTCAGTCCCCTGGCTGAAGACAACACAAATTAGGGAGAAGTCAATGAAGATGGCTACCTATGGTATTATTTATCTTGTTCCCTGATGGTCACCAAGCAGAGCCTCAGGCCAGATGTGTATTCACAGTGATCCAGGTCACTATTGAAGAACACAGACTAGCTGCCACAAAACACTAAGGAAGGGAGTGGGGGTGGGGGGGGCACTCAATGCTCACATACGTGCTTGGAAAATTTCGACGATTGTCAACTGCTAAGTGAGGATGGAAGCCTGGCCTAAAATCCTTAGTTGCCAGAAATTCCTGGAAAAAAAATCACCAGCTATCTAACAATCTAAAAATACATTGAGAGAGACAGGAAGAAGGCAGGCTCGGACCTGGCGAAGAGAAAAGAAAACTCAAGCAGGTTTCTGATCTCCAGGCACACTGGACTTGCATGTCTTCTGTGAAGACATGAGGCCTGGCACTCTCACAAAACCAAAGCCTTGCATGGAAACAAACAGACAGAGCCTGGAGCCTTTTCAGAAAAGCCCCCACAGCCATGCGGCAGGCCTTCCCGGTCTTCTCGTTGCCTCCAGAGTAAGGCTCGGCCGCCCATACATTTAGGCAACAGATGGCGACTATCGGAATGTGTATGGAGTTGGAATGAACAACTGTTGAAGTCTGCTTACGGCATCCATTTGAAATCTGTACCAACTCTCGAAGATATTGGAATGATTTCTTATCACGTGACGATGCGTGGCTCTTGTTCCTTACATCCCTGACTCCTGATTCATGCCAGGGACTGAGGTAAAATCGCGACACAGTGTCTGCCCTTGGGATACCTATAATCTAGTCCAGTGGTTCAGAACCTTCTTAATGCTGCAGCCCTTTAATACAGTTCCTCATATTGTGGTGACCCCAACCATAAAATTATTTTCATTATAACTTCATAACTGTGATTTTGCTACTATTATGAATCATGATGTAAATATGTGATAGGAAGGATATCTGATATGTGACCCCTGTGGAAGGATTACTCAACCCCCAGTTGGGTTGTGACCCACAGGTTGAGAACCACTGCTCTAGTCATAGCTTTGCCTAAATCCCTACATGTTGCCTAAATTGGGGCATAGGAGGTCAGCTACAAAGGGACAGGTCCTAGGTACTGAGAGTTCAGGATAGCACTAAGCTATGTGTCAGGGAAAACGAAGAAGAAACAGTAAAAAATGGAGATCTGATGTTGAAGTTTTGTGTGTTCATTTTTGTTTGTCTTTTAGATTCTGGCATTTTGTTGCCTGAAGAATAATCTTTCAAGCAAAATTATACCCACTTAGGACTGGGAGTGCATTTCAGTGATAGAGCACTTGCCTAGGGTGAGCAAAACCTTGTGTTTTATTCCAGCACGTCATACACACCCACACCCTCACCCACACCCATACCCATACCCTCACCCACACCCTCACCCACACCCACACCCTCCAAGGTGCACACATATTAAACCCACTTTGAGATGATCCAGGCCATGTGTATGTATAGACAATGTAAATTATTCATTGCCTATAATAGAAAGGAGACCATATATGTCCAAATACAATTTGAGGCTTTCCAAAATATTCCTCAAGAAAAGTTATCTCATATAAAAATCTTTATATAACTGGGCTAGTAAAATGACTCAGTGGGTAAAGGTGCTTGCCACCAAGCAAGAGGACCTGAGTTCGATCTCCACATGGCGGGGCTCTACACAAATTGCCCTTTGACTTCCACTGGCACATACAAACATGCACGTGTGCTCACACTATAACTAAATAGTTTTTTTTAATTAAATCCTTATAAAATCTATATTTTGAAGTGTTCTTCAGTTATAGCTACATACCACTTGGCAGACCTAATATTGACTTCAGACACCTCTCTTTCCATGTAAGCAGCTATAGAAAAGGTCTTATGATCTTAATAAAAGGAAAATCAGGCAAATCTAGCACATGTTTAGTGATTCCTGGGCACTCAAATCACAATGGCAAGGGTGGGCATTGAATATGAGATTAAAAAAATTAAAAATAACTGTGTGGGGTGTTGTTTTTCCACAGTTGAAGCTATGTGATCTTTCTATAATTACGTATTATAGAATTATAGAACCTGCCTTTTCCACTTGAAGTGGCAGCAGCAGTATTTTGCACAAAATGAAAAAAAATTTAGTAGTTAAAAAATGTAATGTAGTATATAGTAATATGGTAGACATCAATTGTATAATAAAATTTTACCCTTGACTACAAATACTCATTTGTGTAAGATAAGAACAACATTGAGGGGGGAAGGTATATGAAATGTAAATGAAGAAAATATCTAATTAAAAAAAAGAAAACAACATTGAATTTTTATTTGTGCTACAGCTAACTTTTCCTTTTTGTGAAGCTCTGTAGCCCAGATAGGTTCCTAATTTATGATGATCCTCGTGGCTTATCTTCCCAAGGGCTGGCATCACAGGCATGCACCACCACGCCCTATGAAAAGTACCTTGCATTAGACATCTTAAACAGAAGTGTAACTACTTGTACAGACGTGCTACAAAGTACTATTCAAAAATCTTTTGATGATTCAAAAATCCACTTTACCGATGACAAAGACGCTGATTTTAAGAATACTTTTGATGAGTTGAAATAAAACTGTCTGATGAAATGCAGATGAGAAGCAATGTTTAAGACTGGCTGTGCAGTTTGGTGTTAGAGTGCTTCCAGAGTTTGTCTGAGGCCCCGGCTCATTTCCCCAGCACTACAAAGGGGAATGGCCAATGTTTATAAACCAATACATTATTTCACAGAACATACAATTTCCTAAATCCATGCAAATAGCTACACTCGTAGAATAGATTTATTTTAAATGTCACTTGTTTGCCCTGAAAATTTATGTGTGTGATGAAAAAAAATCCTTATCTGGTTTTTTTCTAATATCTTTTCAAAGAATTTGGGGTAGCTTGATTTAGAATACATAGTTAATTCATTTGTTTTCTTGGACAATTCCTGAGGAAAACCTAATAGACAGACAAAACTAGCTAAATACCAAGTTAAGAATAAAACTGTCTGATGAAATGCAGATGAGAAGCAATGTTTAAGGCTGGCTGTGCAGTTTGGTGTTACAGTTGGTTTTAGAAATTCTATAGCTTTGAGTCATTTAGCTTTGGGGTAATCAGCCCTCAGCCCTATATACCTACATTCTGATCAAGATCAAGTCAGGATCCTTGCCCCCAATCCACTATAGTGCCTCATCTGCCTATGAACTCTAAGACAAGCATCCTTAACATTCACTTGCTTCCACAGGGTGTAAAACAGCTTCCCATGCTTATCTCCTGCTTATCTCGTAGTCTAGACTTTGTGCACTCAGCATTCAGATAAAAGAAACAAAAACAAAACAGTGTTTCAATGCCACCCATCTTCAGGACTTCAGTCCTCCTGCTTGTGGTGATTTCTCTCTTGTTAGAATGGCTTTCTCCGCTGCCCTCCCCCTCCCAAGTGTCTATCTGCATCCTCCCCTTCCCAAGGTCCAACTCAAATCTGCTTCATTCAGTTCCACTGTTTCAAAGAGAAACACATCTCTGTTTCATAATCCTAACTAGCACCGATCCTTCTGAATGAGGGAGAGAGGTTCCCACGGGAATCTTGATGAGATCATGGCTAACAACAGAACAGAAACAGCTAACTCTAACTAAAACACTGCCTGTGCCAGGTAATCTACTCACTTTAAGTATGTTATTGAATTTGGTCTTCACAAGAACCTCATGAAGTTGGCTTAACATTAGAGTCTATAGATAAAGAAGCTACGGCCAGGGATATAACGTAACCAAGGTGGCTCAGGTGTGAGGGATCAAGTTGAGAAACGGGACATAGCTATATGCTGCCTACCTACCTTGGTAAAGACTAGCAGAAAAATGACCAGCTGTGAGCAGGAAGACAGATGTGAAAGCCTACGTGTTTAGTTGGGGGTGGTAGTGATGGAGAAGCATTAAGCAGGTAGAGATCTAATCAAGTGAGAACACAGATTGGGGTGAAGGTGGGATCTTAAGATTCTTCTCTCCCCTGGGTCAGTGTCAAGGTTCTAAAGAAATGTACATTGGCCAAATATAATATAAAGTTTATTCATTATGGGTACTTAATCTCTTCTTAAATAATAACAGGCCTGTCACATCTTCACAATTGACCAGGTACACTTTGAAGAATAGCCAATTCACTTACTGCACTGTCAGAACTGGACTTTGCACATGATCAATAAAGCTCTATTAAACAAATGTCCACAAACCATTAGTCCTCTAATAAGTAGATAGTTGTCAAAAATATTTAGGAAGATATTTATCCAACATTTAAAAATTAATTCTGCACCATCACTTCCTTTGTAACACTTTGATGTATAGTTTGTTTTTAAGTTGCCCATCTCCCTCAACCAGGAGATAAACAAGTACTAAGGGAAGAGACTTTATCCTTGTTTTAACGTAGTATTGCTGGCAACTTAAACAATGCCAAACACATAGAGATGACCGAGTAAATATCCATGAAGTGAATATTTGAAAAAGAATCTGCTTTGAGGTCGTTCGCCAGACCATTGTGGGTCGCCATCTTTCTGACCAGGGCTCAGTCCCAGTTAGCAAATGGGCACTGTCTCATTTCCTTCCTTCATGGCTCAAAACATTCATGTTTCGAGAACACAAAGAAAAGGAAGGGCTTTGCTGAACATCTTGGAAGGTAGGCAGATGATGGAGAAAGATTAATGAAAAAAAAAAAGAAATAAGAGGAAGACATGATTGCTCCTTGGTAAGGTGGAGGAGAAGGTTTATGGTAGATAAAAGGGAGAGCATAGCCAGAGGCATCCAGAAGAGTCCAGAGTGAACACGGCCAGACTGAGCCAGGTCATGTGAGGGGAGATGGGAAGGGAACGCTGAAGAGGAGCTGCTGACCAAGAAGCAGCTTGGGCCAAGACACTGGTTTAGGCAAAATGGCTGAGTTATATAGGGGTCAGAGAAACTAGGGGAAAGGAGAAAGCCAAGCCCAGTCCTGGGGCTGGAGAAATTTAGGGTAGGGAATAGGGTATGCCAGCCAGGAAGACTCTGTAACAGGGAGATACTGAGAGATGCTGGGAGCACCTGGAGGCCAGTGTCCACTTTGGTACACTACTAGGCACCCGTTAGCCATCTGTCCCATGTTTGAGACCTAACCAAAGAGCTCTCTGAGAAGCACAGCGGGTCACTCCTCCTCAGTTCTCTACTGGGCCTCTGTCCTCAGCAGCTTGCCCTCCCTGCCAGCTGGCATCCCTCCACCCACTCACGCTACCACCCTCCTTTATTGCAGGTCACCATCATCTTCTGTTCCTCTCACATCTCTACATTGCTCTTATGCGGAATCGAGGCGAGTCTATGGACGGCCTCCTCCAATCTGTTGTCCATCTTTAAAGAGCAAATGACCTACACGTTGCAATACATTCCTGGCTCTGTATTAGGAAACATGGGAATTAAAAATAAAGTTTCTCTCTTACAGATATCATTATATTTCCTGTCACATACAAAGACCTGAATCTAAATCCAAGATTTTACTATTTTGTGTGTGTAATGTTGGCCAAGTTACATAATTCCTTACCAGTGGGTCTCTTCATCTTATAACATGGACCTATTCTGAGAATTAAACATAATGCAATGGGCAAGAACATTCAGTGTAAGTAGACATTAAGCAAGACATGAGTTTTCTCTTTGTCCTTGAAGTTCTCTTTGTCTTGAGAGTCTACAAGGCACAGTGAACAAGGAAACTTGAGGTTCCACAGAACAGCACAGTACAGGCCCATCACCATTTAACAACTGCAGTGCCCAGGGCTTGGAATAGATCGGTGACTCCAGGCAGTGCCCTACGACAGCAGTGTCAAGGGGGTCGGGAGCACTGCTGGTTTCTCTGTGTTTATGACTCAGAAGTTAGGAAGTAGGGTGAGCTGTGTCCCATCACTGTTAAAAGAGTTATTAGAAAAGACTAGAAATGCATGCCAGTGCATACCTAGAATTCAACCTCTTTAAAGGCAGAGGCATAGGGATGAAGAGATCAAGGTTCTTATTCTGAGCCACATAAGAAGTTCTATAGTAGCCTAGGTCAAAAAAGAAGGGAAAGCAACTAGAGCAGAGGGAAGGAGAAGAAGAGAAGGGAAAAGAAAAAAAAAAATATCCACGAAGTCAGTCAGTCTTGGAAACAGAGACATACACATCTTAATGTTCAAAATGAGGAAAAGCCACAAACCAAGGTCCCTGTCTGTCTTAGTTATTGTTCTACTGTTGTGAAGAGACACCATGACCAAGGCAACTCTTCTAAAAGAAGAATTGGGGGCTGGCTTAGTTTCAGAGGTTCAGTTCATTATCAACACAGCAGGGAACATGGGAGTACATGTGGCACTCAAGCAGTAGCTGAGAGCTACATTCTGATCTACAGGGAGAGGGAGGGGGAGGGAGGGAGGGAGGGAGGGAGGGAGGGAGACTGGGGTTTGGCATGGGCCTTTGAAACCTCAAAGCCCACTCCCAATGACACAGTTCCTCCAGCAAGGCCACACCTCCTAATGCTTCTAATCCTTTCAAATAGTGCCACTCCTTGGTGACTAAGCATTCAAATACACAAGCCTACAGAACTGTTCTTATTCAAACTACCATTCCATCACACCCTAATCTCATCACCATCTCTCAGCCCTCTTTTCCTAATGAGGAGCTGGGACTTTGAAAACATCCTACTCTGCCTCCTCTCACATGGCCATCAGACAGCAGAGCACACCATCACTGCACATGATTTCCAGCCAGCTGCAGTCTAATTGCCTCAAAAACACTAACCGACTAATTCTAATGCTAGTTATACAAGCTATGCTTAAAATCCTAATTGAAGACTCTTAGCTTCTACATAAAAGGTCATGATTTGGTAAACATGAATAATTAAATACAGGGCCTGCAAGATGGCTCTGTGGGTAAAGGTGCTTTTGCCACCAAACCTGATGATCTGGATTCCTTCCCAGGGACCCATGTGGAAAACTGAGAGAACTAACTGACTCCTGCAAGTTGTCCTCCAATCCCCTCTCTTGCATCATGGTACAAGTAAACACACACGCGAGCGCACACGCACGCACACACACACACATGTGCACACACACATACACACACTAAATAATAAGTAAATTTAATGAAAAACTTTAAATACATAAAATAACTCAGACTAGGAATCTCAACCCAGATGAACCAAAGGCATTATGTAATAAATCTGAAGGGAAGCAAATATGTTCAAAACTGAAGGAGGAAAAACTTCCTCTCTAAGACAAAGATGAACACTCCAGTTATATGAGGGCAAATTTCAACTATATAATGCTCAGACATTTGGAACATTTGGGAGACCATTTAGAACAGCATGTGACATGCTTCTCTTCTTACTTTTTCATGGAGTTGAGAGACCCACAGCGTGAGGTCTTCCTCGTGTTCTGACTCAGGAGAGGCAACACCCCAAATCACTCATGAAAAGTGGTCTTGATGCAAACCGCAAGAGGACGTTTATTCCAGGCGCGCCCTGGAGTCCACAGTCGTACACCACGTAGGAGTAGAGGACCATGGCACCCCGAGTAGCTGGGAGAAGGGGTGTTTAAAGGAAAAAAACCACACACAACTCGGGGGGTGGGGAGGGCATTGTTGGAAAATACCAAAAATACCAGTTAAGAGTCACAAGGAAGTGCAAAGTCACAAGAGTCACAAGGAATACCTGGTAATTGCATAGGTTATTTCTCAAGACAGTTTCGATGAGCCCCTAACAATAGCACATTTGCATAGCAGGTTCCAAGAGTGGGTCAGAGTGACTTTCTTTGAACGAACACTCCCTGAACCCAGGAAACAGGTGGGTGGAGGAATATCGCTATCTGTTTTATGATTAGCATGCCTTGGAGCATTGAGTCACAAAGGTCACATTCTCAAGCCTAGGCCTAAAGGCCTAGTTTTTTTTTTTTTTTGTTGTTGTTTTTATGTTATACTTTTTCAAAGTCTTATTTATTCATTTATTTACTTATATTTTTTGAGACAGGATCTCACTAAGCAGCCCCAGCTGACCTGTAGCACTCTGGTAGACCAACCTGTCCTCAAACCAACAGAGCTCTGCCTGCTTCTGCCTCCAGAGAGCTGGGATCAAAGGCATGTACCACCCACCATGCCTGGCTATGAAGTCAGTATTGCCAGGATTAAAGGTGTGCCCCACAGCATCAAGTACATTCCTCTCTTTTAAAAAGCCATCCACAGCTATAAAAGATGTAAGTGCACGGTGACTTTGTGGGGGTGAGGAACAAGAAGTTAGTGATGAGCAGAGCAGAAGTCATGTCAGACATGCAGTAATAAGCCACAGACATGCTAGTTACAAAGCCTATGTCACCAGCTGGGATGCCACAAAACATGTTATTATACATTGAGGTCTCAAAGCGCTTAAGGGTCTCAGTATGGATTGGGCTATGTTAAGGCTAAGTAAAACAACCTGGTGGGCTCACCCAGAGGCAACACAGAGATCAACGTTCAGGAGCTCAGATTTTTTCATGACTTCAGCTGAGCTTTCTAACAATGAAGCTGCCCAGCAATGGGAGTGGACTGGGGGTGAGCTGAGGTTGTGGAAGGTATCCAGTAAGTGAGCGCATGACCTCTGGACTCTCTTCCAACTGCAGATCTTATTATTTTCTGTTTCTGCAGAGCCTCTCTCTGCCCTTTTATCATCTGTTCCAATGAGAGACTCCAGAAAAGTGAGGAAAAGCCACGGCTGAGGTCAGGCATGGAAATCTGGCCCAAGGTGTAGTTTTCTTGCCAGCACTCAGGAAGGATGGCTTGTCATGTGACACTGTCCTCAGAACCTTCCAACCAGTAACAGGACCTGCCTCTGCTGCAAGAAACCGACACTGCAGGGACCAGCAGGACCCAACAAGAGTTTGAAGTTAATCCAGGTCCTCTGTCCTCAGAGCACAGACCATTTCTTTTCATATCCCTTTGTTCTGACAATTAATCATCCCACAGTGATGTCAAAAAGACGGGATGGCTTGCAGCATCCTGAGAGGCAATCGCCAATCCTTCTTTGCCTTTGAGCCCTCTTCTCTGTCTAGTCACCTGGGCAATTAGGCTTTCACTGTGACAGCGAGATGGCCCAGGCATGACGTCTGACCACAAACATTGGCTAATATTACCTCTATCTATCAAGCACTTACTAGGAACCAGTCACTAACGCAGTGCACTTAGGATTGCCAGATGTGAAATTATGAGCTATAACCCTAATATCTGTGGAGGGGACATGCCTACCCAAGTGCAGCTAGTCAGAGTTTCATAGGCACAATGGCTTCTGATTACTGTAATGAAAGAGGCTAGCTAGGGGACTTAAAAGAGGTGGCAAAGATGACAGGGACAGATGGGCTGGGGAAGATGGAAGCGGGTGTGGGGAAAGCAGGGTGATGCAGGGAGGAAATGAGCCCATTCCATAAAGGGAAATACCAACTTTCTTGTCCCTGGAGTTGACATCATGGATGCGTTGGTGATGTATACTGTATGCCCCCACGTCTAATCCCTGTATCCTACACTGCTTTGTGATTTTGCAGAGATTGCACTAAAACACTGGGGACAGACAAGCTGAATAGGTACACATTACTTCATGAGTTCCTTACATCAGCCAGTGAGGTAGGTGGTATAGTCAGCTTACAGGGTGCGTGGAGAAACAGGTTATCGAGTGAATCTCTGTGGAGCCTCTTGCCATTTAACATGTGAAGGAGGTCACTCAGTGAACATTTTGCCAGGCACATACTCATTTCTTATCTCTCTTTCCACCTTCCAGCTTTGTCAGAACTGAAGAAATATGTTCTTTTTTTTTTCTTTAAGCAAAGTGTTCATAAATCACAATAGACTGAAGTAAACTGATTTGCATCTAAAAGAAATCGTGTGTAAGTGCAGGTATGCACCTGACTAGGGTAGGGCAAGTGCAGGGTTCTAGTTAAAGCAGCTGGGTTCTGATCTACCAGTCATTACCCCTTCCCCTTCCCCCTCCCCCACCCCCCATTCACTTTCAAGAGTTCAGATCCCAAAGGAAACCACAAAGGGCTAATCAAGAGGGGCTCCCCAAGTCTCAAGGCACCCCAGCAGGTCTTCGAAATGAATATTCATAGTCATATGACTTACTGAGAAACTGAGGTAGGGAGCTTAAATGCTCTGGTCCGAGCTCTGGGAGAATGCTTTACCCACTACATTTAAATGCAAATGTTAACAACGCTGCACAGAAAAGTTGATTTAAAGCAGCAGGAAGGGAGGATTAAGGGACAGACAAAAGGATTTTATTTTAATTTCATACAGAGTTTAAAGTCAAGTCAAACAAGCCAAGAATTCAAATGCTTCTTCCACGGGACCCATTTTTGCCACCAAACAGGATTTGTTTAATTATTTTCCTGCTCTTGTGAAGCAATGGAAAGAAAATGTTGCCTTTGTTGATGGAGGGCACCTGTAGTGTGGCAGGGATATAACTCAGTTGCTAAAATACTTGCCTAGCCTGCAAGAAGCTTGAGTTGGCTTTCCAGTACCACAAACCCTGTGTGGTGGTGCACGCCTGCGACCCCAGCCCTTGGTTGTTAGAAACAGAAGGGTCAAAAGTTTAAGCTCATTCTCAGCTACGCTAACAAGTTTGAAGCCAGACTGGGTATCGTGCTAGCCCACCATTAAAACAAAGCAAAAGAGCAAAACAAGACAAAAAAGGCTAGTTGGAGGGTTAGTAGAATCAGTCAGTTCCTAGACTGGACCCTTATTCTGAATGTGTGAGAATGTTCGGTGGTTTCAGCCCCCAAGTTGGAAATCATTGATGCAGGAGCATCTCACTAGTCGGAACATAAAGACAATGGGCAATGTTTTGTGTCAAGGAAGAATGGTCTCTTGTGTCCAGTGGGAGCTGCCCTGGAGGGATGCCTCAGAGATGGCCAGTGATGAAAGAAGGGAAGGGCCATAAATCCTGGGCTCCTGAGGCCAGGCCCACGCAAACATGTCACCCCTTGCTAAAAAGTGGAAGCATTATGCTGTCTGTGCAGACTGTCCCCATACCAGCCCCCACTGCAACTCAAAGCATCCGGCAAGCAAATAAAACAGCAAGAGGAAGACTGAGCTGGGAGAAAGGGGAAGACAGAAGCGGTTCTGTTGCTGCTGAAAGGGTCTCCCTTTGACATAACACAAGACAAGGCTGAGAGTATCAATAAATCAAGATAGGTGGCAAATTGCTGATTACTAAAGCCAAGAGAGGCTCATAGTTACTCTACAGTTCCCAAGCGCATTCTGTTCACTTTCGTATCTGTTTTGAATTTTACAAAATGGCCTTTTTTTGGGGGTGGGGGTGGGTGGGAACAGGGTCTCAATATGTAGCTCTGATTAACCTGGAACTCACTACGTACCAGGCTGGCCTTAAACTCATATAGAGCCACCTGCCTCTGCATCCCTAAAACTGGCTTTATTCTTTTATTTTATTATCTTTTATCCTTTTTATTCTGTATCATTGTAAGAGCTCACCTTCCATACTTAAATGAAACACAGAAAATATGTGGCAGAAACAGCTAGCCTTGCCAGTGAACAAGGGCATTTATTTCCCACTGCCATTAAAGACTGGAGAGTAGGGCAGTATTCTGGGTGTCCAGGAGGGGTGTGGCTAGGTAAGTAAGGATGTTTCAACATGGACAAGAGTTCATTGACTTGGAATCTCAGCAAAACACATTTAAAAATAACCACCTTTTTGGTAAAATACCAGGAAAGTTGACACTTCTAAGCCAGCCCTGATAGTACATGCCTGCAGTCACAGTACTGGGGAGACTGAGGCAGGAGAATCAAGAATTCAAGATAAGTTTCAGCTACATGTAGCCACCCTGACTCAAAAAAGAAAAAAACAAAACAAAAGAATAGAAAACAAAATCGATAATTTCAGAATTCAGGAAGTTCCACTCTTGATGCTTGTAGACTTGGCTCAGTGACATTAAGAACAAAACCGAGGGGCCATCAAGATGGCTCAGCATCTGCCCACAACCTGATATCCTGATTTTGCTACCAAGGACCCACATGATGAAAGGAGAGAAATGGCTTCTGAACGTTGTTTTTTTTTTGACCTTCAGAAATACACAGTACTGACGGGAAGAGAAGCCAGGCTTTTTATGGGGTTGCTGGGTTGGGCAGACTTTGGTAATTTCCCAAGAGTCATGAATCTAGTATTTATTTTTAAAAAATAAACAAATAAAGATTGTTTCTTGTATGAGGTAGAGATCAGTGGTCAGTGTGTCCTTAGAGCCACCCGGTCACTATAGTGCATCTGTTCCCTCTGGCCCCTCCAATGGGAGCAGGAAGCTTGGGAAACGCAGGCACTATACACTATTGAAAGAGTAAGAAAGAGGGGAAAGAATAGGCTATAGATTACGGTCTTAGAATTTATCAGCTCTTTGTCCCTGAGGTCCCTGACTAGTCTCAGCTCTGAGACTCTGCAAAACATCCTTCTTCCTGAACATCTTTCCCAGAGTATAGCTGATAAACTCATAACACTAAGCATATGAACGCTGCCCTGCAAAGTTCCAAAGACAGCACATTTTAACAACACACCAGTTACTAGACTGTTTTCATAAATGGGGAGTTGTTTAGCAATTTAATCCACCAAACTGGCCAAATAATCAAGATGTCAGTGTATTTCAGCATGCAGGTATCATTGTATGCCTAATCTGATACATACAGTGAGAGCCAACCACAACATCACTACTAAGCCAAGCTCAGTAGTAGGTCATCCAGTACACATCAGGCCCTGTCAGAATGCTGCTGCATGTACTGGGGATACCATTTCAAAGAGATACAGACTATGAGAAGAGGTTAAAAGATGATCCTGGGCACCAAGAAAGCTAGAAGTGCCATGGCTATCAGTGAAAGGAAGCCAATAGAGAAGGCTGGGGTAGACAGAGTAGCTGGCTTCAGTTGTGTGTGTGTCTCACAAGTAGAAGACAAACTAGAACATCACTTTTTACGTCAAGAAAAAGAACTAAGGCCAATACATGGGAGTCTTAGGAAAACCAGTATCAACCCTAGAAGGAAACATTCTGGAAAAAGTACAATTCTGCCAAGCACTGTTTGGTGTTATGTAATAGTTTCTTCAGAAATTGAAACATACTACTCCTGCAAGGAAGTGCCTAAAGCAGAAAGGTAAACAACTCAAAAGCTTCAGGAAGTTCCTGAAACTGACCAGATTCACTAGGCTCCTCCCTCCTAGAGTATGCAATAAAAAGTTAAGTATTCCTTTCAGATGTAGGCATCCAAGCTGCAAAGAAGACTAAACCAGGTGCTGGGATGAAGCAGAAACCAGTGGAGCTGCCTGGAAAAAGTTTAGACCAGCTGAGGGACCTGGAAAGGACATGCTCCAACCATTGGGCTACCTACAGGTTGTTCAGTATATTCCAGGTTCCCAGCTTGTGAACTGCTATGCTGAGGTAAGCTTTGGGATACAGCTGTCTTTGAGTCATTTCTGCTCTTACAACTAATCCTTCTCCCATAATCCTGTAACCCCAATAAAATCCCATTTAAAAACCCAATTGGTTCACCAAGTTGGACTTTGGTGGTTTCTATACTTAGTCTGTTGTGGGCTTCCTATCTGGGGTGAGTAGACATGTGTGTTGCATACCCCCAGGAGAAGTTTTGTCATACAACATTTGGCTCCTTGGGAAAACAGTGCTTTTTCTGAAGCTGACAGACCTTGAGTAGAGAGTGGATAGACCCTTGGGAAGCTATTTTATAGAGGACTCCAGGATTAGATGCATAGCCACATGGTTTTTGCTATCTTCCGAGAGAGACTTCTGTGATTTCATCTAAAGATGAAAACTGACAAGCCACCAGGCATTTTTGTTACCATTGTTTGTCTTGATCATTTGTGTGACGCTAAGGACATAATTTACAAAGCTTGCCTTTGCCTCGTGCTATGCACAGAAAACCTTTTTCAAACTGTGAATGAATCAATCTCACTCCTCTCTCCTCCTGAAACCCATGATTACCACGCTGAGCACCCATGCCACGGTGAATGCTGCATCTGCCTAAAGCATCCCATGGGCAGCACCAGCTTTCAGCCCCACCCTCGATACCTTGCCACTCAGTTACGCACTGAGCTCCCAGGCAGGACCCTCCCTCCCTGCCCATCCTCCGGAAGACTTCATTCTGTGAGGAGGTTCCTCTTCCTGGAAGCCATTTTGTCTTTTGTTTGTGTGTAGTTACATTTATTTGGGGCACACACCTATGAGGAGGTTGGAGGATAACTGTTCTTTCTATTTTGAGGGTCCTGGGGTTTGAATTCAGGTTGACAGTTGGCAGCAAGAGCCTTTACCAGTAGAGTCTTTTCCTCGGGTCTTGTTTTTGTTTGTCTGTTGATAGTTTCACTCTGTACCTCAAGGCTAGCCTCATATCCAGTATGTAGCCCAGTCTGGCATCAAATTCATGGCAACTCTCCTAACTCAGCCTCCCAAATGCTGGGATTACAGCCACGAGTCATCAGACTAACCCGAGCATTCTCATTTTGTAGCAAGAATTATCTAATCTTTGAAGTCCTTGAATCACTGGCACCTTGTATTGGCTGTCTTGTTTTCTAACGTGGTCTTACTTGAATGTCTGCTCCCCTGTATTTCTTTGCTGCCAGACGATTGTCTTTTCTCTAACTACTTGTTGTACCTAAATACTGGGATTCTGAATGCCATTCATTTGTGAAATATTCATTGTACCTTCCATGAGCCTCAGAGTGCTGTGCTAGGTACACAAAAAAAGTCAGATGATCCTGGCAAGGTCCCAAGTCCGAGAGGGAGAATGAAGTAGAGGCATAAATAGCTACAACCAACGGCAAGATGTGCTAAGTGTTATAAGGGAGGTACAAGCCAAGTGCTATGAAGGCTCAGAGGGAGGTGAGAGGCTGCAGAGCCGCAGATGCCTGCCAGAGGAGCTTGCAGACTCGTGATGCAAAGGATGCTGTGTTTTAAACCTTCCAGTGTAAGGGATGGAAGTTCTGAGCTTAAAAAAGGAGAGCTGAGAGCCTAGAAAGGACTAAGTTCTGAGAAAGTATATCCATGTTCAATAGTGCATGGGTGCCCGACAAGGACCAGAGCTAATCAGGATCCAGCATAAGCCAAATGCTAGAAAATTATCCCTCTTGTACCCTTCATCATTTGCCCAGTTGGCCAGAGAAATTACAGTTGTGACATTGGAACTACACTTGCTGCCTAAGTGAATCTTTTTAGGGACTCAGACAGACTGGAAATTGTTCACTAAATGTATTCTGTAGGTAATGGCCTTGTACAGCACTTCCTACACAAGGACCCTTCAGACTTCCATTCCAACCGCCACAGGTAGAAAGCCTATCTCTATAAAGGTCCATTTTAGATCTTTGTGTTTCTCAGGTTCGTTATAACTGCCCAATTCTACTGTTTTAATGCAAACACATTTATAAAGTAATGTGCCTGTGAGTGAACCCGGCTTTGTGCTTGTCGCTCCATTAATGAATACTAACATTTTAATTCCAAAAAACTTTCAATCATCACAAAATAGTACCCTCATTTTATATTGTTTTCAACCATTCCAAAAAAAAAAAAAAGTAAAAGGCACTCTTAGCTTTCTCACCCCTTACAAAAGCAGGCAGGCGGTAGGCCACATTTGGCCACAGGCTGCTGTGTGCCAACCTCTGAGTTACAGGGATCACCCTGTGTTACAAAAGGGAAAGTCAGGGCTCTGACAAAAAGTAAGAGTATTTGCAAACCAATCATCAGATGAGCTGTTATGTTAAAGAGAGGGAAAGCCTCAGGGAGGCAGCTCTGTCAGTGAACTGCTCAGGGTGCAAGCAGGAAGGTTCAACCCTAGATCTCATATAATCAAGCTAGGTAGGCAAGGTAGACAGGCAAGCAGACGTTTGGCACTTACTAGGCAGGCCTACTCCAGTCTACTCAGCGAGCTCCAGACCAAGGATGGCACCATTTCAATGAACTAGGCCACTGACAGCACCCGACTTCTACACTTAAGCACACACACATGCATACGAACACACATGCTCACACACATGTAATACATATATATTACATTACATATACATTAATATATACATAGAATATACACACATAGGGAGGCATACACACACACACACAAAGAGAATTTTAATAAGGGAGAAAAAATAATATATTTACCCACTTTTTATCAACATTGTTTCCAGCAGGGAAAAGTCATGTATTATACATCAACGCTGACTCCCTGGAGCAAAACAAGTAAATAACTTTTTAATGATGCTTAGCAAGATTGGCTCATAGTAAGTAAAGTAATTGTGACTTGAATTTATATGTATGCGATTTTATTGTCTTAGTTTTAGTTTATAATGAATGACACTATCTAAACTTTAAAACACTGCTTTATTCTAAAGACCTTGTACTTTAGCCTATGAGTCATGTGCTTCTAAATATTTATCAGCACATAAATACTTTCAAAAAAAACAGCATGGATAGTTATTGATGTAGCTCAATCTCAGCACACCATGGAATGAATATTCCACTTCTCTGTGGGTACAAAGAAGAAGTTTTGGGGAAATTGTTGAAATATATGTATTGTGAAGTTCAGCCCCTCACTGGAGTGTCATTTAGTTGAGTCTTTAAAGGGGTAGAATAATAAGTTTTACAGCAATAGAAAACAAATTTTATACCAAGGATGGGAATATATTATTTGTTTAAGGCCCCCAGGACAAATTAACAAGTGTTAAAGGAAAGGTCTTCAAACTATTTGCTTTCAAGTTAAGTGGAGAAGGTTGAAGGCATATCCAATTCTTCTGAATCATAGATATAACTAGGGTCACATGAACTCGGGGAACAGAAGAATGGCAGATACATCTGCTGAGGCCCAGCAAGGCACAGGACTGAGTACGGGGTGAGCGTGGCTTCTCACCAGGGAAGTGGGGAGTCTTGTGGTTAATATTTAAAAGTCTGTATAGCAGTATATTTCATTGCTAGAGGTGGTTCATACAATGCACCGTAATTTCATTTCAGAAAAATCAATAAATAAAATCACGATAAAAAGAAAAAGAAACTCCTATTTCAAAAATAACAAAGAAAAAACCATTTAAATATTTATAATGCACAGTCGCATATCTCAATTGGGGGTGGCTAATAGGAGAAATGCTTACATCTGGGGAGCAGGTCCTGTGACTGGGAGGGGCAACCCCAGCATCTCCCCTCTAGGGCTCAATAAAAGCACTGGATTGAGAGTAATCATTCTTGCTGCCAAGATTGACAGCTTGAGTTTGATCCCTGGGGTCCACAGGGTGGAGAGAGAGTGAGCGAGCTAGCATGCATAAGTTGTCCTCTGACCACCACATGCTTCTGTCATACATGCACTTGTATACACACACACACACACACACACACACACAAATGCCATTTTAAACATTGATAAAACTGCTGAGCTTTGTCTGAAGCCCTTGGCACCTCTAGCTGCCTGGTTTTTGCCTCTTTTCTCTCTCCTTCCATTATGCCCATTCACACACAGTCTTCCTTCTAGCCAGCTTACTGGAAATTCTTTAGCATGCCACACTGTTACCTTTACACTTAGCCTGCTGTCACCCCCAAATGCCGGTCTCCACCCTTCCACCACCATCCCCGGGGTGTCCAACGTTCAAACTCAGATGTTCATAGCTACTCTCACCCAGGCCCACAGGCTAAGGCTGAGCCTTCTTCTCTGGCAGCCAACCCCAGTGCCCTCCAGGCCTTGCCTGCTGTCCCTTTATGGCAGAGAAAACCAAGATCTAGGGATCAGATGGCTAGTGATCATGTGACCTGCTGTGTTTGCTTTGCTTGTCTCTAGAGACCGTCCACAAGACGATCCTCCTGGGCACAGAGGGGAGTGTCATGGATTTCCATATTCCTAAAGTCTCGTGCAGTGCCTGGGTCATATTCAGTACTCAATAAATACACTTGGCGCCATCAGTGAGTGCCAGCTTTCTAATGACTCCACCCTTTCTGACCACAAGCCTAGTGAAGACTGAAAACGGAGGATAGAGAGCTGACTCCCTAGTTAAGAGCACTTGTTGCTCTTGCTCAATCCCCAGCACCTACACAGGGAATTGCAACCATCAGTAACTCTAATCCCAGGGTCTCGGATGCTTCTGTTCTCTGAGGGCACCGGGCACACCTACGGTGCTCAGACATGTATTCAAGCAGAACACTCGTGGATGATGCTACTATCTCGTCTGTTAACTCATTCATTCAACAGACATTGGCTGAACAGGCACTGTGCCAGGCACTGTGCTAGGGGCCCATATACATCGGAGGTTCTAGACACAGGGCAACAAATGAGACATGGGTCTTCCAGGCAGAGCTAGGTATGGATAAGAATGAGGTAGATGGGGCTGGAGAGATGGCTTACAGGTTAAGAGCACTGACTGCTCTTCCAAAGACTGCTCTTCCAAAGGTCCTGAGTTCAATTCCCAGCAACCACATGGTGGCTCACAACCACCCGTAATGAGATCTGACACCCTCTTCTGGTGCATCTGAAGACAGTGACAGTGTACTCATGCATAAAATTAATAAATCTTTTAAAAAAAAGTAACGTCATGTATCTACACATATCTCTATCAGCATAAAATACACACACGAATGCATGCACACACACACACACACACACACACACACACACACACACACAGAATCTTAAGAACAGAGGTTCAAACTTTAGTGTTATTTTGTTGTGTTTTCACCTGTTCATTTGAGATAGTCTAACATCAGAGATATGTGCATAAATGTTTCTCTGTGATTCATAACACATCAGTTAATACTAAATAAGAATTCAAACAATTTTTGACCAACAAAGACTGTACTGACTTACAAGGAATAGTGTAAGAATTCAATATATCTATTCAATGTATAATCAAAAATCAAACATCTTCCTTTCCTTAAACGTGTGTATGTCAGGAAGCATCAGACTTGTTTTGTTTAGACAGGCTGTCCTTGAACTCTCCACCCTCCTGCCTCTAACTCCCCAGTGCTGAGACTTTAGGTAGATACTAAAACAGTCAACTCTCAAAGGCCAGTGAGCCTCTTAATTATGAGGGGAGTTGGTATATGTGGTGTGTGCACTTGGATGTGTGTGTGCATGTGTTTGTGCTGGTGCACTAGCACCCCTGTGTGTGATGAGATACTGTCTACTACTCAACCAGGAGCTCACGAATCCATCATGGATGGCTAGTTAAGGAGCTTCTGGAATTCACCTGTTTTCACTCACCAGACATAGCCACCATACCCACCTCACTTTTGAAATTCTGAAAGTTAAAAGAAAAAAAAAAGGCTTAGATACATAGACTACGATCAAATCAAGCAAAAAGAAATAGTTCCTCATTTCAAAACTCTAAGAAAAGCAGCCTTCTGGATCACAGCCCATAGATGTTTAAACGAATCCCAAATGGGACCCGGGGACTGAAGGTGAGAAATATTTGGCTACAGGGAAAGGGCTCTGATGCATAAAGGCCAAGGATTAACTCAAAAGCAGACGTGTGGTGAATCCGAGACGTTTCTGGAAGTACTCGCCCATGATGCATCTGGGGACTTCGCTAGAGACCACACAATTGTCGCACTGTGCACTGCGCATGTCATTAGTCCCTGTCACACTGATACATGCTGTCTGAAACACCTTGGGCAGATTCAAGCCAGTCTCATGCTGTGGGGCTGCTGCACACAGAAACATAACGATTTAATTACAGAAAGCAAAGGCTTCCCAGGTCTTCTTGTCTCTCTTCTGTGTTTAAGCACCAACATTGTATCTATTTGCATTGTATTGTGTTCAATTTTTTTATTTAATAAATTGCTGTTTGGAGTTGCTGGCTTGAGTTTCGTAAAATACTGCTAAATGAATTTTTGGCTTGGGGGTTATGTTCTAGTTTGCTTTCCATTGCCATGATGTATCCCATAACCAAAAGCAGCTGAAGAAATAGAGAGTTTATTTAAGCTTACAAGTTACAGTCTGTCATGGAGGGAAGGCAGGGCTCAATGCAGGCACTGAAGCAGAGCTACAGAGGAAACTGTCTACAGGCTTGCACCCGCTGGCTCGTTCACCTGCCCCCGTATGGTACTGTCCACTAGGGTGTCCCCATACCAATCGGCACTCAAGAAAATGCCCCATAGACACAGACATAGACCAAGGGGGTGGCGCCAATTTTTCGGTTGAAACTCTCTCTTCAGGTATGTCAAGTTGACAAGCAAGCCCAACCATCACAGATTAGGGCAGGACTTCCAACCATTCCTGATATGGCCTAAACTTCTGCCTGTGTGTGGGGGCAGTTGAATCAGAATTCTGAGTACCACTGACCATAAAATTAAAGCAGCAATAACTCTCAGAAACATGAAGATGTTCTACACCTCTTAGTATCAAATATTCAGTCAGGATTTAACTCCTTGTTTTTGTTTGTCTGGTTGTTTTTTTTAATTATTGTTATTTCCTGGCTTAGTTTTATTTTGTGTTTTTTTAGATAGCTTCTCATGTAGCCCAGATTGGCTTCAAACTCATTTTGTAGCTGAGGTTAGCCTTGAACTTCTGGCCTTTCCCCATGTGATGCCTGAGTGCACCATCAAACTAGGTTTATTTGGTGCTGGAATCAAACCCAAAGCGTCCTGAATGGTATGCAGACCAAGTGAAAGACAGCCCCAGCCTCAAGGCTTAATTCCTTATGTAAAAACAAAAAAACATTAACATGCAAATTTTCTTTCATCTATGTAATAATAAAATTCATATGTATTATATTTGTATATTTATATTTAAATATATTTATTATATTTATATACATTATAGATAAATATAATTTGTCATAATAAAATGACAAAAATACATGTATACTAAAGAGTTGTTTTAGAATAAATTTCTCTGATTTATTATCAGTAAATGGTGTGTATGTGTGTGTGTAATACATATATATACATATATGTGTATATATACATATATAATATATATACACATGCTAGGGTTAGGGTTATTTAACCCTATTTATATTTATATAAATATATTTATATAGTTGGGATTGGGTAAAAAATTGTCTTTAGGTAAAAAAAACAGCTGCAAATAGAAAAATTTTCAGGAGCCCTGTTGTAGACTATCTTTGGCTTAGGATGAATTCTGCATAGGAGATTTGCTTCTTACAAGCAAGTCCTGTCCACACTGAGGCAGCCACTCCATTCAGCAAGAGAAAGCACATCAAGCTACCTGAGTGTACTGGCCCAGTCTTCCTGTATCATGAGCACACACGGCTCCTGCCCCAGAAGCATCTGTGAGAGCCCCACGGAGAACCCTGAGTAGACCCTCAGCTTAGCCTGTGTTTGGTGGGACTGCCTGGTCCTGCTTGATGGTGCTACCCCACCGTCTTGGGAAGGGCATGCTTTTGAGAATTTTGTGACCTATATATCAGTTGCTCCCATTTCACAGCCTTCACTTTAAAAAAAAAATCAATTTAAGATCTTGATTATCTTCCAATTTCATACTAAAAAAAAAAACAAAAAAAAACCCTTTTGATCTTTTTAATTTCCTTAATGCTGATGAACTTCAGCATTGTTCGTGTGTGAAGCACTTTGAAGAATGCATTTGGAGCTGCCTGGGAATGTTCCATAGAGCAAGCAGACATACCAGGCCACAGAGGGACTTGGAACTTAACGGTTTATTTCTCCTGTTTTAGTGCTTGGTAAGAATATGAATTTCTTAAAAATTTGAAGGAAAATCCACTCATGTTCACTTTGTCCACCAGCTAAAACCTGCTTCTCCTCTGGTGCTTTTGATTATGTGCCCCGGAGAGGCACATACAAACCAGCAAACATGAACTTCTGTTTACTCCCCCAGGGACTTTCAGAGGCACTACGTGTCCTTCCTGAATAGCAGCAGCCAGGGCAGATGCCCATCTGCTGTCTTGATTCTGTGTTGTTGAAATGTGTGTCTAAGAAATCACCACGTCTTCTCCCTTCACCAGCCTCCTATGTTCAACATTCAATTCCAAGCGTTAGAGAGACAGCTGGGGGTTCAGAGTGCTTACTGCTCTTCCAGAAGACATGGGTTTGGTTCCCATGTCAGGCAGCTCACAACCACCCAAAACTTGAAGTCTAGGGTAACCTATGCCTTCTTCTGGCCTCTGAAGCACATACATACATGCATACATACATACATACATACTACATACATACATACAAATAAAAAATATAAACTCTTAAAAATACAATTAAGTCAGGCAGTAGTGGCACACGCCTTTAATCCCGGCACTTGGGAGGCAGTGGCAGGCGGATCTACAGAGTGAGTTCAAAGCCAGCCTGGTCTCCAGAGTGAGTTCCAGGACAGCCAGGACTACACAGAGAAACCTTGTCTCGAAAAACAAAAACAAACAAACAAAATATACAATCAAGCATTGATTTAAAAGATATGAATATTTTCTTTACTTAAAAACAATACCAAAGTCCCTTCACTACCATTGGGGGGCAGGGGGAGGGGGAGAATCTGGCTTCTTTAACAGGAGTCACAAGCTCTCACAACTGACTAGACCTCACCTGCCTCTCTAGCATGTCTCCTCCCTGTACCCTTTCTCTTGAGGCATCTTGAATTTTTCTTGATTCTGACCCCTGATGACTGTTTCATTGTCTCGGTCCATGAGCGTGCTCAGCCCCTCTGCCTGGCACAGACTTTATACTGCCCTTTATTTCTTATTTATTCAGCAACTATGGTGGGACACCTACTCTGTGCTAGGTACTAGGACATAGTCAGTGACTAAATCGCACACCGTTTCTCTCCTTATAGAAATCCAATTATAGCGCGGAGTTGGAGGTGAAATGGGAGCTATGTCACAGAGACAGCATCAGGTGGTAAGAAAGCAAATGTCAGGGAAGCCAGACTTATTTAGGAGTCAGCGGGGGTTCTCTTGAGAAAGTACTGTTGAAATGAGGATCTAAATAAAGGTATCAGTAGAAGTAAAGAGTGGGAAGGGACGAGAATGCTGGGGGAGGTGGCAGAAATGTTCTGAGCATACAGGAAAACTGGAAAAACAAGGCCCTTTCTTGATATGAGCAGGAGATACCTCTGCTGGTATATTTTGTTGTTGGGTTGCGTTATCACCGAGGAGCTAGCTGTGAGATTCTTCTTGTCCTTGTTGCCAGCTAAGTGTCGATGGCTCCCTCTTTCAGCAGTAAGAGTGGTTCTCAATATCGTTCTTACAGTCACAGGCATGGGTATGAAAGGGTATTGTGGATTCAAGTCTGGACATCGGAAAACTGCTTCCTTCTGGATTTCCACATATTCCCCTGTTCAAATGACACACCTGTACTTCTGCTTTGCTATTTGTAATGAACTATAGAAATGATCCCTGAAAGTAGAGTCTTCTGATTTGTAAAATGAGTTATACTATGTTCTAGGTTAGCCAGACATAGTGCAACATAGCTGTGAATCCCAGCACTCAAAATGCTAAGGCAGAAGGATGGTAAGTTCAAGACTAGCCTGAGCTGTATATCAAGTTGTAGCACAGCCTATGCTACATAGTGAGAACTTGACTCCAACTCCCCCACTTCTGCCCTCTCCCTTATCCCAAATCCCTTTTGTCTCATAAGATAGCAAGCAAATCCATAGTATGGAGTACTATGTTGTGTTTAGTGAGCATTTAATACTGTAAGTATTTCAAGCACATTGAATGCTCCCCCACCCCCAGGATAAGTAAGGTCTTGTGTAGCTCTAGCTGACCTGCAGCACTCTATGTTGACAAGGCTAGCCTCTTAAATGCTGTCTTACTTTCTGGTAGTTATCATTGGCCCTCGAGTTCATTTCAGCTGTAACAACAGAGGCTACATTCCATCTGCACCCACAGAGAGCAGAATCGGACTCTGCTCATTTCAAATGATCCGATTACTCAAAGAAAAACACACTGAAATGGAAACACTGGAAAATCTATTTTACAGTCATCAAAAGTAGCATCTGCTCTGATTAAACCATCTCTTTCTTCTTTTATGCCCAAACTAATCTATCAACCTCTTTCTTTTCTACCCAAACTTGCTGTTTGACTACTCAATGATAGATTTACCACAAATAGATCAATATAAATATCTATTAGTATTCCTTTTTAAATAGAGATTACACATCTGTATGCTGGAAATGGTATTTCAGTATAGTTTTCTTTAAAGTTATGAAAATTAAGAATTTACATAAAGATCCTTCGGGCTTCACATTGCCTTCTGATGCAGCGAGGTCGATCTGTGCATAGTGACATCACTAGTTCATAGTTTTACTTTGCTAAAAAAAAAACTTTGTATTCATCCCTGAGAACAGTTCAGCTGTGTCAACTATCTTCGTCACCAATACTACGTTTTCCTATGTTTCTGTAGTCTACAAATTGGATATATTCAACTCCCCTTTCAGAGTAAGAGAAAGGTTCATTCTAAAATGTTTTACAGATATACAAAATTGTACGAGGTATAATTTATACAAATGAAGAATGAGGCTTGGGGGATGGCTTAATCAAAAGTTCTTTCTTTGCAAGGATCTGAGAACCCACATACTTTTTTTAAAGGGGCGGGGGGTTGGTGACACAATGCTTGTAATGTCAGCATTGGGGAGGTGAAGTCAAGCAGATCCCTGGGGATTTGAGAGGCCCTGTCTTAAAAGAAGTGGGTGGCTCCTAAGGATGACACCCAAGGTTGTCAAATGTCCTTCATGTACGTCTCTTCAAACACAGACTCCTGAACACACACAGAAACAATACACAAATACATTTCAAAAACAGAAAAAAGTGAGTTTTTTAGTTCTAAATGTTGATTTTGTTTGTCTGTTTGTTTATATTTTGTCTTTTCCCCCTTTGGAAAGCAACTCAATTTTAAAACTACAGGTGCTCTACTAAAGCAATTTAAGGGGTTTTTTTTTTGTTTTTGTTTTTGTTTTTGTTTTAGTTTTGGGAGTTTGTTGTTGTTGGATTTTTGTTTTGTTTTGTTTTGTCTTTGAGGTATAGTACGGTACAGATCTCATGTAGCAGCCTTATGAAGCAGGTATAGTACAGTACAGATCTCATGTAGCAGCCTTATGAAGCAGGCTGCCTTGAATTCCTGATCCTCCGGCTTCTGCATCTCAAACTCTGGGTTACATTTACGTAACGACCAAATTTCACATACCTAAAGAAAGTCTGATAATATAATTATGAGCTGGGCAGTGGTGGCACACGCCTTTAATCCCAGCACTCGGGAGGAGATGCAGGCAGATTTCTGAGTTCGAGGCCAGCCTGGTCTACAGAGTGAGTTCCAGGACAGCCAAGGCTACACAGAGAAACCCTGTCTCAAACAAACAACAAACAAACAAACAAACAAGATAATATAATTATGTTAAGTACTTATGTATTCTTGGGGAGAAAAACCTTAAAGTCATTTTTTTAAAGAAAATAGGTGGGTAGCTTGTCCTCTTTCTTTTCTTTTCTTTTCTTTTCTTTTCTTTTCTTTTCTTTTCCTTTTCTTTCTTTCTTTTTTCTTTTTCTCTTTCTTTCTTTTCTCTTCTTTCTTTTTCTTTTTCTTTTTTTTTTTTGAGAAAGAGCTCCCAAGGAAACACGCCCCCAAGAGTTCAGTAAGCTGATGGTCAATCTCGTTCTAATTAGGATACAATTAAAGGGAATAGTGCTCATAAGATGACCAACCAAATTAGCTGAGCACTTCTTCCTAGCTCATGCACTGTGGCAGTGTCTGTAAGCGGGATCTGTGAGGTGAAGCTCAGGACAACTCAGAACTGGGTGTCCCTGTGTAATCCTAGCATTCAGGAGGCAGAAGTAATAGGGTGAGAGGCTCAAGTCATCCCTGACTGCACAGCCATGCTGAGGCCAGCCTAGGGCCCTTGAGACCCTGCTCAATCTCCGAAAACCAATTCCCCACTTGCAAAAGAGATGGTGCCGATATCTGTCTTGATAGGTTGTTAATATGACAAGTTCAAAACATACATGAAAAGCCTTTAACTAGAAACTGCCCTACAAAAGTAATTTATAAAGCCAAGCATGGTAGCTCATGCCTGTTCCAGTACTTGCAAAGGCCGAGGCAGGAGAATTAACATGACTTTGAGACCAGCTTGGGCTAAGAGTGAGATCTATTATCAAAACATATAAAACAAAATAAAACCAATTCACAAGGAAGAGGGAGGTAGATCTCTCTGAGTTTAGGACTGGCCAGATCCACATAGTAAGTTCTAGGCCATCCAGGACAATAAAACTGAGACAGGGTCTCAAAAAATATGAAATTAAAAAAACAACAAAAAATTTATAGGGCTGCTAAAATGTCTCTGAAAGCAAAGACGCTTGTTACCAAAGCTGACAACCTGAGTTCAGTACCCAGTTCACACACAGTAGAAGGGCAGCAATTCTCACAAGTTGCCCTCTGACCTTCATATGAAAGCTGTAGCACATGCATGCACACACATGTACTCATGCACACACACATGCATACTCACACATACACACACGTGCATGCACACACATGCACTCATGCACACATATGCATACTCACACACATACACACATACACACACATGCATGCACACACACACATACATACACATTGCATGCACACACATGCACAATCACAAATAATAATGAAATAGATGTCAAAAATAATTTTCAAAATGCAACAGAAGCTCAAAGATACCGATAAGAGATTCCACAATAAACGGTTTGATATCTATCTCATCTTCTTCTTCACATGTTTCTGTACTTTGGAAATGCCTCCATTAGGTGGTAAGCTCCTTCCACCCAGAGTGAACCCACATCACAGCCTTTTTCCTGTGTTTCTTTATGTTACACTTAATGGACACTTAAAAAGGCGTTCTTGACAGCTATTCTTGATTGGTCCTCGGTGCCAATGGGAAGTGACTAATGGCCACTGTCAAATGTCTCCATCCACAAAACTCTTCTGCTACCACCCCTGCCTGCTTTCACATTTTATCCCCAAAGCTCCAGGAGAACTGTCTGGCCAGCATTCCCTCAGTAACCGCCCTTATCGCTGCTACCAAACTCTCCAGCTGCAGTCCCATGCCCTTGCTCTCCATCAAAATCAAAATCTGACCCACTTCTAATCCTACAGCAAGTGGGATTTTCCACATCCTTAGTCCCTGAAAAAAAGGAGGAGCACCCACTCTCCCACTAAAGGCTCCTAAAGCCAAAGAGTTCCCAAGGAAGCCCGATCCTGCCTGGCCAAGGGGGAGGGAAACAATATTAGCAAACGACTGCCAACGGAAAGTGAGCCATGAGGAGGAAGAGTAGAAGAGAAGGCACTGAACTCACAAGAAGGTTAAAAGTGGTGGCTGCCCAGGTTGCTGCTACTTCAAAAGACTGGGGATGTGGCCTACCTTGCTGCTGGTTTACCTTAATGCTGGAACAAAGCACCCTGTTTAACAGGCAAGTTGGCGACATTTCTGAATAAACACTTTTAAAAGCTTACAGAATAAAGCAGAAGGAATGGCTGCTTCTTAGACGTCCTAACTTTCCCCGTTCCATAAGGTGGCTACTGAACCTGTCCTGTGTGCAGGGTAGTTTTATAATGTTGTCCTGTTAGCCGTAAGGCCCAGTGCAGAATAATCTTTTAGGGTTAGAGGAAAGAGTTTTGGCTTATGCATTTGGGGTGGTCTTCACGGATATGCTGTGGCTTTCATTAAACAGCCTAGGAAAGCTCTGGCAGTCCTCCAGACCTGGGCAAACACGTGTGCCCGCAGCCAGTAGCAGCGCTCTGCGTTTCAGCACCACCGCCTGTGGAGAGCGCCTCACCGCAGGGCCGGGTCAGGGACTCTCACCCTGCCCTTCTCCCATCCCCAGAGCCCTGGCTCTCCCTTACTCATTTCCTTGAGTCCCAGGGGAAAAGAAAAATCACCCCAACTTATAACTTCTCAATTTCTGCTTTTAAAGTGACCCCGCGTCCCCCTCTCAGGGGTCTAAACGCGCACACACCCTGCGCCTTTGGGTCCTAAAGCAGTAGCCTTCGAGCGGCGTGGCTTCCGCACCGGCGGCGAGAAATTTCAACCTGCGTGGACAATTACCTCTTTCCTGCCTCTCTGCTGGACCTTTATGCACGCACCCGAGACGCCTGAGCTTTCCCCCTCTCACTGTACGTCCCGAACCTCAAAAAACAAACTCGTGAAGACACGTCCCTACCCCACACACGAGCTCTCACGCACATTCAAATATCCATCTTCACACTCACACCGCAAGGATGCCGGTTGTCATCGCCGCCTTGGGCAGAACCTTGGCCAACTTGGGCCGGGATCCATCTCGCCGGCTCGTGGACCACCTCCCGAAGCAGTCGCCCCGCCCCCTCCCCTTTCCAAGGCAGCCGGAGCCAAACCTCGGCGGGGCAGTGGTACCCTTCCCTCTCCATTAGCCAACATCCACCGCTCTGGGCCACCAAAGCTACAATCTCCAAACATTGTCCGTTGAGCCTCCTGGAACCGCCAGCCAAGCCCAGTATTAGTCTCCTTGAAGCCCCAGTCCCTGCCACTGGTGTGTCGTGTGCGAGTGTTTGTGTCTCCGAGGCACATTTAACTCCTTCGAGCTTTCTGCCCATCCTAAACAAACAGCACGTTATCTTCAGCCCTTCTCCTTCCTTCTTCGCACCCCAACCTCTGCCCCTATCCCCACCCTTGCCCGCCAAGTACTCAAACCACCGCACTCCAGGGCTCTAACCAGGCGCCCCCACCCCACCCCAGAGGACACTCACCCCCCAGCCCCGCACCTCCCCCATCCCTGGCCCTCGGCGAGGCGATCTGGCCCCACGCTAGAGAAGCCTGGAAAAAACGCAGTTTGCGTCGGCTCGTGCTAGCGGGGATAGTTGGGGCTGACCTGGCACCAGCCTGATCAGCCGGCGCACCCCTCCGGAGGGGCGCACGCCTTCCTGCTCAATCGCCTTGGAAAGCCCTGATATTGGCGAGAGTAGAGCAGCGGAAGCAGCCTCCGGGGTGGGCGGGAGGACTCACCGAACATCTGAATGTGCCCTTTAGTGATGGGATTGAAGCTGCCGCAGGCCAGCAGGATAACGTGGGTCTTTGTGGTCTCGGTCATGATGGGATGAGGTCTCTCGCACTGATCCAGGGGTTGCCTCTTTTTGTGTCTCGATATGTCTGCAGACGGAGAAAGGAAGGCGAGGCTCCGGCGGTGGATGCTGTGGACTCCAAGGAGCCGCTCTAGACGCAAACCGCGTCACTCCCCGCCTCCCTTTAACGCTTGCCACTCCGGCTCGATCCAAGGCTGCTTTTGTATTGCTCTCCCTTTGGCTCTGCTTAGTCCTACTTCCTCTCTAGCTTCTTTTGCGTCACTGGTCTTGGTTCCTGACCCTATTGTTTCTACCCTCTCCACCCCACCTCACTGCATCTTACTTTATCTACAAGGAAAGGAGTGGTACCCTGGCATCCTTACAGCGTGGTTGCTGGCTATGTTCTCTCTGTGTCAAATTTCGTTTTCCTGACTCACTTTTTCTCTCCCTGTCTACATTCCCTAACATATCCGACTTCAAAAATGTTTGATTTTATGAATTTTCTTTTTCATGAGCTTTAATATTTAAAGTGACAAATGATAGGTTTTCTTTTCAATAGTGTTCATTTCGGATTTTTTGTTTTGTTTTGTTCTCCTCCCTTATTTAGTGATTCTAAACTATTGACTGGAATCCAAATCTTGACCTGTGGCTACTAAGAAAGCCCTTCTGCTAATGTTGGTCCTTTGTGTGGGTTGAATTATGGGTTTGGGCAGATATGAATGGGAAATTAGTAAGGCTAAGTATTACGAAATTCCTACATCAGCTGTCCAAGTTGAGTCAGTCACCACTCTATGCTTACTTCTTGATGCTCACTCTCTATTGGATGCTGCTGTGGACCCCGAATGATAACTGAATTAACTCACTGTCTGACAGAGCAGATTGGACGGAGTCTGAGAAAGCCTCTCTGGCTTAGACGACATTTAAGGCAGGCCTATTTAGACAAGAAGTTGTTGGTACAGAGACCCGGAGACAGGCTTCCAGTGCTTGTGAACATGAAAGGAGGGCCATATAACCAAAAGTCCTGGACAGGTGGGCAAACAGTAGTAGAGAAATGTGCACCCAGTCATCATATGGGTTTAGGATAATGGACAGGAAGTTCTTATGAGTCACTGACTTACAGTGGAATAACAAAAGGAGGCCATTGAAATCGTTAGACAGAGAGTACCATGTAATTGACATTTTTATGAGATCTCTGAGTGTTGGGAGGAAAAGAACCAAGAGGAAAATAAGAATTAGGAGAAAGTTGGCAGCCTTGGGCAGGTGGTCCTGTCCTGGGACTGCTGGGTATAGAGAGTCAGCAGCAGGGAGATGAGGCAGGGCAGGATAGATACCATAGATTTTGTAGCTTTTAGTCTTTGCGGATGGATGGGATATAGAGACGTTTGGGGAAACGCCTTAAAATTTGAGTTTAGTAAATGAATGGGCTAAGACTCTGAAAAATGAATAGGGGGAAAGGAAAGGTTTGAAGACCGGACAACTGTTCTCTTTGGATGCATTACAGAACCAGTAATTAGATTCCTGATTCAGAAGCACAAGTATTGCCTTCTTGGACGAACAGTTCCTTGCAAGAGTCAGCTCTCTCCTTCTGCATTGTGGGAACTGGGTGTTGAACCCAGGCCATCGGCCTTGGTAGTGAGTACCTTTGCCTGTTCAGCCACCGCATTAGCACTGCTCCTTACTTCTTATCTAAGAGTTTCTGGCAGGCATGCGGTTCATATTTCTTAATTTTTGCTGAATAGTAAATCAATTCCTACTGTGGAGAGATTTTCTAGTTTTCTAGTTTCTAGTTTATTACTTTGTGTGTGTGCACGTAAGCATGCATGTGCGCGCGCGCACACACACACACACACACACACACACACAAATATTACAGCACTACCACAGAGCTCAGAGGACAACCTGCAGCTGTCATTTCTCTCCTCTTTAAGTGTGGGTCCCTGGGATAGAACTCAGACCATCAGCCTTGGTGACATCTGCTTTACCTGATAAGCCAAAGTACTGACCCCAAAGTTTCTGGTTTCAATATAAGAGTCTTAAGAGCCAGTGTAATTCATACAGAAGTTTGTGTCTTCTCTAACACAAGATGCAAATGGGCGGGGTAGAAAGAGCAAGAGATGTTAGAAGCTGGGCAATTAACATAATTATAATTAAGCAATAAATATTTATTGAATGCCTGCCATATACCAAGCACTGACTTAAGGGTTGTGAACAAGATAGGGCTGCTGCTTTAATTCAGTTCACACTCTAGGCAAAAACAACAGACCATTAAAAAATTAATAGATGCATTAGTAATCGGAATATCTAGAAACATAAAGCAAGGAAAGAAACAGAAAAGGAATCAGTCCTCTTTCGAGGGGGTCAGGGGCGGGCAGGCTCTTTGCTGAAACAGTGTCTGAGCAGGAACTTCAGTCACAGAAAAGGTCATGTAGCATGAACCTTTGGGGATGGGCACACTAGGCAGAATGGGAAGTAGAAAGGGTCTGAGAGGCAAGACCCTATGGGGTGCTCAACATACAGCCGCAATGTGGCTGAAAAGGAAGGAATACAGAAAGAGTTGAGGAATGATCCGCAAAGTAGGACAGGGCGTGCGGAGCCTTGCAGGCTCTTGGGCGGTGCTCCGGTTGTTTCGACAATCGAGATGGGAAGGCATAGCAGTGATTTTGAAGAGAAAAGTGACATGAGCTGGCTCACATTTGCAGAGATCGGTTTGGCAGGAGACATATATTTTCGAGTTGCTAGTATAGATTATTTTTAAAGTCATGGGATCGAATGAGGTCACCTAGGGAGAAGCAGATACAGACAGGAGGCCCTCAGAATCTGCCCAGAGCACAACAAAGTAAGAGCAGTGGCTACGTTCATTATACACCCAGAAAGCCTGGGACCATGCACAGTTTAATTTACTTCACATAAGTCTCTAAGTGCATCCCATTTTAGAGAGTTGCATATAGAGGCACAGAGAAATGAATGGCCTGAGCTCAGACAGCTGGTATGTTCCAAGCCAGCCAGCTGCACCCACTGGTAGTTTTGATCAAAGTCTTGGTGCTGCATCCACAGCACCGCATCTCCTTTTGGTTTGTTTCTGTGCCAGAACAATCACATTTGGACATTTGGTTTAGCTCAATTTTTGTTTGTTTCCCTCTTTTCTTTTTTCCTTTCTTTCCTATTGTTTTTGGAGGAGGAGAGCAGAGGGAGAGGGTCTCCTTAATTCAAGCTTGCCTTGAACTGTGGTGAATCTGAGGATGGATGATCTTGATCTCCTGACTCTACTGCCTCCAGTTCCCAAGTGCTGGGATATAGGCATGGGCTGCGATGTCCAACTACCAGCTTCATTTCATTATAATATATGATGAGGATGATGGCGACGGTGACAACAACGACGATGACGACGGCAGTGGTAGTGGTGGTGGTGTGTGGTTAAAATTGGTTCCCTCCTTCTACCTTTCTGTGGGTTCAAGGATCAAATTCAAGTTCCCAGTCTTGTATGGCAAGCACCTTTTCCAGCTGAGGCATCTATTGGTCCTCGACCACATTTTAAAAATAAAGATAATAGCACCAACCAAAACACAAAGACGTGCTGATCACTGGTGTTGTAGGTAGGACCCAGAGTGGATACTGACTGTTTAGCAGAGGCTGGAGGGAAGCGTTTTTTTTTTTTTTTTGGTTTTGCTTTTTTTAAAAGATGTATTTATTTATTATATATAAGTACATTGTAGCTGTCTTCAGACACTCCAGAAGAGGGAGTCAGATCTCATTACAGGTGGTTGTGAGCCACCATGTGGTTGCTGGGATTTGAACTCAGGACCTTCAGAAGAGCAGTCAATACTCTTGACCTCTAAGCCATCTCTCTAGCCCTTGTTTTTATTTTTATCGAGACAGGATCTCAGGGTGTAGCCCTGGCTGTCCTAGAACTCACTTTGTAGACCAGGCTGGACTTGAACTCACAGAGATCTGTCTGTTTTTGCCTTGCATGTATATCTGTTCACTCTGTGTGTACCTGGTCCCTGTGGAGATCACAAGAGGGTATCAGATGCCCTGGAACAGGTGTTACAGTCTACTCTGAGCCACTGTGTGGATGCTGGGATTCGAACCTGGATCCTCTGCAAAGAGCACACAATGCTTTAAACTGCTGAGGCAACTCTCTAGGACCCCAGAAAGCACGTTTGTAGTCCAGTTCAATAAATACATTTTCAGTCTGGTAGGCTATGCCTTAAGTAACAGTTTAGATTCTAAGCTTAGAGTGTGAACCTGGTACTGTCTCTTTTCAATTTAAAATACCTTTTATAAATAATTAACAGTTTACATTTATTTACTGGGGAGGGACAAGGTGTGCACGTAGAAACCAAAGGACAGCTTGTGGGGATGAGTTCCCTTTTGTCTACCATGTGGGTCCTGGGGGTGGGACTCAGCTCATCAGGCTTCTGGTAAACACCCTTGTCATCTCGCTGGCTCTGTACTAGTCTCTTTCACTCTTCCTATTCTTGCACATATTCATGAATACCTAATAAGGTCTGTGAGATAGACTGTGAAGACGCGGAGGCTGGGGCTAAGGATGTAACTCAGTTGGTAGGATTCCCATGCTGGGTGCATGGATGTTGGCTTTACTCCCAAGCATGATGTAAACTGAGTGTGGTATACACGCTGGGTGCAGAGCTTAGGCCAGCTCGGGATGGATGAAACTCTGCCTAGAAAACAAGGAAAAGGAAAACATAGAGGGTAGGATGTGGCTGGCTGGCTGGCTCAGCCACTTGCTAATTATACAGCTTTGGGCAAATCCTTCATCGCTAACCCTTTATTTTCTCAAGTGGAATGGTACCTATTTCTAGGTTGTTGTAATAACTACTATAACATGTAGTAGGATTGCCTAGATCCTGCCAGATACACACATTAAAAATAATTTCGCACGCTTCTTCTTTGGGAAAACACTAAATGGTGGATAATGCTGGTGCAGCGGGAGGGCCCGGAGGATCCCAGGGCCCAGGATTAGGAGGCCAGGGTGGCTCCTTGGAGGAATCCGTAGCAACTGCCGTCTTACCACCTTTACGAGGCCACGGAGTTTGTGGAGGTAAAGCTGAAGACAAGGAGTGGATCCCTGTAACCAAGCTGGGCCGCCTGGTTAAGGACATGAAGATCAAGTCCTTGGAGGAGATCTACCTGTTCTCCCGGCCCATTAAGGACTCGAGATCATTGACTTTTTCCTGGGTGCATCTCTAAAGGATGTGGTTCTGAAAACCATGCCAGTGCACTAGCAGACTCGGGCTGGCCAGCGGACAAGGTTCAAGGCTTTTGTCGCTTTTGGGGACTACAATGGTCACGTTTATCTTGGTGTTAAGTGCTCCAAAGAAGTTGCCACTGCCATCCGAGTGGCCATCATCGTGACCTGTGCGGAGAGGCTACTGGGCAAGCCCCACATTGTTCCATGCAAGGCCGCTGTGGCTCTGTGCTGGTGCGTCTCATCCCTGCCCCCAGAGGCACTGGCATTGTCTCTGCTCCTGTGCCCAAGAAGCTCCTGATGATGGCCAGTATAGACGTCTGCTACGCTTCAGCCGGAGGCTGCACTGCCACCCTGAGCAACTTTGCCAAGGCCACCTTTGATGCCATCTCCAAGACCTACAGCTGCCTGACCCCCGACCTCTGGAAAGAGACTGTGTTTACCAAGACTCCTTATCAGGAATTCGCTGATCATCTTGTGAAAACCCACACCAGAGTCTCTGTTCAGAGGACCCAGGCTCCAGCTGCGGCTACCATATAAGGTTTTTATACAAGAAAATTAAATGAATTAAGTCTGTTTAAAAAAAAAACAATTTCCCACTATCAGCCATAAGTTGGACATGACACTGCATGCTTTGTGAATTGCAATGTGAGTCAGAAAAGTGAGTAAGGAGTAGTTTGCTTTCTGTTTGTTGATTTGGGTTTGCTTGACGCATGTTTTCAGTGTCATAAAAACACCTATGGTTTTTTTAAGTGGCCTTTTTTTTTCTATTGATAGCTACAAAGGATGCTTCTGGAAGAAACAATCAGAAAGGAATGGCTTTGAGGATGTGCCAATAATTTGTGTCTCAAGCAGAGGAAGTAAGTAGCCAAAGACATTAACCATAATGGTGATTTCAACAATGGTTATTAAGATGCAGAAACGGGAAAATATAGAATTAGGGGTGCCGCTTCTTACATAATGAATGTTTCTTTATATTTATAGTGCTCTATTCCTAGGGCGCCTATTTTAACTTAGGTGGTATAATGTGCTCTAATATTTCAACTTTCTGGCAGCTGGGAATTGCTTTAGGCTGAAAAGGAGTCAGTCAGTCACTCTCTCGTTGCCTGCACCTTGCGGTCCATTCCAAACAGGTGGGCCTTCAAATGGCTCCAGGAAGCTCATTCACCCAGCACTTTCCCACTCTAAACCCCGACTCTGGCGGGCAGGCTTATATGTCCATTAAGTTAGGCATGAAATATGCATGGGTAAAGTCAGCTCACGCATGCTCATTTCTCCTTATTTATCTATTGAAAATGATTATACATTTTTTTCAAATTGTTTCCTAAGGTTTATTTTATTCTTAATTACAAATGTGTGCATATTTGTGCATGTGAGTACTGGTGCTCATGGAGGCCCAGAGGCATGGAATCCCCCTGGCGGAGCAGGTTTTTAGGAGCCGCCTGCCCTGGGAACTGGAAACTGCATTCTGTTCCTCTGAGATGGCAGCATGTGCTATCTCTCCAGGCTTACTGCACATTCTCATAACAAATAATTCCATGTTTATGAAGCTGACTGCCAGAATGATATAGGGATCATCTCTTGCAATGAGAGCAAACAGGTATACTCAGCATGGGGCTCGCTCAGTTCCTGGGATTAGGTCATACACTGAACGCGGAGGTTTTTCTGGTAGAAAGGAAACTATGAATCTGAGAAAGCCATGACATTTTAGGGTCTCTGGAGTGGCACCCTTTCCTTTACGGGACTTCTCTGCATGGGGAAGGCTAACAGGATTGTCACCGCCACTGGGCACCCCCCCCCCGTCTGCCCCCCACCCTGTTTCTCCTCAAGCAAACACTATTATTTCATCCATGTGATAAAGTGTTCCTATAGCAAGATTCTCCAGCTCCAAACTTCACCTCAGAGCTCACTCAAGGCTTGTCAATTTTTCTAATGGTTCAAATCCCATTTCACAAATGAACTATGTTCCTAAATTTAAAATCTGGTCATCAGTTTTAAACACAGCACTATTACTGGTCCTACAGTGAAAGAGGAAAGTCTATATAATAATCACTGTCTGCTACTAATGCATTTCTTTATCCAATCGAGGTATCTACCAGTCTTTTCTCTCCTGCTTTTCTCAGATATCTGGGATAATACAAACATCACTTCACCAAGAGGCTGAAAAATACTGATATTTCTATTTTCCCAAGAGCAGGAATGGAGCTAAAGAAATCAGTTCCAGGAGACTTGGAAAGAAGTATCATTGATTAAGGAGTAAAATTATTCCCTGAAATGTCATCTGAGAATATCTCTGCCTCCTGCCTTTAAGTTACCATAATGCAAAACACAGACTCAAGGGAGTAGTAAATAAAGGACAGGGAAGTTAAAATACAAAGCATTTTTTCCCATTAAGTCAATACTTGTGATGTAGTTAAGTCAGACCTAACCTATAGCTTCACCCAATGACTGCAAGCATAATATAACACAACCAAGGCCACTGAGCCACAGTGGTAACCTGTCAGTCATGAAATTTACTGCCAAGGAATTGGAGTAGTAAGAAAATTGCATCACTCCTCAATCTACCAGTCTTGGACTTCAGAATTTATAGTCTTCCTATGGCCGGAACGAGGCAGAACAAACTTAGTGACTGCACACTTCCAGATTTTTAGTATATGTGCTGCCGAAGCGAGCACACTTCCAGATTTTTATCTCATTGTATGATGCAGAACAATTTCAGAAGCAAGTAGCAGAAACTCAAAGTTTAAACCAAAGAGGGAATTTTGGTGTATGGGACTGGGCAATCTAAAGGGTCTTTCTAGCTTTGGGCACAGGGATTCAAATAGCCATTTGTGTGTGTGTGTGTGTGTGTGTGTGTGTGTGTTTGTGTGTGTGTGTGTATGTGTGTGAGTGTATGTATGTGTGTGTGTGTGTGTTTGTGTGTGTGTATGTGTGTGTGTGTTTGTGTGTGTGTGTGTATGTGTGTGAGTGTATGTGTGTGTGTGTATGTGTGTGTGTGTTTGTGTGTGTGTGTTTGTATGTGTGTGAGTATATGTGTGTGTGTATGTGTGTGCGTATGTGTGTGCGTATGTGTGTGTGTGTATGTGTGTGTGTGTGTGTGTGTGATTTTACTTAAGGTAAAATCTAACTCTGTGGCCCAGATTAACCTGAAGCTCCTTTATGTGTAGAGCATCCTCCTGCTTCTGCATCCCAAGTGCTGAGGACTGCTCCCACACCTAGCTGGGGTTTACATAATCTCAAGACTCTGTTTCTATCTCTCAGCATCTCTAAGACTGCTCTTTTCTCAGATGCAACACCTTCATATCAGAGCAAGATGACCACTGACAGACTTGCATAGCATTATCCTTATGTGGATCATGATAGCATCTCTCCCAAGAACAGGAGCAGAATTCTCCAGGAAGGAGCTGGAGACATGGCTTGGTGGTTAAGAGCAATTGCTGCTCTTCCAGAGGTCCTGAGTACAGTTTCCAGCATCCATATTAGGTGGCTAACAACAGCTTATAACTTCAGCTTCATGGGGATCTGATACCTTCTCTGGCTTCCACAGGAACTTGTGCTCATGCACGCGCGCACAGACAAGCATACACATGCTAATAAACAAAAGTAATAAGTCAAAAAGGGTCTCAGGAGAGACTCCTTAGTGTTGACCTGAATGTGTGCCATTCCTGATCAGACCCTGTAAGTATAAAGAGGAAGTATTCTAATTGATCGACCTTATCAGGAAGGCAGAACCACTTCATCCAAAGAATTTAGACTGAGCAGTTCCGAAAGAGCAAAAAAGAGCTTGCAAAATTATGTCTCCAGTGCCACAATAAGAAGAAAGCATACGCCAGGCATGGTGTCATACGCCTTTAATCCCAGCACTCGGGAGGCAGAGGAAGGTGGATTTCTGAGTTCAAGGCCAGCCTGATCTACAGAGTGAGTTCCAGGACAGCCAGGGCTACACAGAGAAACCCTGTCTCAAAAAGAAGAAGGAGGAGGAGGAGGAGGAAGCATACTACAATTATCAAAAGCATAATCAAAACCAGAAAGCATCTTGTTGATATTTAGAACCAAGCTAAAGAGATGGCCCAGCAATTGCAGGCATGTTTCACTCTTCCAAGGAACCCACGTTCAACTTACATTAAGCAGCTCACTATAATTCCAGCTCTGTGAGATCTGATACTATTTTCTAGCCTCTCTAGACACCTGCATTTATGTGTGTAGGTGTGTAAGTGTTCTCTCTCTCTCTCGCTCTCTCTCTCTCATATGTGCATGCTCATGCACACACACACACACACTCACACACCCGCCTGATTAAAATAATGAGTTAGTTTTACAAAAATAAAATTTTAAACAATTGGGTTATTTTTAATGTATCTTATGTGTACAGTTGTTTTGCCTGCACATATATCTGTGCACCACATATGATGCCTGGTTCTCTAGGAAGCCAGAAGATGGCATCAGATTCCCTGGGACTTGAGTTCCAGATAGTTGTGAGCTACATGTGAGTGCTGGAATTGAACCCAAGTCCTCTGGAAGAGCCAACAGTGTTCTTAACTGCTAAGTTGTCTCTCCAGCCTCAGAATATATGTTTTAAAAGGAACTCTGATACCCTGTGGAGAAAAACAAATCCTGAGACTTACTGGTTTGGAAGGAGGATAGAAGTTGATAGAAAAGGAGCAACCCTAGGTAAATGCAGCCATGGGCTAGTAGAGGATGCTTTGTTATAGCTTTCCAGCATTGGAAACACACAAATATGCAAGTGTGCTTATCTAGAACATTCTAACATGTCATCTGTGTCATGTACTAGTGTGATGGTTTGTATATGCTTGGCCCAGGGAGTGACACTATTTGGAGGTGGCCTTGTTGGGGTAGGTGTGGCCTTGTTGAAGGAAGTGTGCCACTGTGGGCATGAACTTTAAGACCCTCAACTTAGCTGCTTAGAAGCCAGTCTTCTACTACCTGCCTTTTGAACAAAATGTAGAACTTTCAGCTCCTCCTGTACCATGCTGCCTGGATGCTGCCATGTTCCTGTCTTGATGATAATGGACTGAACCTCTGAACCTGTAAGCCAGCCCCAGTTAAATGTTGTCCTTATATAAGAGTTGCCTTGGTGATGGTGTCTGTTCACAGCAGCATAAACCTAAGACAACTAGTGTCTGCTTCTCTTCTCTGTCAGCTTCTTTGTCTTGCTGCTCCATAAGAATGCTTTGGGTTTTTTGTTTTTTTGTTTTTTTGTTTTTTTTTATGGCCTAGTCTGAACATGACCTCTGGCTTGCTCATCTTGGATGTCTCTGCAGAGAGAATCCTTTCAGCTCAACTCACATTCCACAACCATCCTGGTCGCAGCACTCCCAAATAGCTCTACCTCCACACATCTCTCGTGTGGCAAGGATTTATGCCACGTGCTCCTTATGGCCCTTTAAGGTGGCGACTTAGAAAAGCTCAGATGGAAGGGTTGTCCTAAAAAGAGAATCAATGTCATATTTATGGAAAGTATTTTATCTTTATGTGTGTTTGTGCATGTATGCATGTGTGTGTGTATATATATATGTGTGTGTGTGTGTATGTATATATGTATGTATGTATGCACCGTTACCCCAGAAGAGGATGTCAAATCCCCCTGGAGCTGGGTTTATAGATTGCTCTAAGCTCCTGACATAGGTGCTGGAAGCCAAAGCTTGGATCTTCTGCAGGAGCAGTACATACCCTTAACTCCTCAGGCCCTTGGCACTGTCTCTAAACAACATTGCAGACTTCGAGGGCCTCCAAGGCAAAGACACCTTCTTTTTCCCCACCCAAAGCCTGAACTTGGAATAATGTTAAGTAATTATGTGGGTATGTGCTCTCAAAGACAAGCAGACAAGACAGCACTGCTGTCCTAAGAAAATAGCTTGCTTATTAAAGGGTTTTTTTGTTTTCTAAACAAATTAAATAAATATAAAATAAAAGCAGGTGGAATGAGGCTGAAGTTGGAGGATTATGATTTCAAGTCTTGAATATACACTGAAACTTCATCTTTAAAAAAATCAATACCGTGAGATTAGATGAACAAGTTGTAACAAAGAGAATAAGGAAACATTAAGGAGAATGCACAGATCACAACTAAGAGCTTACTTAGCTTCTCAGTCAATCACCTGCTGAAAGCCATATCCAGAATGATATCGCTGTATCTTTCTACCACTCTGCAATCCCTCTTCATTAAAGCCTGGTTACTCTTCTTTACTCTCAGCTATTGCCAATACTTCAGGCAAAGGAATACCTTCAAAGGTACAAGTCAGATTATACCAGTCTTTAAGTCTTCCAGTAGTTCTTAAGTATCCTCATGTAGCTAGCTGCCCAGCAGCCATGGATGAACTGGGTTAACTGAAAGGGAGGCTGGGAATGAAAAGGATGGGGATTGAGAGAAGGAGGAAGCCAAGACAAACGTTTCTGATCAAGGCTCAAAGTTTTGTTGCTTGTTTTTTGTTTGTTGTTTGTCTGTTTGTTTGTTTTTAAGACAGCATTTCTCTGTGTAGCCCTGGCCGTCTTGGAATTCACTCTGTAGTCCAGGCTGGTCTTGAACTCAGAGATCCGTCTGCCTCTGCCTCTGCCTCCCAAGTGCGGGGTGAGGGGGTGGGGGGTGGGGGTGGGGGTGGTGATTGAAGGCCTGCGCCACCACTGCCTGAGAAGGCTCAAAGTTTAGTAGTCAGCACTGCATATGAGAGAGAGCCCACAAACCCACCCTTTGTTTCAGCTGGATTGAGTTGCAAAGCAAGCTCTGCAGGCGGTCTACCCCTTTAGGAAACTGACTCCACCTGGGTCTCTAAGCCCAACAGAGGCAAGCACTTAGGGTCTATTTAGACTGCTCAAGGCTGGGGTAAGGACACACCCTCAGAGTCAAACTTAAGCTCTTTAAAAAAACCTTACAAACCACCCCTACACTCTGGTTCTCCATGGCCTCCCACCTCACCTGTGCCCCCTTTACCTCATCTGTACCACCCTTTACTTCAGCCATACAGGGAGCAGCTTTCAGTCCTCAGGTGTGATGCAAAGGAGCCAAGCATGGTGGCATATGTCTCTAATCCCATCTGGTGCCCCTGAACAACTTGTTTAAGCAATACAGTAAGTGGCAGAGATTGGCCTTGAACCTGAGTCATAAAGAGGCCCTCCAGGATTTTTTTTTTCCTCTTTTGGCCACTATTATCTCCCTAGTGTCTACCACAGTCTGATACACAGCAACAGTTCAAAACATGTTTGTTTAGTAAATGTGGATCACCATCATCATTGTTGTCGTCGTCATCATCATCATCATTGTCATCATCATCCTCCTTGATCCAGCCTCCTTGCACATTTTTTTTAAAAATAATTCTTTCTCTGAGTTAGACGTATTAAAACTTAAGAAAAACACAAGAATAATCTAAACATCAGTTACAACTATGCAATCTGGGAACCCACTTCCTTCTGGCCACAAGTTCTCTATCGGACCATGAATTTGTTGTCCCCAATCTGTAAGGAATTAGATTTCCTTTTATTACCTGGGTTAACATCTGTTCCCAGAGCCGCTTCTATGTGTTCTGGAACTTTAGATGGCTAGAAACTTTGTTTCTCAGCCTCCTTTGCAGCTAGATTTCTGGATACTATGTAGATCATATCAGAGAGTTGTCTTTGCATGAGATTTAGAAGATATTATGGGTGCAAATTATTTTTCTATCGCTGTTGTACATATGTGTTTGAGGCCAACATCTGTATGCCAGTATCTGCCTAAGTCATGGACATTGAGGGGTGATTTTGACAACTGACTTCTGTAGCTGATATGGTGTGCCCTTCAAACATAATTTCAGTTTCTTTATCCCTTTTATTGGCATTTAGTTCACTGTTTTTAATCCGTTTCTTATTGAAATGCCTAGTTGTGTCTGTTTCCTGAACTGACACACCCTCTTGACTGCTGTGTCTACTAGATTTACTTTTCACACACGGAAGATAAATATGAAAGTATAGTTCTTTTAGAAATATAAATGTGTGATGAATAAAAAAAATTCAATCAAGAAAAAGGATAGTGGTACTACTCAGCTATTAAAAAGAACGAATTTATGAAATTCCTAGGCAAATGGTTGGACCTGGAGGGCATTATCCTGAGTGAGGTAACCCAATCACAAAAGAACTCAAATGATATGTACTCACTGATAAGTGGACATTAGCCCAGAAACTTAGAATACCCAAGATATAAGTTACAATTTGCAAAACACATGAAACTCAAGAAGAACGAAGACCAAAGTGTGGACACTTTGCCCCTTCTTAGAATTGGGAACAAAACACCCATGGAAGGAGTTACAGAAACAAAGTTTGGAGCTGAGACGAAAGGATGGACCATCTAGAGACTGCCATATCCAGGGATCCATCCCATAATCAGCCTCCAAACACTGACACCATTGCATATACTAGCAAGATTTTGCTGATAGGACCCCGATATAACTGTCTCTAGTGAGACTATGCCAGGGCCTAGCAAACACATAAGTGGATGCTCACAGTCAGCTATTGGATGGATCACAGGGCCCCCAATGGAGGAGCTAGAGAAAGTACCCAAGGAGCTAAAGGGATCTGCAACCCTATAGGTGGAACAACATTATGAACTAACCAATACCCTGGAGCTCTTGACTCTAGCTGCATATGTATCAAAAGATGGCCTAGCCGGCCATCACTGGAAAGAGAGGCCCATTGGACTTGCAAACTTTATATGCCCCAGTACAGGGGAACGCCAGGGCCAAAAAGTGGGAGGGGGTGGGTAGGGGAGTGCCGGGGGGGGGGTATGGGGGACTTTGGGGATAGCATTGGAAATGTAAATGAGGAAAATACCTAATAAAAAATTTTTTAAAAAAAGAAGGATAGTGGATGAAAGAATTATAGTGTTTGTGTGTGCACACATGCAATTGTGTGTATGTTGCAGAGTCAGGGAATGGGGATATTTGAAAGCATGGATCAAGCAGATGATAGAAATGACTGGAAAGAGAATGAGAAGATGACCAGAACACCCTAGGGTTCTGCATGAGAATAGCAGATCTGAATTGGGATTAGTAATAAGTTACTATTATTAATAATGTGGGAACAGGTGAGATGGCTCAGCCTGTGAGCTTGATGACCTGTGAGCCTAATGACCTATGAGCCTAATGACCTATGAGCCTAATGACCAGAGATGGATACTTGGAATTCATGTAAAGATGGAAGGACAGCTCCTACTCGACAAAGTTGTCCTCTGACTTTCACATATGCAGCACAGCTCAATTGTGCCTGCATAGAAGCACATCACACACACACAATTTAATAAATAGAGCGAATCCCTATTGACATGAGAAGTGATACTTATAGTTCACAAGGCTCAAGCACATTCACTATCTCAGTATCTTCACAATGGCTGGGTCTGTGAGCTGCATCAGCAAACCCTGTATGGATGCTGCATATGAGGACAGATGAAGGCTCATTTAAGGTTTCACCTTGGTCAGACCCAAGTTCCAGAGTCCTACTGTAAGTGACTGGCAACAGAACTTACTGCTACTTTTTAACTGAGTGAGGTTGGGTGTGGTAATGGATACCTGTAATCTCAGTGCTCAGGTTGAGGCAGGAGAATTGAGAGTTTGAAGCCAGCCTGAGCTACATGGTGAGACTCTGCTTTAGACCAAACAAAGCGGCAATAGAAAGAATGTAGAAAAACTGAGGAATTTGGGCTGTCAAGGTAAGAGGCATCCTGAATACAAAGGCTGCTGGGTCCTGGTGCAAAGAGCCTCACTTTTCATGGGACTAGATGTCTGTCTTTGCCCTTTTTCTGTGACTAGTTCCAAAGAGGAAGAGCCTTAGAACTCAGCCATGGAACTAAGGAGCAAAATGGAGACGGTCTTTGTGTTCAGTGAATAAAAAATTTAGCAGCATGCAAATAGTCAAGAGGGCAAGTGACTTGATACCCAATACTTTCTGTGTGAAAATCTAAATACTTCTTAACTTCGCAAAGAAGACACTAGGGTAGAGTGAGACTAAACCAGATCCCAGTTCCCACACATATAAAGAGGGAAGACATCCTTTGCATGATTTGAGTTGTGACTTATAGTGAACCTTTGCAGAGGGACTTGGTGACCTTCTACATGGCTTCCTTGTAGTTCTCATATTTATCAACTGATCATTTCTACTTTTAAGTTGGTTGCAAAGAGGAACCTTCGGGGCAGGGGAGGGCAAGATGCTCCTGTTCTGAAGAAATTTCCTCTGAATTTAAACTTACAAATTGGAGGGAGGCTTGCTTGCTGAGGCTCAGGAAGTAAGCAGAATGTACAAAGCTCTGAAAATAAACAACTCACAAGTCTCGGGAAGTTCCTAAAAACTTACAAGATTTATAAATCCTTTCCTCAAGGTTATATAAGCTATAAGGAAGGCTGGGGAGAGTTTTCCCACCTATGGAACTGCCTGTAAGGTATTTGGAAGAGCAAAGAGTTGCCCTGTCTCTTCACAGCAAAAGAAACCCTAACAAAGACAAGTCACTACTACTTCAGTGTAAGAAACAATTAGCCATTCAAAAATAGTTTTGAGGATGGAAGAATGAACAATCAGCTATTTCAGAGTACCAAAAAGAGCTGGCTCAGTTTCTTATTCCCTCTGTCCTGAAGGCACTATCTGTCAGGCAAAAGGAAGATGGCCTATGACGAATGAGCACAACCATACACACCAATGCATCTGTGCTTGACTTTATAATTATGGGAAGATGAAAACACTCCATTAAGGTGACTGGACAGCAAGTGCCTCCCTACTTTTGTCAGGCCAGCTGCCATTTGAAATGTCCTAGCCTCTTTACCAGAAAGTCAAGGTGGGATGGCAGTCACCCTGGGTTAATTGGGCCTGGATCTGAGGTGGAAAAGGAAATGCAAGAAGGAAGAAAGGAAGAGCTCGCTTGGCTAGCAACTGTCTCTCAGGAAAGAAGGTCGAAAGAGGATGCAGAGAGCCAGGAGAATCTGAGCTTGAGAGCTGTGTGTATGCGTACATAGAACTTTCTGAAATCACATCCACATGTCTGCAGGACAGCAGGGCAGAGGACATGACTACATACTGGATGCCCATCCTCAATCTTAAGACAGGACAGATTGTCATTCTTTAAGCTGAAAGTTGAGAGACATTTAGAAAGCCTGCAAGCTCAGAACTTCAGAGATCTCCTCTTGCAATGCAGGAGGGGAGCAGGCTTTTGTGTGACTCATTTTTATGGATGCTTTTGGTTTATGTTGTTTTCCTAAATATCCATCAGTCTGCATGGGTGAGGTGGCCGTATACTTTTCTCCCACTGTTTATCTGGGCAGGGGCTTCTCTCACTCTTGACACTAGTGCAAGGGAATGCGCTGTGGGTGATAGAAAAAAAAGAAACTACAAGAAGACTTGAGAAGCTGGGACCTTTTAATTTTTCTCTTCTCTCCCTCTCTATGTCCTGGAGAAGTTTGGGAGGGACTGCCATCACATTTCCAACTGTGGAAAGACTCCGAGAGTTCTGACAGATTGCCTAAGATCACCCAATCTCCCTGCAAGGCCAAGCCAGGTCCTCCTGAGCCCAGGGCTTGTTCCTGCCAGGAGGCCTCAGGCTGCCATTGGGAAGGGAAGACTTTCCCCCAAGGCTGCCTCTCTGGGCCCCAGAACTAGAAATCCAGTGAGAGTCTCCAATTGTGTGCTACCTTTGAGCACTCCAGACTCTCAAGTGTGACAACTAGTCTAAAGGGGACAAAAAAAAAAAAAACCACTTCTGTGCCACCCTGATTGACATCCCAGTGCCTTCAGTTGGAGATCCATCAGATAGAACCCCAGTGCCACACTGGGAAGATAGTGCAGCACTGGCTGTGGATAGTCATCAGTGCCTTTCTCTCTTCGGTCCTCTGTCCCCTCATCCACTTCTGCTGAGACCTCTGCTGTCCACTCAGCCATGGGACTTAGAAGGTAGACAGTAGAGAGACTTCCTAACAGAGGTATGGGCAGAGCATTGTGCTGATGATGATCATGCTTCAAGATCTTCCTTTAAGCCAGCACAGTGGCTTCCAGAATGATCTGAGCACATTCACCACATAGGAGGCATCATTAATACACAGTAGAGAGTCCATTTCCCCAAACAAATGCACCGAACGATTACTTTGATGTAATCAAACTTGGTATAATTAGAAAGGGTGGGTCTTTTGCTTTGTCAGCCTCTCAGGAAAAAAGTACAGAAGCCATTATGGGGATCAAATTAAGTATGCTACTAAAAGGAGGCTATTTCTCAGTCCCATGGCTGCAACTCTGACCCACTGCTCCTCGGGTTCTTACCATGCTACTCTTTGGCACTTCCAGGACATTGGGAAAGAGGGGAGGGGGAAACAATTTCTCATGAGTATGGCCCAATGCAGGTGCTGTTTATCATCTAGGAAATGAAGCTGGGTTGAAGTGTGTGTGTGTGTGTGTGTGTGTGTGTGTGTGTGTGTGTGTGCTCATACCTAGTCCTGAAAGCTCCCTACGGAAGAAGGCAAGCTTGGACAAGACTGGACATAAGTAGAGGTTTGTGTGCACATGTGTGTGCTTGCTTGGAACAGAGGGAAACAGGAAGGGAGGGAGGGAGGAGAGAAGGAGAAAGAGGAGGATGAACAGGAGGAGGAAGAAGTCAGTATCTTAGGGGTTAAGAGTTCAACAAAGGAAGGTTGGAGAAATAGTTCAACAGTTGAAAGTACTTACTGCTCTTGCGGAGTGCCTGGGTTCAGTTCCCAGCACTTACATACATCTCACAACCATCTGTAACTACAGCTCTAGGAGATTCAACTCTTCAGACATCCATGGACTCCTGCATGCACACTGTGCACATACACACACCCAGGCACGCATACACATAAAACGAATATTTTTGAAGGTTCAACACAAGAATTTTGGAGGCACACATTCGTATCACAGTAATAGACTTCAAGGATTTATTCGCTCTTTAAATGAACAGTATGATGATAGAAAGATTCCAGGCTGACAATTAGCACAATGTCAATGTCCCAATCTGAACCTCTGACTTCAGTAGTGGTTGTCAGGGCAGCCGGGGCCTGGGTGATCTTGAGAGTCAGCTGTGGGTGTCCCCACTGTTTGCTTTCTTGCCTGCACTCCACTCTAGGTTTAAAGGTATCCAAGGTTTCCCTCTCACGGAAGATGCTTTGGAGTTTTATCTGGATGAGTTCTTTCTTGCTCAATGGCTTTCATAAAGGCCCTTGGCTTGTCATTTATGCCTCTATCTTCTTCCAAAATGCACCTGAAATGGCTGATCCTGCCATTGCCTGTGCTAACCACAGCCCTTCAATCTTTTCCAGACCATCTGTTTCTCTTCGCTTTGAAGCCACACTAAATTTGTGACAGCACAATCATCTCCATGGCAACGGGATATGGTCCTCACCATTGGATCCTGATTTCATTCTGACCAAAAACCAAGCAACAGTCAGATGACCTAGTTACTTTTCTCATTGTTGTGACTGAATACAGGACAAGCAGCAACTAAAGAGAAGGACGGTTGTTCCTGCCTGTAGCTTGAGGGGATACAGTCCGCTGTGGCTGGAGAACGTGTGACACCAGCTGCTTCATGGTGACAGGAATGCAAGATAGGTGGTTACATTATGTCCCTAGTCAAGAAGCAAATATTGAACAGGAGATAAGACTGAGCTGTAAACTTCTGGTAGCCCTCAATTGCCCACTCCCCTCTAGCCAAGGTTCCCCACCTCTAAAACAGCACAGCCAGCTGGAGACCAAGACTTCAAATACTTGTACCAGTGGGGAAATAGTTTACATTCAAACCACACCTGAAACTATAGTATAATGTTTCTCATTACTGTTTTGTGTTTTGGTTGGCTTTTTTTTTTTTTCTTCAGGCAGGGTCTCAAGTAGCCAAGGTTGGTCTTGAACTCCCGATCCTCTTGTGTCAACCTCACATGTACTAGGATTAAAAGTGTGTGCCATTCGCCCCGGTTCTTGTTTGTTTTCTCTTTGAAAAAATTCCTACTTTTGACTTCTGTAATCTTGGACTCGGCCTGAATATATGCTTAAATAACATATATGAAGTATTTGTTCAGCAAACAATTCGATATGCAGGTCAAAAATAATCCTAATTTGGAAAAAAATCACATAGACCTACCCCGTCCACACCCACTGTGCTATAAAACTTGATTGACTATGCATGACTGGCTCACAGTCTTCTGGCTTGGGGAGAAGAGAATGAGGACTCCATTTAGTGGACATGAAACTTCTAAGGCTAAGAAATAGGCTTTGATGACCGAGAAGCAGCGGAAGGCAGCTGACCTAGTTCCAGCTCAATGGCTTTCTTATCATGCTCAGCACAAGAAAGACACAAAGAGTCTTTTCATCTGAGTTCAGAGTCTCTAACCAAGGAAGATAAATGGGAAGCTGTATCCTCATAATTGACCAATACCTGGATATTTTGTTCATTTGCTTTAATCTCGTACGACTTAATTACTGTTTGGGGGAAAACCCTGAACATCATTTGCTATGCTGGGGTATTGAGAAGGTGTATGAATTTTTTAAATGAACTAGTTGCAGGAGGATCAATAACATGTCTTATCAGTCCATTCCCGTGTCAGTCTTTAAATAAGTGACAAGGACTGGATAATGGCACTGTGGTGGACATACAGCATAATGCACACAATGCACATAACTCGCAGGTAATAGACACAGAAGGGAACGTATTGTAGTGTATGGATATAGGCACAAATACTTTGTATAGCATTTGTAGCTTAGTGACAAGTGGACTTACCACCATCTTCTCCGTCCTATTTTTCTCCAGCTTCCTCCAGAATGAACTAGTTAAGGGTAAGGTAACGGGTGGGTAATAGTATAACAAATGTTAGAAGAGACGCTAAAGTAAATTTTTAAAAAGGAGGAAGAGAAAGAGGAGGAAAAAGAGGAGCAAAAGGAAGAAGAAGCGGATAAAGCTAGGTGGGAACTCACACACGTTATTCCAGCGTGAGGTCGGGCTTCTGCAAACCGCGTCTCAAAAAATGGGGGAAAATTACAATAGAAAAAATCTAGAAGGAAGAAGGTACAGAAAAAAGCAGGAAACTGTGAGCTGAGCCGAGTGGCTACAAGGCAGAGCCAGGATATGAGAGGCAGCTGCGCTGTGGGCCTTCAGGGAGTGAACAGGAAAGAAAGACTTTAAGTCCTATTGCTAGCTCTGGGCTATGATTCAGCAGCTTGCTAGTTTTTTCAGAAACTGAAGAAAACGAATTATTGTTCAAACTCTTTAAATTAGAAAGAAAGAAAGAAAGAAAGAAAGAAAGAAAGGAAGGAAGGAAGGAAGGAAGGAAGGAAGGAAGGAAGGAAGGAAGGAAGAAAGGAAGAAAGGAAGAAAGGAAGAAAGGAAGAACAAAATAGATAAGTCTGGAAGAAGCCCACTTCATAATCTATCGCTCCTCCCCACACCCTCCATTTCCCCCACAGCTGCACATGTGCGCATGTGTGCTTGCAGCTTGTCCAGGTAAAAGGTTTCTTGGGTTTTTTGTTTCTTTGTTTTGTTTTGTTTTGTTTTGTTTTGTTTTGTTTTGTTTTGGATTTGGGGGGCAGGCGGGAAGCCTGGGGGGAAGTAGGTTTGGTCAATTGTGGTAGCTTGTGGTTTGACACAAGCTAGAGCTATCTAAAAAGAGGAAAAAAGAGGAGTCTCAACAGACTCTCAACAGATGGAGAGAGTGACTCCATCAGACCATAGGCAACTTTGTGGGAGTGTTGTCTTAATGACTGATGTGGGAGCGCCCAGCTCGCTGTGGGTGGTGCCAGCCCTGGACAGGCGGTCCTAGGCTGTCTAAGAAAGCATCCTGAGCGATCTGTGAGGAGCAAGCTAGTAGGCAGTGTTCCTCCGCAGCCTCTGCCTCAGCTTCTGCTTCCGGATTCGCTCCTTGAGTTCCTGCCCTGACTTCCCTTCGCGATCGATTATAAATTGTGAGATGAAATAAACCTCAACGTCTCCAGGTTGCTGTTTGTCATGGTACTTTGTCACAGCAACAGAAAGCGAGCTGACATTTCCTCACCCCACCCCACTGGCCAGCCCTCAAGCCCCCTCCCCCACCAACAGTCTTCTCGTACCATTAGAGATTGTTGGCCAGGATTGTTTTACACTTACGCCAGCCTTCTATAGTCCAGAAGCTCTACCTCTACTGAAATTTAATTTTAACCTCAACAGATTTAAAACAAAATTAAGTGAATCAAAGAAGTAGGAGTGAGGAAAAAAAAAAAGGAAAGAAAAAATAAAAACAGTACAATTTCCTTAGAGAACCCTAAGGTCAAATTTGAGGCCTAAGAAAGGCAGGATAGCATTCCAGAGAACACCATGGTGCCCAAAGGACAGGCTTCATTGAGAGACAACATGCAGACTTGCTCCTGTCTGACACTGTTCTTGAATAGTGTCATACATTACTATTACTTCAGAAGACACAGGGCTTAGCCAGGCTCAAGGCCAGTCTGGAACATACTGGGAGACTCTGTCCCCCAAATCCTCAAACAAACAAACAAAGAAACAAAGGGTTTCCTGTTTGAACCCATGTATTGAAATGTAGTTGTTAACATTGGAAGTGATCTGTCACAGAAGCTTCCTCATCATTTAACCTCATCCGTAGCTTCAAGGCATGAACCACACCCTGGTCATTCAGGGGAGAGTAGGACAAGACAAGGTAAAAGCGACTATCCAACTAGCTGGATAGAAATGGGAGGTAAGGAGCCAAGTTCGCAGTCACAGTAAATCCATTGTCCCAGACAACAGTCTGGCCTATGTTACCATGAAAAGGAGCTTTTGGGGAAGACAATTTCTGGTACACGGCATATTTCTCCCCCTGGAGAAGCTCACACTTCTGTGTTAGACTCTCTGTGAAATACTATCAAGAGGAAAAATCTACTTGAACTGCTGTGATGAATTGCTTCTGGGAGCACATGCTATGTTTAGAACATTACAAATTCTACGAAACACTAGTATTTTCAGAATTTGCATCAATATGTTTGGAGTAGATGATGTCTATAAAAGTTTTATAATAGGTATACTATTATGACAGTAGCCCTACCACCCACACATCTGAAATACCCAGGGCTCCTAGGATTCAATCACGGTGGGCTTTGATCTTTCCAGCACTTCAGTGTCGCTCCTCTGTAAGCTAGGGTGTGCTGCATAAATTTGTATCTGACACCAGTATAAATGTTAGCCTCTCCTCAATTTCTCCTAACTGCTTAGTGTCCTCATGGTGACTGCACTACCCAGGAAGTCCTGCGACAAACATCTAAATGTCAACTTCTTTATAGAGCTATGCGAGAGTTTTTCATCTTCCTCCCAACAATGTAGCGTTGTTTCTCCAGAAACTGCTTTCTTCCAGAGAGCCTGAAAATGAACCCACACTCATCTTACCTGATGAACCACGTGGAATACCTGCAGCAGAACAGAGCCGTCTTGAAGATGGAAGGCTTTCATACAGATCAATAAAATAAAATAAAATAAAATAAAATAAAATAAAATAAAATAAAATAAAATAAAATATTGCTTTCAAGGGGGAGGAGGGAGAGGTTGGGGCTTTGCAGAGGGGAAACCAGGAAAGGGGATAACATTTGAAATGTAAATAAATAAAATATTCAATTTAAAAAAAAAAAAAAAAGACTTTCCAGGACTAAAGCAAACTAATGGGGCTGGGGATGTTTCGGGTTAGTTGGTTCCTTGTTGAATCAGGAATAGTACCACGTGGTAAGTGGCCTCAGTTGATTGTTAGGTGAGTAGGTAGTTTTGGCTTTCTAAGACAGGGTCTTGGTAGTCCAGACTGGTCCTGAGTTGACAATCCCTCCTGCCTCCTGGTCCCAAATGCGGGGCATGAGCACAAGCGCCATACCTGGCTAGCCTCTTCTCTTCAGACGAGAAAGTTAGTGTGAAAGATGATGTTCTTGAAGGTTTAGGTTTTGAATGTGGTATATTTCTTCAATTGTCAAAGAACTGGTATTTCACAAGTCATTTAAGTACTTGTGTGTGTGGAGGGTTCTATTTTAACTTGATGAGTAAACACATGGCTATCTCTGACTTAAACAGATTTTGAATTTCATTTTTTGTTTTTGAACATGTGTTGCTCATACACAAAATAAAAGGCAGGAAAAACCACCTTATGAAGTGTATTTTCCCTTCCTATTCTGACCCTTGGCAACTCTATTCTCCTTCCCACCTGTAGCCTCCAGTACCAATCCCTTGACTTTCCCCTTAGCAGTGGTCTGTCTTCGCCCACATGCATGGCTTCTTTTCTTCGCACAGACGACACCACAGGAGACAAGCTGCTTTGCTGGTCTTGAGTATCTACATTAATGCAGTGCAGAGTGAAGGCTGGGCTTTATTTTTTATCAGTTACTTGGTTCTCAATGAATGCTGAGGCATTTTAGATCACAGTTTCTTTGGAGAGTATTGTCGGTCACAGGTTTGCTGGTGAAGTCTCACAAGTAGAATTTGTGTCCATAAGCACATGTACGTTTATTTTGAAAGATAGCTCTAAATCACTCTTTGTCCCTTACACAGCCCTCAACTACGTATCACTATTTCTCTAAACCTGCTAACAAACCAGCATTTTACAAAAAGTTTGATGTTTGACAGTATGAGAGTGAATACACACACACACACACACATACGAGCGTGTGCACACAGGAGACAGGAACTGGGAACTGTCATGGTTAAAATATGAAATATCCCACAGGTTCACATGATAAACACCTCGACCCTAGCTGATGTTATTTGGGAGGTGGTGGGAACATTAGGAGGGGACACCTAGCTATAGAAAGTAGGTTCCAAAGGGTGTGCTTTTGAAGGTTGCACATGGTCCGTAGTCTCTTCTTCTTTCTATGCTACTTGTCCGCCATCGCAGGGAACCATGGAGTTGGCTTGGCCTAGCTGCCTTGAGAGGCATGCGTTTTAGAGTTCTCAGATTAGACTCCATGGCCTCTGGGATGCAGTATACCTTCCAGTTCTTGAAAGACAGATGCACTCCCTCAGGCAGCGAAGCATTCACGCTGCTGTGTGTTTCTCTGTATGTTCTCTTGGTAGTTAAGAAAGCATGGGAGCTTGACAGGACAATTGGTCTTGAGCATTAATGCTGCAAAAGCATCTCTTCTTTCCCTACACAGGACTGACTGCCCGCACCTACATCAATATCATCCATGTTTGTAGGAAGAATGGGAAAGCATACCCTGACTGGTGGCCCATAATGACTCACACATGCGCAACGGCTCCATCCGTATTTTACAACTTTAAGATCTGCCTGACACTTGGAGACTAAAGAAGAAAGAGCAAATGATCTGGCCAGCCAGTCAGATGGTGCCAGCAATAAGAGGCGAGATGTCCTGGACCAGTGGGACATGGGTAGAGGGTATAAAGGCACTCCCCAATTCTGTAATAAATTAGTCTGCTTCAGCTTCTCACCTGACTCTCTCTTGGAGTCGGTGTTTCTGATGATCCTGAGACGCTGAGGGCTAGCGAAACACATGTTGCTTTTCTTCACATCTCAGAAATGTAATGTAAACTTTGATGCTTATAAAATGCTTTATTTTCCTTTGTATTTGGGTGTGTGTGCATTCACACATGTATTGTAAGCCAGACAGATCTCGGGTGCTGCCTCTCAGGATACCTCTACTTTAAGGGATCTGTCTGACTTTGAGGCAGAGCCTCTCTCACTGACTGATGTTAGACAAACTGGCCAGTGCACCCCAGAGTCTAGTCTCTTTCCTGGTCCCCAGCACTGGAATGCTAAGCACATGTCACTACACCTGGCTATTTATGTAGTTCCTGTAGGTGGAACTCAGGATGTCATGCTTGTGTGGCAAGGACATTACTGAGACATCTCTCCAGCCTGTAAATGCTTTTTTTATGAATAAACTCAACTTTGGTTTTAACAGTCTCTATTCTAACACTGCCAGAAATAGAATTTTGGCTAATTCCCTCCCTAACTCTGAGCTGTGTCTAAATTTTAGAGTTTGGGAGTTGCACCATATCACTGGGAATAGTTGGGCCTTAGGCCCCCCAGCCATACCTACTGCAACCTTTGCATATCAATACTGACCTGATGCTTGGTTTAGATAGGAGCTTGATAAACATTCATTAAGTAAACGAATCAATGTTTTCCCACTTGTCATTTTAATTTTCCTAAATTTTAGATGTCTCTGGATTATAAGCATTTTCACCTGGACAAGGTATTTCTAAATGATTCCCTAAGTCGCCGTGCCGATGGGCTGTTTCACTAGCAACAGAGGATGTATTTCAGTCCCCTAGAGCTTTGTCAAAACACGGAGCCATCGCATTTTGAAATTTCTACCGAGAAATGTCTTGATTTGCCCTTTTCTGATCATTAGTGAGTCTGAGCATATTTCATTTACCTAATTTTCGAGTGGATTTCATTGTCTTCCTTTTATTTACAAAAGGAACTTATATGGTCTGCATGCTGCTTTGTCTGATATATATGATGGTTTGAATGAGAGACGTTCCCTAGAGGCTGGAACACAAGGGGTCACAGATGAAGAGAATGCCTTGAGTCTCAGAAGAGGCTTTAGACCTTTGAACAGTGTGAAGGCTTAAATACTATCAGGACTTTTTAAGTTGGACTAAACACATCTTGCATCATGAGATAGCCATGAAGCTATGAAGGCCAGGGAGCCAAATGTGGTGGCTTGTGTGTTTGAACACTTAGTCCTCAGCTGGTGCTGCTGTTTAGGGGAGATTATGGAACCTCTAGAAGGTACAGCCTTAGTAGGAACTATGCCACTATGGGCATCTTTGAGTGTTTATTGCTTTGCCCCCATGTCTTAGTTAGGGTTTTATTGCTATAAAGAGACCCCCATGACCAACTCCTATAAGGGCAAACACTTAATTGGAGCTGGCTTACAATTTCAGAGGTTCAGTTCATTATCATCATGGCAGGAAGCACGGCACCATGAAGGCAGACATGGTGCTGCAGAAGGAGTTGAGAGTTCTACATCTAGATCCACAGGCAGCAGAAGGAAACTGTTTTCCACAGGCAGCCCAGAGGAGGCTCTGATTCCACTAGTCAGACTTGAGCATATATATATGAGACCCCAAAGCCCTGCCTCCACAGTGACACACTTTCTCTGGGGTTTTACAACTGTTTTGGCTTCTCTTAGATCATTTCTATATGTAAGTGACTTTAGTGTCAGCCTGACAAATCATGTGTGTGTGTGCACATGCACACGCGCGCGCATGCACACACACTATTGTTGGGATTTTGTTTGTTTGGTTGGTTGGTTTTGTTTGTTTGTTTGTTTGTTTGTTTTTTCGAGACAGGGTTTCTCTGTGTAGCTCTAGCTGATCCGGAACTCACTTTGTAGACCAGGCTGGCCTCGAACTCAGAAATTCACCTGCCTCTGCCTCCCAAGTGCTGGGATTAAAGGCGTGCGCCACCACCGCCCGGCATTATTGTTGGGATTTTTAAAACACAATGAACCATGGAAAATTATTCTACTTATTCTATTGACTTTCTATTCTGATTTGGATATTATGTACTTTTTATTCTAGTCCCTTTTTTGACCTTTGGTGGTCAAAATATTCATGAAGGTTTTGCACATTCTTGGTTAGGTTGATAAGTGTCTAAGATTGTTTCTGTTGTCATTGTAAATGAGATTTTCCCCTACCTGTGTACTGGTGGACAAGTTTCCTGCTATGAGGGCTAAAGACCTGCTGTTGATTTTTCCTGTTGATCCTATACTTAGCAATAATGCTAAGACAGTTACCTTATTTTTTTTCCTTTTTGAATCTCTTGTAAGAAATGATGTCTACAAATAATTTTTACTTTTTTTGTTTATCTTTTAGTAGCTATTTCCTCTGAAATACAGAACATAGAGCTTGTGGGACTTGCTGTGTTCTTCTGGCAGGAATGCTTCTATAACCTATTATACACTGCCATATGACGTTAGCCAATTGATTTTGTTTTTAATTATAATTCTTAAATCCTTAATGTTTTAGTTCTTTGAATTTTAACTTACATTTTTGTGTGTGATGAGGATGGGGGACAGATGTGTGCCCGGTGTACAGGTGGAGGTGAAAGGCTAACTTAAAGGCATTGATTCCTTCCTTCTGCCGTGTGGGCCCTGGGGATCGAATTCCCAATGTCGGGCTTGGTGGCAGGTGCCATTACCCACCGAGCCGTCTCAAGGTAGGGTATGATGCTTTATTTCTACCAAGTGAGAGAAGCTATGGGTTTCTCTTCAGTCTGGAAATAAGGTAGCTTTGAGAGTGTTTAAGAATTGCAGTACTTGGGCCGGGCGGTGGTGGTGCACACCTTTAATCCCAGCACTTGGGAGGCAGAGGCAGTCGAATTTCTGAGTTCCAGGCCAGCCTGGTCTACAAAGTGAGTTCCAGGCCAGCCAAGGCTATACAGAGAAACCCTGTCTCGAAAAACCAAAACAAAAAAAAAAAAAAAAAAAGAATTGCAGTACCAAAAACCAAACCAATTGTAGTACCATCTTTATGTTTGTGGTAAACTATCTGTCCTTGATATAGTATTTTATACTCTTTGCTGGAGTTGATATTATAGCTATTTTAAGGTTTTTGTATGTGGGCTAAGAATGAGCTTCTGAAAGTCTTTTTTTTTTTTTTTTTTTTTTTTTTCTTAAATAGAGAAAATAGAACTTGTAATCTAATGCTGGTAAAGAAAGAGTTGCCTCCTGTACCAAAAGCCCAAAGTACAATTCCTAGCACTAAATAAGTCCGGGTGTTGTGCTGTAGATCTGGGGTCCCAGCACTCAGAGGTGAAACAGGAAGATGAGAAGTTCAAGGTCATCTTCAGCTGCAGTAATGAGACACTTTGGGGAGGATGTTCACAAGTGAGATTCATGTTTAAACCTGAAGTGTGTGTGTGTTTCTGTGTGTGTGTGTGTTTGTGTGTGTCTGTGTGTGATTGTGACACAGTGTGTTTGTGGAGGTCAGAGAACAACTTCTAGGTGTTGGTTCTGCCCTCTTCTTTCCTTTTCTTTCCTTTCCTTTCCTTTCCTTTCCTTTCCTTTCCTTTCCTTTCCTTTCCTTTCCTTTCCTTCCCTTTCCTTCCCTTCCCTTCCCTTCCCTTCCCTTCCCTTCCCTTCCCTTCCCTTCCCTTCCCTTCCCTTCCCTTCCCTTCCCTTCCCTTCTCTCTTTCCTTTTCTTTTCTTTTCTTTTCTTTTCTTTTCTTTTCTTTTCTTTTCTTTTCTTTTCTTTTCTTTTTCGAGTCAGGGTTTCTCTGTGTAGCCCTGGCTGTCCTGGAACTCACCTTGTAGACCAGGCTGGCCTCAAACTCAGAAATCCGCCTGCCTCTGCCGGGGATTCTGAGATTAAACTTGGGCCTTCAGGCTTGGCTATAAACACCTTAGAGAAGCCATCTTATAGGTCCTTTTATCATTTTATTCTCTCTTTCTTCTTCTTTTTTTAAATTTTGAGACAATATCTCATGTAGCCTAGAGCCTAGGTGGCTATTCAACTTGTGTATGGTGGTTTATACCTGCAATCTCCACGATCTGGAAGCTGAGGCAGGAGAAGTACTTAAAGTTTGAGGGCAGTTTAGGCTATACAGTGAATTCCAGACCAGCTTGGGCTAGAGTGAGGACTTGACTCAAAAAAGAAAAAGAGAAAAGAAAAACTAACAAACAACCCCCCCCCAAAAAAAAACTAGGCATGGTAATGCACACCTTAATCCCAATATTCTAGAAGCAGAAGCAAGCAGATCTCTGGGAGTTCAAGACTAGCCTGGTCTACATGGCAAGTTGCAGGCCAGCCAGGACTATATAGTGTGATCCTATCTTTAAAAAAGAAATCCAGGCCGGGTGTGGTGGCACACACCTGTAATCCCAGCACTTGGGGGGCAGAGGCAGGTGAATTTCTGAGTTTGAGGCCAGCCTGGTCTACAGAGTAAGTTCCAAGACAGCCAGGGCTATACAGAGAAACCCTGTCTCGAAACCCCCCCCCAAAAAAACCCCAAACAAACAAACAAAAAAAAGAAATCCAGGCCCCTCTATAAAAGAGAAGATACACTGTGATAATCCTAAATCATGCCTACAGATTCTCTTACACTAAGAAATGGGCCACGCCCAGCATCTTGAGCTTGCGGCTAAAGGTAGAAGAACCTTATGACTTCTGAAGTTGGAAGTCCAAAGGCCACGAGAGCTGTTTGCTGGACGAGTCTCTATTGAATCCCCGAGCCTCCATGTAAGAAGTCCAATCACAGCCGGGCGGGTGGTGGCGCACGCCTTTAATCCCAGCACTCGGGAGGCAGAGGCAGGCGGATTTCTGAGTTCGAGGCCAGCCTGGTCTACAAAGTGAGTTCCAGGACAGCCAGGGCTACACAGAGAAACCCTGTCTCAAAAAACCAAAAAAAAAAAAAAAAAAAAAAAAAAAAAAAAAAAAAAAAAAAAAAAAAGAAGTCCAATCACCCTGATGTCATTATGGTATGATGAGATCCAAGACACTTACAAACGTCACTTGGCAGCATTCCAATACAGCCCTTGTCACTCCAGCCTTGTCCTTTAAAAACTCCCCAGGAAGTTTAAGTTCAGGTTTTATCTCAGGACATCTTGGACACTGTGAAATGGAGACTAACTATGCCTGATATATCTATCGTTATTCCTATCACGTGGGACCTGTGAGCCCAGTAACATGGCTGCTGTGTCCTGCTGTTCTGCAGCAGTTCTTTACACAGAGACACACAGAACACAAGAAGGACATATCTAATAGTACTTCAGGAAAGAAACAACATAGTGGGGGAATTTATAATCCAAGATGATACTGAGAATTTTCTAAAGTTCTTGGAATTAGACGATCAAGAGAGCCACTGAGAATTGAACTCCAGTCTTGTGGAAGAGCTGCAGCAAGCACTCTAACTGCTAAGCCAGCTCTCCAGACTGTGTTTTTATTTTTAATGGAAAAAACACTAAAGTATGTATTGCCACAAGAAAAGTGAATTTAGAACGAAATGTTAGCATAGATAAACAAATGGTGAGCATAAAAAGTAATAAATTATGCTCGTAAATTGGATTCATTGCTTGTGTAGTGGTTTTATGCTCCCACAAATATACAATTAACTTCTAGATGGAAATAGTTATCTAATACATCAAGGAGCTAAAATATATCTTTTGGGGGTATGAGGATAGCTATATTTTTTTTTTTAACTGTGAGGAAAAGAAAGAATTAGGTATGCTTATCAGAAATGCAATGGTAGCTTTTAAGACTATAGACAAAATGTAGTCTTCAGGGCCAGTGAGATGCCTGGCTGAGTAAGGATGCTATACTCTGACCACCTGAGTTTGATCCTTGCGACCCACTTGGTGAAGGAGAAAACAGACCTCCACAGAAGTCCTCTGACTTCTACCACAATAACAAAAATTCAATTAAAAAAAAATCTACAAAGTCCAAATCAGCAGAGGTAAAGTCAAATGGAATTTTTTAATTATGAAACAAAACAAAAAGAAAAATTACCTGTAAAAAAAAATCAAAAGTACATGAGCGAGTCAGGCATGGTGGTGCACATATTTGATTCCAGCACTTGGGAGGAATCACTTGCAGAAGCAAATGAATCTCTACAAGTTTGAGGCTAACCTGGGCTACATCAAGAATTCCAGGCCAGGGCTGGTGTGATGGCTCAGCGGGCAAGAGCACTGACTGCTCTCCAGAAGGTCCGGAGTTCAAATCCCAGCAACCACATGGTGGCTCACAACCACCCGTAATGAGATCTGCTCCCTCTCTGGTGTGTCTAAAGACAGCTACAGTGTACTTACATATAATAATAAATAAATCTTAAAAATAAAAATTCCAGGCCAGCCAGGGCTGCGTAATAAATCCCTTTCTCAAACCAGACAAACAAACAAATAAACAAACAAAAAAGAATAAATAAACAAGCCAAAGTACAAACTGGAGACTAATAGAGGAGCAGCTCAGACTGATGATACTTCTGTGAATTTAACCTTGCACTTATAAACAGAAAATGTCAGGATACTAAATGAAATAATACCACAGTTACCTGCTGTTTGTAAAAAAGAGGTGGATTAAAGGAAGCTGAAAATAAAGAGGAAAGTTCCAGAAAGAACATGCAAGAGGAAGAGTTAGGAGTACAGCCCGTAGGTCCTTGTGCCCACAGATCTCTAGTGCTGCCTGTAAGTCCTTATGCCCACGGATCTCTAGTGCAGCCCATACTGTAGGTCCTTGTGCCCACAGATCTCTAGAGAAACCAGGATTGCTGAGCATGCAGGATTGTCTTTTCAATAGGAAAGATATAAAACCTGTACTGCCAGCCAGAAAGCTGGGAGTTAGAGGTGATTAATAACTGGCGATCTGTGTTATCTGTTGGGCCAGACCATACCAAGCCCCTACAACCAGGACCAAAGGTGGCTAGTAATCTGTTTCCCTGAGAACAGGGACCTCCCCAAGATCCCCCAACCAGCACCAAAGATACCTATTAGTCAAATGACCCTTCCATTATCTGTCTACTCAGACGGTCTCCCAAGTTCCCATAACCAGAACCAGAGATGGTGACAGCCCAAACGACCTCTACACTATGTGTATGACTGGGACCAGGCTGGACCCTGCCTTAGGCCCTTAAGCTCTTACACGTAACCTATCTCTAGAACTCATCTTGGAAAAAATGACCCGTAATTATGCTTCCTTGTGCCTTGGGGATTCTATTACACCAGGAAATTATATTGTGTTTACAAAGTTTTACAAAGTCAATCTAAACTGAGTCATGGTGTCTATTCACCACGGGTGCCTCACTTTCCTGACTGCCGTGACCACTTGTACTGTTCCCCCGACAAAAGCAAGTTAAATATTAATATCAGGCAAAAGAGTATTAAGCAAAAGTACTAATAACAATAAAGAAATCTCATAATGCAAAAAATTTAAAAACTTGTAAAAGTCCTATCCTGCTTACTATATGATCATGATATAAGAAATAACAGAACATGGGCTGGCGAGATGGCTCAGAGGGTAAGAGCACTGAGTGCTCTACCAAAGGTCCTGAGTTCGAATCCTAGCAACCACATGGTGACTCACAGCCACCCGTAATGAGATCTGACACCCTCTTCAGGCGCGTCTGAAGGACTACAGTGTACTTATTATAATAACAAATAAATCTTTGAAGAAAAAAAAAAGAAGTAACAGAACTACAAGAAAATAATTGCTCAACAGTAATATTGGAAAGGTTTAATGTATCTGTCTTAGGTTTTTATTGTGATGAATAGACACCATGATCAAGGCAACTCTCATAAAGGAAATTAAGTTTATAAGTTTCATTTCACTATCATCATGGCAGGAGCATGACAGCATGCAGGCAGACATGGTGCTGGAGGAGCCAAGAATTCTACATCTTGATCTGAAAACAGCTAGGGGGAGACTATCTTTCTGCAGGCAGCCAGGAGAAGGTCTAGATCACACTGACCAGACTTGAGCATATATAGGAGACCTCAAATTCCTGCCTCCACATTGCCACTTCCTCTAATAAGACTGCATGTCCTAATTGTGCCACTCTCCATGGGCCAAGCACATTCAAACCACTACAGTATCCTTACTAGAAACGCAGTTGTAATTAAACAAAAATTAAGTTGAGAGGTTGGAGGAAACTTTGCATCAATTTTCCTTGTGCACAGTAATATAATCAGAAGTATGGTTTCACTATGTTTGTTTTGTGTGGGTATATGTATGTCCATGGCACTGATCATGTATGGAGGTCAGAGGACAACTTGTAGTTGTGAGTTCTTTCTTGTCACAGCATAGTTCCCAGAGATCAAACTCAGGTCATCGGGCTTGACTGGGGCTGCCTTTCCTGTCTTACCAGTCCAGTTCATTTCCTCATGAGAGTTATTCTCCCTTCCTACCTTCTCCACTCACTTCCTATTTTAGTGTTGCTTCCCTATACATTCAGGACCACGTAGTGTGACACTATTCCCGGGAGACATGAGCAAATACCTACTCACCCAGACAGGAAACTGTCATCAATCCAAAGTAAAGATACTAACAGAATCCAATGTGGTGAGTCAATAAGTTTTATTGGGGTTACTTATGGGAGTAGAAATGACTCAAAGATATTTATATCAGTAAAGCTGAACCAGCATGGGTGACAGCTCACCAAAGCTGGAAATCTGGAGAGCACTACATAGCTGTGTCCTTTCCAGGTAGCTCAGTCTAAACCTCTTCTAGGCAACTTGGGTGATTTCTTCTTTTTCCTGGGTACCTTGGCTGCTCTGAGACTCTTCTAAGAAACTCAGCTTTTGTCTTTTTTAGCAGTCTTTACTGCTTATATATACTTGAGGAGGAAGGAGCCTAATGAATCTGATCAGTTTCAGGGACTTCCTAAAGACTTTTGGGTTGTTTTCTGGTCTGAGCTTAAGGGGAATGTTTCTTGCAGAATGGAATGTTTCATCTCCCCTTAGAAAAGCAGTTCTCAACCTGTGTTTTGCAACATTTTGGGGAGTCAAACGATTTCACAGGGTCACATAACAGATATCCTACATATCAGATATTAACGATTCATAACAGGAGCAAAATTAAAGTTATGAAGAAGTAACAAATTATCTTTAAGGTTGGGGATCTTATTAAAGGGTCACAGCATTAGCAAAGTTGAAAGCCCTTGTCTTAGAACATCCTGTTGTTTTGCCCTTTTTTTTTTTGTTTTTGTTTTTGGTTTTTGGAGACACGGTTTCTCTGTGTAGTCCTGGCTGTCCTAGAACTCACTTTGTAGACCAGGCTGGCCTTGAACTCAGAAATCCGCCTGCCTCTGCCTCCGAAGTGCTGGGATTAAAGGCGTGCGCCACCACTGCCGGGCCTTGCCCTTCTTTTAAATTCGTGCCTTAAAATATTATGTTGTTTCATCTCTTCTTTAACACCTGTGTCTTAACAAACTTTCTCTCAAGATAGAAAGCTGTAATATTCAAGGACACTGCTGTACAACAGACCCTTATCCTAGCCCTAAAGTAGGTGTCTCTCAGAGAAATGGGAGATACGGTGAACATTAAACTGAAAGCCAATTGGCCTGATTTTTGTGTGTATGCAGCACTCTTGCTTTCTTCCACTCACAGAGCTGAGCTATTTGTTGGTTTATTCTGTGTGTATGTATGTGCACATGCATGTGAAGACCAACGACTGACATTGGGTGCCTCCTCAGTCTCCCTCCATCTAAGTTTTCGAGTCGGGGTCTCTTGCTAAGCCTGGAGCTCACTGAGCTGGCTAGCAGCCCAAGGCATCCTCCCATCTCAGCTACCCCAGCTGAGTTTCAGGCTCACACTGCAGCAACAGGCTTTTATGTAGGTTCTGAACTAAAAGCCCATTTAATTTTTTTAAACTCCAATCCAGGGTAGAATTTACACCTTTTCCTAAGTCCCAACTTTACACCTCTGATGGATCAAACTCTCAGCTCACTTCTGCTTGACTCCAGACCCAGAAGATTATCAGAACCATCACTGTAGCCCACTAATCTCCGTATGTTTATTTTTTTAGACAGGGTCTCATATAGATCAACCTACCTTCAACTCACTATGTAGCCAAGGATGACCTTGAACTCCTGGTCCTGTGGTCTCTGCCTCCCCAAAAGCTGAAATTATACGTGTATGCTGGCCATTATATTGGGCAGCCTTTAATTTCTGAGCTTAGAAACGGAATATCACATTAATGAATATGGTGTGATTTCTTGACTTTTCTTTTTGCTCATTTGTTTGTTTTTTTTTTTTTTTTTTTTTTTTTTTGAGAACTATGTGCACCCCTGGCTGTCCTGAAACTCACTCCATAGACCAGGCTGGCCTTGAACTCACAAGAGATCTCCATGCCTCTGCCTCCCAACTGCTGGGATTAAAACATGCACCACCACTGCGTAGCAACTTGACTTACTTCAATATTGAAAATTTTAGAAATTGAGTGTATGGCTCAATCCTGTATTACCAGAAGCTGAGGCAGAAGGATTGCTGTAAGTTTAAGGCAAGGCTGGGCTACAAACTCAGAACTTGTCCAGGGTGGAAAGAAGAAAGGGAGAACAGGAAAAAGGGATAAACTGTGAAGAGGAAGTAGAAATTCCAAGTCTAAGCTCACAGCAATAGCATTTTACTGTTTTCCCTTGGCACTGTGGTTTTGGGAATGTCTGGCTTTACTTGGCATCAGGTTTCTTCTATTCTCAAATGCCAAAAACCTATCAAATTTTTTTGTAAATTTCCCCAGGACATCTGATTTGAGGTGGGGACTCTCTCAAAGGTTCGGTAATATTCCCATAGAATAAAAGTACAATCTTATGTCATTGTTGTCCCACCATATATGTCTTTCTGCATATGCATTCCCACACCCATCTCCTCCCTCACTTTCCTCAGAGGCTTCACTCCTGTCTATTAGTCTCTCCTCTCTCTCTTTGTTTGTGCTGGTCGTTTCCTTGTCTTTTAATTTGACCGAGCCCTTCTTATCGCCCATTCCTTATCTGAGCAAACTCTGTGAAAGCCATCCAACTAATCAATTACCACCTTACATGCTGACGACCAACAAACCATTGATTCCAAATCCGACTCCTCTTAAATGCCCCAGATTCATAAACTCTCTTAATCCAGACAAATGCAATTCCACTGTGATCAAGATAGATAGGTCAGTGGGTAAAAGTTCTTACTATATAAGCCTGACACCTGAGTTCCATCCCAGAATTGACATAAAGGCTAAAGGAAAGAACTGAGGCCACAAAGTAATCCTCTGACCTCCACACGACCCCCACTGAGACACACACACACACAAACACACACACACACACACACTAATATATATTTTAAAGTTTTATATGCAGATCAACATTTCCAAAGTGAATTAATTCATTTTCTCCACATCTTACGTACCCCCAAATCTTCCTTCCCTTCTGCTTTCTACTTTCATCCAGTTTCCCAAGCAGAAACCTGGACATTTTCTTGATTCCTTCCCAACCAACAAGTTATTGGTTACTATATTTCACTTAACAAATATTTAGTAAGTGCTGTTATACTAAATTAAATTGGTCCTGAGAGTGACTTCATACAGGAGTCCTTAAAGACATTCTTAGCCTACAAGCTATCCCAAAGCCAAGCTTAAGTATATACATGTGTAACAAATAGCTTAGTCTCAGCCACTCATAGCAGACAAGTGGCCCACTGTTCAAAGCATGCTCAACTAAGGCTCGGTAGCTCACTTCCATTTTCTATGCACAAATAGTGATACTTTGTAGCTCCAGTGTAGCCTGTCTTTGGCTACTTTGTGGGTTCTGTTTTCTTCCTTCTATACCCTTTCCCACCCTTTCAACCCCCTAACATTAGATAGGAGAGAAACAAGGATAGAAGAGAAAGAGGGTGACATTATTGTTGGATTACTTTCTGCTGCTTAGGAGCATGGAGTTCTTTGGGGCAAGTTTGATCCTCCCTGTCAGGATACCTAATTTCTTCTTGTTTCTTTGTTGTTGTACTTAACAAACTGGGACCAACAGCAACCAACAGCAACCAACCAACAACCAATAACCCACCCTACCTCTCAGGGCCCTAGCATTTATATACCCTCTGAAAAGTCCCCAGAATTCCAAACGGCATATAAACGCAGAAATTATCTGCCACTGGCAAAATCACGCCTCTGCTAGAGCATGAGGCAAACCATAGTCAACTACTGTGGACAATCTAAAGCAGCCCCATATCCCACACCTGGAAGTAAAATTAAAACATAGTCACGTATTTCTGTGGAGTTTTTTATTGTTTGGTTGGCTTTGTTTTTTTTTTTTTTTTTTTTTTTTTTTTGAGACAGGGTTTCTCTGTGTAGCCTTGGCTGTCTGTCCTGGAACTCACTCCATTGACCAGGCTGGCTTCAAACTCAGAAATATGCCTGCCTCTACTGGGATAAAAGGCGTGCAACACCACCACCTGGCTTATTTCTGTGTTTTTAAAAGAAAAAAAAATTCCAAAATTGTCACTACACTCCAAAATTCGTAAAAACTGTTCTGGCTCAGAGGCTGCCTGACTCTAGAACCATGAATAAAAGTCACTTAAGATTTTTAAGTTATAGCAGTACAGACTGGGCCTCGAATGCCAGGTCTGTAATCCCAGGACTCCCTAGGAGAAAGCAGGACAGCTCTGAGCTTGAGGCTATCCTAGGCTACTTGGCTTGGCAGACTATTGGTCTTTTAAATGGTAATGTTGGCAGCAGTGGGAGGTGGGGCAGGGAGCATACCTGGGGCAGCCTGAGTTCTGTGGAGAGACCTCCTACTAACGTGAAGCCAGCTGTTGACTTTTCAGTGAAAAAGAATTTCACAATGAGTCATCGGAAGAGTGTGTGTGTGTGCATCTAATAATCACCTGGTGGTTATTAGTTGAAACCTTAATGTAGATTTAATCAGAGGGATTAATAAAAAGACAGGCACTGAGTGAAAGGAGAGTACACACCAAGCATGGACACAGGCTCTTCAGAGTCACACTGAAGTGTCCTTACCATAATCTTTTTTTATGGTTTTGGTGGCTTCTGAGGATTCCTGAGGGCGGTTCCTGAGGATCCTTGGGCAAGTGACAAAGTGAAACCAGGTCACAAGGGCTACCCAAGGGAGCTAAGGTACATTTTTACTGCAAATGAAATTTAAATCTTGTGAAATGTCCAGAACGTTGAAGGCCCACATCTGTGAAGGAATGAGGCCATACTTCAACGCCAAGCTTGCTTAGTTCTTAAGCATCGTCCACGTCCACTGCTGGTTTAGTATCCATACTGGAAATAACTCCGAGTAAAACTAGGCATGGTGGTGCATGCCTGGAATTCCAGCACTTGGGAAGTGGAGGCAGAAGATTCAGGAGTTCCACCAGAAGGCTCAAGGATAACAACAAGCCCTGAAGCCTAACAACCTGAGTTTGCTTCCTGGGAACCGCCCTGTGAGAGATTACAACAGATTCCTGGAAGTTGTCCTTTGACCTTCATATATGCACTGGCTGGTGCATGAGTGCACAGGGATACACACTCATACACACACACACACACACACACACACACACACACACATACACACACACACACACACACACACACACACACACACACACAGTAGCCTGGGCTACAGGAGACCCTGTTTTAAAACAAGTAAATTAATAAAAAATGTAGCATGATGAAATAGCCCTAAATAAAGGAAATGTTGTCTCTGCAGGCAACCTTCAGAGCAAATTCTGTAAATTGTGAGGAATTCTTAACTCTGCTGGCAAGAGATTCAAACAAGAGTCCTGAGTGAGGGCTCTTTTCCTTTCCCATGTCTTCTTAATTGTCCTTAACTCTTATATGCTGCCTCAGCAATGCTGTTCCTCTGGGGTCTGTCAGGCTCCTTGAACTAGGTCTTACCTGGAAGCCTCATTATCACAGATTACAATGAAAGTCCCACTCAGAGCTACACGGAACTAGAGATCACCAAGTCTGCTGTGGTCTGGAGACCAGAGTCCTATCTGCTTCTCCAGAAGATCATGGACCCAAATTCTTAAACCTCTGATGAAAAGTAGGTTCTAAATGATAGGCAGGGAAACACGAGGGCCTGGGTTTGAATTTCCAGCACTGTGTAAAAGGCCAAGCACGGAGCTGTCTTTTTGTTGCTGTTTTTTTTTTTTTTTTCCAAGACAGGGTTTCTCTGTGTAGCCCTGGCTGTCCTGGAACTCACTCTGTAGACTCGGCTGGCCTCAAACTCAGAAATCCACCTGTCTCTACTTCCCAAGTGCTGGGATTAAAGGCGTGTGCCACCACTGCCCAGCTCTTAGTTTTTATGATTCAGAAAGGAAATAAAAGCAGAACATGGTGGCGAAAGCACTTAATCCCAGTACTCAAGAGGCTCCTGAGTTCAAGGCTACCCTGGTCTACAGAGCAAGTTCCAGGACAGCCAGGGCTACCCAGAAAGAAGCCCTACCCCCACCCCCCAACAAAACAAACAAACAAAAACTAAACAGCAAGCAAACACTGAGGTCAGGACTGGTCACATTCCAGAGAAGCTCGGAAGTTGGTGAGGTGAGGCGAGGCCATCAGTATGCCTTTCAGTTAAGGGAGGAGAAGAGAGTTACAAAGGAAAGAGAAGGCAGAAAGGTTAAGGAAAGACAATGATTGTCTTGTAAATCCTCTCAGGGATTACGGTCTTTTAGTCAGTCACCGTGTATTAGAAAATGATCAGCCTGTAAGTATCAGTGTCAGACGTGTATTAGAACCCTGGGGTTGCCTGTAATAAAATCCTGAAGCATCACATTATAGAAAACTGTTGGTTTTAATTGGACTTCTTTCCAGCTCCCACATTGCCTCCGGGTTTCTGTAACAGAGCAGATAGTGAGAACACTTAGAAAAGTGAACAGGGTTGGGGTATAGGTCAGCAGTAGACTATTGTCTAAAATATGTGAGACTCTAGATTGGAGCTCCAGCTTCACAGAACAACAAACAAGAAAATTCCAGCCAGGCAGTGGTGGCGCACGCCTTTGATCCCAGCACTTGGGAGGCAGAGGCAGAGGCAGGCGGATTTCTGAGTTCGATGCCAGCCTGGTCTACAGAGAGAGTTCCAGGAAAGCCAGGGCTACACAGAGAAACCCTGTCTCAGGAAAAAAGAAAAAGAAAAAAAGAAAAATAAGAAAAGAAAATTCCAAAAAACTGTAGCAACAACAAAGGAACACTGAAGCTAAGTGGGCTGCTCTATGGCTATAACCCAACGTGAGACAGGACTGAGATTTCAAAGAAACCAGGATAAGTCTTACTCAGTACCTGCGGCTCCTCTCAGCCACTCTCACTCTGCCTCCTTTCCCAAACCTCTCCAACCCAGTGGCTGGGCTTAGCTTCCCTTCTCCCAGCTTCAGATTCCTATATAAGGTGGCCATTTTGGCTAGCCACTAGCCAACCTGCCTGCTCCTGGATCTCTCCTGGACTGCTTGTTTGTTTCCCTCTCTGTGCTAGTGAGAGACACCAAGAAGATGTGGAGTAAAAGCCACCCAGAGACCGTGTGTGGCAGAAATGACCGCTGCTAACACTTCATTGTGTCCTCACCAAATTCCATGTATGTCTAGTTCACAGTAACACTTTCTATTTTTTAGTATAACTTAGCATATAACACTTCAGTCTTGAAAACTGCTGGAAAGTTTAGTTGTATATTTTCCTCTTCCAAATGGGAAGTAGAAATTGAAAGCAAAAGTTCCAATGTTTCATTCTGAAAGAGTTTGTAGAATGTTATGTATCTGTATTTCATCTTTAAGTGGGACGACTTCAAAGCTCTTTACCATAGCATTCTCCCTTAAAATACTGCTGCCCCTCTATGTAATTCCCTCCACTTTAAGCACTGAGAGCAAGACCCTATTAGGAGCCAATACAATGGAATCTTTAATATATATTTGAAGGTTGCATGAAAGAATAAATCAACAGACACTAGATGATTCTATCAGCTCACTTCTCCTTAACAGCAGGATATGCACAGATTGGGGTTGCCAGAGGTAAAACGAGGTTTAGGTAGATTTATCTACTCTAAAGTTTTGTTTTGAAGACAGAGTTTCATAGATCACATGCCAGATTTAGATATTTGTCTCAGGAGAGCAGAGCATTCCTGTTTAGGAATTGATCATTCAGATGGTGTCTTCACATCCTAAACTCTTACATCTACTTAAGGTCCTAACTTTTGGACCAATAAATATTTACCCAAACTTAACCCCGCCTCCTTTCTACAGCTAATATACATTGCTGTGTACAGTGGGAAATGTTGCATTCCAATATGTGCCATGCCTTATAGACTTGGTCCAGTCAGAGGACCAAGCGCTAAAGAACTAAAACCACGTGTGTCTTGTTGAACACAGGATAGAGGGACTTGGGGGGCTAAGACAGAAGCACCTCAACCAAAGGTTCTGCGAGCACATGTGAGGGAATGAGCAGGACATCAGGAGAGCCAGGAGGGACACGCCAGCCAGGCCAGCTGGGCTGGCTCCTGGAAAGCTTCCTGTTCTCTTTAGCTTTCAGACAGGTCTTCATCTCATCTCAACATCTCAGCAGCTAATGAGCTGAGACATCCCTCATCTGCAGATGAAAGCTGTTTCCTTTCTTAGCAGTTTATCCTTGGCTGTCAGCCATGACTGAGTTGGGGGCAATGCACTCTCTTTGCCTCCTTCTCCTTGAAAGCAGTTCTGGATCACTTCCTGTTTGCTCTTTAAAAAACAAAAAAACAAAAAAACAAAAAACAGGTTTAGCACATATTGATGTTAGTATGTAAGTTCCCTTTCATTTTGTTTACATAGTAAGAGCAGCAGCCTGTGCTGAGCGTCTTCTATCAAGTACTAGTAAAGCTCAGACATTACATATCTTAGTTACTGTGATTGGACAGTTTGCCTCCAGAAACAATTTAATTATCTCATTTGCTTTGAAAGCCAAAGTGGCTTTTCAAGAATCTTATGTCAGTTTACTTAGCTCCACCCCATTATAGGAGAAAAAAAAAAAAAAAAAAACAATAATGCTAGAATTCAGTAACATTTTCAATGATGGAAAATAGAGATTCTTGAACTTTTCATCCCATGCCCTGATGCAAGCTTCTTTCTGATTAAATCCATTATTAACATATTACTACTATATGTGTGGGTGCACAAAGTGTGTGTGGGGGGGGGGATAGGAGGCCAGAGAACAGCCTTACAGAATCAGTTCTCTCTCCCTCCCTTGATGTAGGTTCCAAATACTAAAGGCTCACATGGCAGGTGCTTTTATCCACTGAGCTATTTTGTCAGCCCTTTATTATGATTTATTATTTACTTTTTTATTCAGACATGGTCTCAGCTCGTATACCAGGCTGGTTTGGAGTATATGGTGGTCCTTCTCCGGTCTCCAGTCCTGGGATTAGCAGGAGCAGCACCTGTCCAGGTTCTTACATCAGAAAGCTTGATTGTCTAGACTATTTTCTCACTAGCTGATGGCCTTTCCTCTTCCTTTCTAGAAAAAAAAAAGCGATCATCTTTCTTCTGCCATGTGATGATTGGCTTGAGACGGTTCCAGATTAGAAACAAAGCTAAATTGAAATTTTGATTTTTTAATGCCTTGTGGCATTAAATCTCAGAAGGATGAGATTTTGCTGTGAAATAACCTGAATTTTATGTGAGATCTCTTTACTCACTGCCTTTTATTAAGTATAAGAGCAGGTTACAATTATTCAGTTGGGTTGGGGACTCAGTAGAATTCTTCTCTAATTGCTTAGTGATTTCCTTTAGAGAGCATTACTCAATGAAGTGATGAGGACACTTGAGCATGTCCTCAAAAGTCATGGTTCAAATTTCCATTGCATCTTTTAAGTTAGCTGACTTAAGAAGCACTTATTGAACAAGGGTATACCAGCCACTTTGCAAGGGGAAGGACTACAGTCAGCACGAGAGGAACAATATCTACTACTATGGAGCTTACAGTCCAAGGCAGTAAATCTGAACACAGACATGCCAACATGGCTGTCATAAAGAGGAGCAGAGCAGAGCAGAGCACTGTGGGACATTTGAAAAACAGCATAGCTGCTTCCATGATGCCGATGTGGGTGGTGGGCAGTGAAGGTTCCTTTAGGAGAGTTCAGCTTGGAGCCTGATGCCCGAGGAAAGAAGTCTGGAAAGAAAAGGTAGCTATATAGAGGAGACAATTTGTATTCAAAGCTCTGAGATAAAAAGATCTAGTCAAGAATCTAGGAGGTCAAGGTAATTATATCCAAACTGCTCAGGATCAGATTGTCCTGGGGTTGTCTAGCAGGTAGCCGAGGTCCTTCCTTGGTGCTGACAAAGAATTGGAGACAGCAGAGCCTGTCACAGAACAGAGAAGAGTACCAACTTTATACATGTGGGATGGGAGAAGCCCGAGGCTGAAATCTTTTTACCAGATGCTGGCTTGGGCTATAAGGTCTCTGGGCTCCATAGCATAGAGCTCCCCTTTCCACTATTGGTTCTGTCTAGAAACTCACCCAATGCCTTCTTTCTCCTCACAGAGTTTTTCTGGAACAAGAAGCAGCTATGTCAGAAAGCCTGCTTTTGGGCTTCCTTGTTTACCTCTGTCTCTCTGCCTCTAAGAATGGGTAGGTAGGGGAGTTAGGGGAAAGGGCAAGAGTAGACTCATCTAAGGACTGGCAACTTTGCCAGAAGAATAATAAGACATGCATATTTGCATCTACACATGTTTTGACATGATTTTGAAGAACAGGTTTATGGCAATGAATACCAGTTATCATAGTTTTATGCTGGAAATGGTATCTGCCTCATGCAAATAAGATAGTAGAAAATATAGATTATGTTCTCATAGTTAGATACATAGGGAAAAAATGGCTGTTTTGGTAGTAACCCAGGCTTTGACATAAATGTATTCTTTTCAGGTTTGGGACCAGAGGATGCCTTTGGTCTGTCTTCTTGTTTGGTTTTTTGTTTTTTGTTTTGTTTTGTTTTATTTTTCGAGACAGGGTTTCTCTATGTAGCCCTGGCTGTCCTAGAACTCACTTTGTAGACCAGGCTGGCCTCGAACTCAGAAATCTGCCTGCCTCTGTCTCCCAAGTGCTGGGATTAAAGGTGTGAGCCACCACCGCCCAGCTTCTTTTGTTTGTTTGTTTGTTTGTTTGTTCTTTTGGTAGTCTTGTGTATTGCATACTAAAATGTTGTGTGAACACCAAGGCCCTCTGTCAATAGAGTGTGAGAGAGAGGCGACTGAGTTTTTGCTTTGTTTTTAATATTCTTCTACCTTTCCTAATAGCTTTTCTCTCCACTACACTTTGTCTATTTATAATTGAGACAGGGTTTCTATGTATAGCCCTTGCTGTCCTGGGACTCACTATGTAGACCAGGCTGGCCCCTTGAACTTACAGAGATCTGCCTACCACTGTCTTCCAAGTGCAAGAATTAGAGACATGAGCTACCATGCCTGGTTCTGTTTCTATACTTTAACAGATTTTCTGATATAATTTCTGAAAGGTGTTTGCTAATTGGTAGTTGTGAAAATTTCTTTATAGTGACAATTTTGGAATTTTGGTTTCTTTAAAAAACGAAAATATTATAAGAATATTTTTGTTTTGATCCCAGATTAGGGATATGGGGCTTCTTCAGATTGTCTACAGCAGCTGACTCTGATTTGCCTCGTGCTCTAGCAGGGGTGTGACCTTACCAGATAGTTTCTGATACCATGTGACATTTGGAATGCTGAGGACGTTTCAGAGGGTATATAATATAATGCTAGGGCCTTCAGCGTTATTGGAGGGTTGTTGGCTGTGGATTTTTAAGTAGTCGTACACAAAGAATAAATTAGGTATCCTGATGGCGAAGACCAAACTTGCCACAAGCCCTCTCTCCAACTTTATTCAGGGATATCTTTCCTTTCTCTCTATTATATTTTCTCTCTTATCTAGTGTTAGGGGCTTGAAAGGATGGAATAAAGAACCCATAAAGTAGCAAAGGTCAGCGATAATTCCTGGAGATTAAAGTTTTCTGTAGCACACATTAGAGAATGGTGAACATATGTGTGTGGGTGTTTGTGTGTACATGTGTCTGTGCACATGTGTGGAAGACAGAGTTTGATGTTGGATGTTTTGATGCCTGCTCAGCTTCTAAAAATTTATCACCACCATCATCATCACCTCCATCATCATCACCACCACCATCACCATCATCACCATCATCATCCTCCCTGCCAGGGACCCCATCCTTATGCTTGTTCAGCAAGTGCTTTATCTACTGAGCCATTTCCACAGGCCCCAAACTCAAAGGGTTTTAACATGTACTTCGGGCTATAAAGCTTCACAACTATTTTTCAGGCTACATGACTATTAGAACTGAATGAATAGATAAATACTTGGTCAATTCTTTGAGGAAGACCCTTGGTCTAGCAAGGCCTGAGTTTGGATGTCAACTTGTATCTGACTATTTGAAGAGCATAAATCACTCATTTGACTGAATCAGCTCTATGGGTTGAGGTATGGCCCTCAGCAACACCAATGAGCTTCACCTGTACTGTAAATTCGGATGTGCAATTGATAATTCATCTCATCAAAACAGAAACACATACATTAATGTCCAATTGCATGCACATGTTTTGGAAGCACACAGAGTATTTAGGCTAAATATTAGAATAAATTCGTGCTTGTTGAAGTCTTTTGCAATGGGTGAGAAGTCTATTATTATAAACAGGGAGGAGGAGGCTTGCTATGTATTGACTGTTGGGTCATGGAAGCCCTGGTTTTACTCCTACGAAATAGGACTATTAAGAGTAGCATCCTGAGTTGGGTGTGGTGGCACATGCCTTAATTCCAGCCCTTGCAAGGTAGAGGCAGGCAGAACTCTGTGAGTTCAAGGTCAGCCTAGTTTACAGAGACAGTGCCAGGACAGTCAGGGCTACATGGAGAAACCCTGTCTCAACAGATCAAAGTAGCACCTTCGATTCAGTTTTATTTAAGGGGCAGGCCACTGAGAGTTTGACCATGCTCCAGTGAATATATACACAACACAAATTGGACTTGTTCGATTTTATTTTCTATTTTTAATTCTTATTTTTTCTTTTAATTTTATTTTTTGGTAGTGGGGGAGGTCTCAAGGGTAGTGAGGCAGAAATGGAAGGACAGGGAAGTAATTGTGATCAGGGAGCGTGATGTGAAATTCCCAGAGAATCAATAAAAGTGTTACGTTAGAACAAACAAACAAACAAGTTAGAGGGCCAGTTGTGATGCGTGTTTCAATGCCAGCAATTGGGAAAGCAGAAGCAAGCAGATCTTTGTGAGTTTGAGGTTAGCCTGGTCTACAGAACAAGTACCAGGACAGCAAGGGCTACACAGAGAAACCTTGTCTTGAAAAAGTAGCTTCTTAGCAAGTTCTTACTATTTGGTGGAAAAGTCACTTTTTCATGTTCTTGGGTAATGGTTATATTTGGCTGTTTGGTAGTAGTAAAGCTTTTTGATGTTTCAAATATCTAAAGGACTCAATGCTTTGGTGGCCACAGCTTTTTGGGTAACCAGAAGTATGTATAACAAAAATCTATATTCTAGCACTGAATAACAATAGATTTGACAGTGTACTCAGCTCTGAGAGTATCATAGAAAAACGAGGGTACTATTTCTTCTTCTTCTCCTTCTTCTTCTTCTTTTTTATTAAGAGGGCACTATTTCTTAAATTGCTTTACAAATAATTTTTATGTTTCAGTGTCTCTAAGTTACTCTAAGTTTTATCTTGATATAAAAGAGCAAAACAGAAAGAAAATGAACATTTCTTAAGAGGCAGCATTATGTATCAGACACTGAGCAGATCACGTGTGTATCATCATTAAAGCTTACAGGAAGTCTGTGATAGGTAATCTCTTTAGGAAAATGAAGTTTGGAAACCGAGACGGCAGAGCCACAAGGCACACTCAGGTCTGTTAGCTTGTGAATGGTTAAAGAGATCACTTAGCCAAAATACACACTGAACAACTGTAAAATCAGGGAGGGTTAATAGAATGGGGCAGCTGTAACCTTTCCTTCAGTAGATGTCATTTATAAGTGGCTGAGTAACGCTGCAGGTGTTTGTAGTTTGGAACCCCACTGGTTTTTGATTCTTTGATACTAGCAACCAAGGCTCTTGGTTAGAACCCCGAGAAGAAAGGTGAACGTGTGCACTGTCGCCATGTTTGTCTCTGTTGTCAGTTTGTGTCATTTTATGCAGGGTCTCCCTTATGTAGTTCCTCCTTCCCTGGAACACATGTACACAGTCTGCTGGTTGCTTTTACGCCAACCTGACACAAGCTAGAGTTATCGGAAAGGAAGGAACTTCAATTGAGAAAATGCTTCCATAAGGTCCAGCTGTGTGCATTTTCTTACTTAGTGACTGTTGGGCACATTGTGGGTGGGGCCATACCTGTGATGGTGGTCCTTGGTTCTATCAAAACGCAGGCTGAGAAAGCCAGTAAGCAAAACCCCTCCATGGCCTCTGCATGGGTTCCTGCCTCCAGGTGCCAGCCAGCCCTGCTTGAGTTCCTGTCCTGACTTCCTTCGGTGACAGTCTACAATGTCAAAGGGCCAACCAAACTTGCTTTTGGTCATGGTGTTTTATCACAGCAATAGAAATAGGTAGTCTCCTAACTATGACAGCCAGGCTGCCTTAGACTTGTAGTGATCCTCCTTCCAATTCTATTAATTTTTGAAAATAATTACATAAATATTACCATCATCCTATCTACTTATTAGGCATATTGTAAATGGTACTGAAGAATCTTACAAAATTCTTAGGAAAGCTTACATAAACGTGAAGTTTATTTCTGATCTCATCTGTGCTTCTGATTTGTTATCTCAATTACCAAAGCCATTGCTTCCCATTCTCGTCACTTCTTGTGCTGCAACCAGAAGGTGAGTTATTCTAAGTATCATCTCTCTTTCACTGTGGTATCCATAGTAACCTGGACAGTTCCTACAATATAATAATTCTCAGGAAATGTTTGGTGAATAGACCAGCCACGGTAAGAAAAAAGGATTCATCTCTTATCTCATTTTCTGTATCCAAAATTAGTAGATAAGAACATTTTCATAGAGTTAGTATATGATGTGCTTATTATTTATTGGAGACATATGCCCTGAACATAAAAAGGTTGCTATGATCATTATTTTATTTAGAATGAAATTACATTTTGGTAAAAATATAACATGAATTTCAGGAAAAAAAATCCACTGAATATTTAGCATACTGCTTGAAATATAAATAGAGCAATAAGACAAGAGAAAGATAAAAAAGAGTTATATGTAAACAAAAAAGAAAAATCAAAGTATCTCTACTTGCAAATGTCATAATACTGTACTTTAAAGATTCTACAAGAAAACTCTTAGACCCTCTATCCACTTTCATCAAAACAGTAGAGCACAAAATCTACACACAAACATCACTAGCCATTTAAATATAGCAATAATGAACTTTCTTATAAAAATTAGGAAAAATTCCATTTACAATAATTTTTAAAATGCTGTGGAATAAACTCAACCAAGGAAATGCAAGACCTCTACAATGAAAACTTTGAGATGCGGCAGCAAGCCTTCCTCTGCTTGTGGGCTGACACAGGAGAGTCAAGAGGGACCATCCTGCAGATTCAACCTTCAGAGTCAAGTGCAATCCAAACGAAACTGCAATGACTCTCCTCACAAAAAAGCAGCAACAACAAATTAAAAAGTACATATGGATGGACAGAGATCACATAGTCTAACCAGTCCTAAGCAGAAAGAATAATGCCGGAAGTACCACAGTACTGGATCTTCACATTATACTAAAGAGCCACAGAACAAAAAGTACGTGCCACTGGCAGAAGGAAACAAAGGAGACATGTAAGCCAGCACACTAGAACTGGGGATCCACAAGCAAATCTATATAGCAATAAGACTATCAAAATTATACATCAGGAAAAAGGGTGCTGGTCACCGTTTATAGAAAAATGAAGCTTGATACATATTTCTTTATTGTGCACACAAAAAAAAATCAAACGTAAAATGGACCAACAGCATTAGAGGACCTGAAACTTTGAAACAACTAGAATAAAACAGGAAAAACACCTCAAAGTGTAGGCATGGGCAAGGGATTTCTGAGAAGGACTCTACTAACACAGAGTATAATCCCCATGGGTTATGAGACTACACAAAACTAAAGACGTTTCTACCTCAAAGAAAACAGCCACTTGACTGAAGACAGAGCCTGCAGAAAGGAGGGGAAAACCTTTGCTAACTACACATCAAATGGGAACAATAGAGCAGTGGCTCTCAACCTTCCTAATGCTGCTGTCCCTTTAATACAGTTCCTCATGTTGTTGCTTCTTCATAAGTGTAATTTTGCTACTGTTATGAATGATTATGTAAATACCTGACATGCAGGATGTCTGATATGTGACCCCTGTGAAAGGGGCAAGACCCACAGGTTGAAAACTGATTTAGAAAATGCACAGAATCGCAAAAAGTAAACAGCAAAGACAAGTCATCAGTGAACAGGCCAACGAGCGGGAGAAACGGGTCTCAGAATAGGAAACAGACGTAAAGTGAGGTGGCATACGGTATCTTCAGCCATCAGAGAAATGCAAATTAAAAGAAAGGCTGTTAAGAAAACCAATCACAGCTGGGCATGGTGGCACGTGCCTTTAATCCCAGCACTTGGGAGGCAGAGGCAGGCAAATTTCTGAGTTCGAGGACAGCCTGGGCTACACAGAAAAACCCTGTCTCAAAAAACCCCCAACCCCCCCCCCCCCAAAAAGAAAAGAAAACCAATCACAGCAGACAGTGGGGGTGCATGCCCTAAATCCCAGCCCTTGGGAGGCCGAGACAGGCACTCTCTGTGAATCCATGGCCAGGTTGGTCAGAGAGACCAGGCCAACCAATCCTACACTGAGAGAACCAGTCTGTAACAAACAAACAAACAAAACAGACAGAAAACTAAAACAACCAAACAAAAGGAAAGAAAAAGAAAGAAGAAAACAGACCTGCTGGTGATGATGTGGAGAGTAAAGGAATTCTTATGCTTTGTAGGTGGTAATGTAAGCTGGCCCAGCTTCTCTGGAAGTCAGTGTCTAAGTCCCCCAAGAAACTAAAAATAAAACTACCATAAAAGTTAGCTCTGCCATTCTTGGGAACAAAACTTAAAGTCAACACACCAGAGATACTGGCACATCCATATTTATTGTTGCACTAGTCCTTATAGCTAAGAAATAGAACTAGTTTATGTGTCCATCAGCAGATAAGAAAATATACATAATGGATTTTTTTTCAATCGCAAACCCCCTCGGAACCAGGTTTTTTTTTTTTTTTTTTTTTGAAAAAGCAAGGAACTGGAGATCAAATATTAAGAAAAAGAAGCCATACTGAAAAAGACAAATAACATTTTCTCTCATACACAGCATCTAGATTAAAAATGTGTATGTGTCATGAAAGTTCAAACAGGACCATGAAAAGGGAAGAAAAGGTCTGTAGGGAGGGAAGCAGTGGAGAATCTAATGGAAATTCACAGGACAATGAAAGCAGAATGGATGACTAAGAGGGGGAGAGCACAAGGAAGAGAGGGAAGAAAGTAGTATGGAGGAAATCAATGGGGAAGGTAGATAAAATATTTGTGTGTGTATGTGTGCCATAATGGAATTCATCACCCTGAATACTAACTAAAAAAAAAGTAGAATATTTGAGTATATATAGTAGTAACTTCCATTCTTTGACTTCCAGAGTTGAGGTAGAAAGCTACACACCAGAGATGTGAACAGTTTCTCACTAGGTGGCTCTCTTTCCCGTGAGTGGGCGGTGCGTTGGCGCTGGTGGAAGATAGGGGCCATTGTACTGCTGCAATCGCCCATACGTCATAGCGCCTCACACTCGCGCTTGCTTGCAGCATGAGGGGGCATAGTTCACTTTCTATTTCGTTAATGACATGCTGTCCTTGAGAATGATGTCCAAGTGGGCTGTACTTTCGTTTCCTGAGAACAGAAACACGTTCCAAATAAACACTGTTCTAGGTTAATAGGAGTTGGATTCAGAGAAAGACCTGTAAAGCGATTCTTTAGGCAGCATGGAAAAACCGGAAGATATCAGGTACCCAAACCAAAACCAAGATCCCATTGAAAATGCTGGTTTTAACTATACAGTGAGGACTGCGTTCTTGGATCTTATTCTAAAACACTTTAGGATAGCTGCTTATATAACTTTCAACATCAATTGAAAATAAAACCTGTAAAATATCAATAATTACTTCATTCCATCAGAATGACTTATTCTACACGATTCCACATCATCAGGATCCATTATTTCTATTTTAACCCTAAACCTGACACAAAATGCTTAAAATATTCGTTCTCAAAATGGAAAATTATTTTCTTAAACTCCCTCATGCAGATAAATCTAGATACTTTTTTTTTATGGCAAGTTCTAAAACACTGCAGATGTTTTTGAGGAGGGGGTCTTTGGAGATCAACCTTCGATGACGGAGCGTCTTTTCTCTCTGAGGGTACCTCTGGAAAGAACGTCATCAGCCTTTCTGATCGCTCTCCATTCTAAATGCCTAAGAACTGCGTGTTAGCCTCCTAGGCTGGGTTCGAGCTCTCACTAAGTCGCCTACGGGAGGTCTCGCCGGTGATATCGAGTAGGAATTAGGCAAGGGTCGACCGGCTACAAAAAGTCGAACATTCGCGATCGCCGGAGCCGCATCTCGGTTGTCATGTGCCCGTCTCTTCCCTTAGGGACCCGCTTCTGGCGGGATCCCGCTGCCCAGCCTCAAACAGTGGTGGGGAAGCCCCTTCCCTTTCCTCTGACTTCGCAGCATCGCCCTCGCTTTCTCGTTCCCACCCACTCGCCGCCGGCCTTCATAACCTGCCTTTTCTTCTCGGGCCCGGCCCTCTCCCTACCCGGCTCAGATAGGCAACGATGGAGGTGGTTTCCACCCTTGGGGGACTGGCAATGCCTAAAATGAATGCTTCGGGGTCTCCCCCAATTTTTGCTGGGAGAGTAAGGGAGGAAGAAATGGACTTTCCTACTCGGATAACCATTTCGACTTCTGGCTTTTAAAAAGGCAGGGAATCCAAGTGGGGAATCCTGGGCAGTTTCCAGGGAACCCGTTTCTCTACGGGAGGGTCACCCTGTCTACACACGGCAGTTACTATGACAATACAACCACAGCCTCCAGTTTCCATGGCAGCGGCCTGCCCAATCGGATTGGTTTTCCTTTCTATTTCTCCCTGGGCTCCGCCCTATTCCCCCCCCCCCCCCCAACCTTCTCCCAGAGTGCCCGGGGAGGGGCGGCTGAAACGGGGGAGGCCTCTGCGTCACTCTCCGGCGCGCGAGGGGACGACCGGAGTCGAGGAATTGGCGGGCGGAACTGTAGGAGGAAGGGGTGGCGTTTCCGGCGGGGAAAGTGGAGGAGTGGGAAAAAAAAAAAAAAGAAAGAAGGAAGGAAGTGAGAAGTGGGCGGGTGGCCGGGCGGAAGGCTTTGAGTGTGACTCCGGGCTGCTCTGGGCTCGATGTCCGCGGTGAGCCGGGGGCCGCCCCCGCGCCCGGGAGGAACAGGACGGAGCCTTAGGAGGCCGCCGGGCACCAGCACCGGATCGTTCGGCCGGCGCGCGGGCACCGCACCGCTCGCCGATCCCAAGAGGGAGCGCTACAGAGCGGCGGAAAGCACCCAGAGGGACCGGCGCTGCTGAAGTCTCGCGAGAGCGAACCCGACTTCCTTCCTCTGCTTCTCCCCTCCTCTTTCCCCGCCCCTTTCCCCTTCTTTTTCCCCCCCCCCTCCGGAGCCGGAGCGTCCCTGCGCCCCACAGGCCAGAGCCGCAGCCGCTGCCGGAGCCGCTCCCCCCAACTCCCTCCCCCTCGCCTCACTCACTCTCCCCCCCCCCCACCCCGCGCCAAGCGAGGAGGAGTCGGAGGAGAGGAAGATGGCGGCGACCGCCAGCACCCGCGGGGCCGCGGGGCCGCTCCGAGGAGCCTGAGAGACCCACGGAGGCTTCGCGGCGAGACGCGGCGGCGGAGGATGAGCCTGCAGAGCGCGCAGTATCTCCGGTGAGCGCCGGAGCTTGGCCGAGGCGTGGTGGCGACGGGGGAAGGGGAGGCTCTCGGGGGGCCGAGGACCGGCGGACTCGGAAGCGGTGGGGGAGTCGCGGCGTCCTTCTGTCCCCAGGGCGGGGAGGCCGAGCGCGGGGCCGAGCGGGCGGCTGCGGGAGGGGGCGGGCACACACATGGCTGCCTGGCCCCCGGGAAGCCGGGCGAGCCGCGCTCCGGGGGAAGCCGGGCGAGGAGCGGAGGGAGGTTGGGGAAGCGGGAGACGAGAACGTGTGTGTGAGTGTGTGTGTGTGCGTGTGCGCGCGCGCGCGCGCGCCTCTGGTCGCAGGCTGCGGGGCCGGGGTAGGGGAGAGGAGAGCCGGCAGCGACCCAGAGTCGAGGTGGGTGTGAAGGGGTCTGGAGCCCACGGCCCGGGAAACGTGGTGTGCTGGCCGGGGCGATGCAGGAGAGAGGAGGATGGAAGTCGGCACACCTGGGGGTTGGGAGGGCGCATTCTGGAGGGCAAATGAGAGGAAGGGGAGCCCGCAGGAAACGCGAGCTTGTTCTTTAGTCGCGGGCTGGAAGGAGGAGAAATAATGCCTTCTGTCCAGAGTTAGAGGGGTCGGAGAGCCCGGAAAGGGGGAAAAAGGATGGGGAGACGAGGGAAGAGGGAGGTGCTACGAACAAGGTGATGTTCTCGAAAGAAACTGTAGTTGGAAGATACCATTCTGAGAGTCGTGTGCATTCATTAGGTGCGATGTAAGGAACTTGTATGAAGGAGATAGAGTGACCCATGGGTACTGGGGGTGCGTGCGTGTGTATGTGTATGTGTGTGTGTGTGTGTGTGTGTGTGTGTGTGAGTGTCTGGGGTAAGGGAGGGGAAGCAGGGATTGATGCACACTTAAAGAAGACTCACATGCATTAACACCGACGTCGAGAACATTTTGAATGGAAAGACAGCAGCTGGTGTGCAGTCAGAATAGTTTGACGGATTTTGAGTGAGAGCTTGGAGGAAACTAGAGGGGAAAATACAGCCTTCACAATGGGAAATAAGGTTGCTAGTGCCTGAGGCTAATGGAGGAGTTGCTAAGACTGGGAACTTACAAACTGGCCTTTTTGTCTTTCAGGAACAGTGTTTTTCTTTTAAATAGCAGGTCTTATTTGGGAAGATACTTTTAAAAAGTGAGTTGAAACCTTGAGGAGAAGAGAATTGAATGGGTAGATAACTGAGTAAGATTTTCTTTAGCTGTTTAGACATAAGTGATGTGGAAGTCGATGTGTTAAGAGTGGTCCCATATATATATTTATATTGCAAGAGAATTGATGTTGTTCTGTGGTAAACAGAGTGGCTATTCTGTCTTTGAAAGTAGTTATTCATTACACTGGAGAGAGAGTGGTGGGATCTCTGAATCTTTGATGCATGAATTCCAGAGTTTAGCACAATGTGTATGCCTGATATTATAAGGTGGCATTCTCTTTTTTTTCCTCTGTTACCCTTATTACTGCATTAAGTAAACTTTACAGTGAGCTGTGAATATATAGGTGCAGTAGAAAAAAATAGAAACTACCAGGACAGTTCTTAATCTTAAGGAAATTACATGATAATATCCAGTGTGTGAGTAAATTAATAGCACAGACTAATGTAGCTATCACCACAAAAAGGTACCATGTTTTTGAGTCCTAGATGACCTGAGCAGTTGAGGGAAATAGGAAAGGCTCTCTTTGTTCATCTGCTCTTTCTACTCCTATGATTCATTGATTGGTTGGTTGTTCACCTGTAGGTAAGGCATTGTACCAACTGCTAAGAATAGAGAGTAAGGACTCCACCCTCTTACAGAACTTACTAGTTTGTTAGGTTTTAGAAGAAAAGAACACTTAAACTTTTATAAGGATGGACTCTTCCTGACAGCTGTGGATTAAGAAAGGGAGATTCTAAATGGAAGGACATAGATAATAAGGAAATGGAAGGGGGAGTGGTGTTTGGTTAGGCAAGAATGCTGGAGGGCTTGAATGGAGTTTAACTTTTTTCTTTTGCAGATTAGGAAGGTGAGTCCAAAGAAGCTATTGAGGATCGAATGGCTGGTGTGTAAAAACAAATTCAAATGCTTGTCTTGTAGCTTCATGTCAGCTTTCTGTGCTGCATATCTATGCTCATTCTTTGCCCAAGTGTGAACTGAGGGCTTTCTATAATCTAGGAGCTGAGACTTCACTGGTGAAACAAGGGTGAGCATGGGGTAGTCTATCTTGATAGAAAGTCAGTAAACATGAACAGATAAATACACTATAAGGTCCTTTGAAATGATAGAAAGGAAAATAAGGCCGTGTATTTTTATATGAACACAGGAAAACCTATTCTGTAATCTGATGCTAGAAGGGTCTTAAATTTTATGATCTTTAGTTTATAGATAAAATAAGTAGACATCAGAAATATTATGATGAGGGATGGATAGAGATAGGAATATAGCTTCATTTGTAACATAGCATGCTTGCTTACCCTGCACTAAATAAAACTGAGTATAATAAAGTTCGCCTGTAATCCTATCATTCTGAAATAGGAAACAGGAAGATCAGAAGTTCAAGGTCATCCACTATTTAGCAAGGTCAAAGCCACCTGGGCTTCATAAGGCCCTGTCTCAAAGAAAGAAATCTGAGATGACTTGTTAAAAGGCAATTTGTAAGCCCGGCTGTGGTGGCACACGCTTTTAATCCCAGCGCTTGGGAGGCAGAGACAAGCAGATTTCTGAGTTCGAAGCCAGCTTGGTCTACAGAGTGAGTTCCAGGACAGCCAGGGCTACACAGAGAAACCCTGTCTCGAAAAAAACAGCAACAACAAAAAGGCATTTTGTAGGTTTACAGCTTTGAGAAAATTACTGTGTCATAAACTATGTGGACCTTTAGTGCTTGAAATAAGGTCTTGGCAGTTGGAGGATTGTGATGACAAACTGGAAAGTGCTGATACTTTTAATGCAGAGATAGCTGGCTTTTAGAAGCTTCTGTGCCAGTGTATAAATCTGCTTGGAGGGAAGAATTACCCTTAGGTTATGGAGTCAGTGACAGGTTGGTGTCAACTTGACTCTGAAGAATAAATTAAAATGGAATGACGGCTACACCTCCAGCTGCAATCCAATAGGCAAAAAGAGAGGCATGAGCTATAGGATACCTTCCACGTTTCTCAGATCTGTCCTAAGTAACAAAAGCAAACCTTAAGTCTGATGCTTAGAGATGCATGCAGGAGGAAGGGGGCAGTAACAAGCATTGTGCTAGCTTTAGTTTTACTCTTAGGTCAGTTAAAGACTACTGCTGGGAGACTGGAGACTGTCTTCAAGGAAACATTACTTTGAATTTCTTTGAAAATAGAACTTTTTAAAAAAATTTAGTAGATTTATTTTTATATGTATGGTGTTTTGCCTGCATTAATGTCTGCATTCATGTACTGTGACCATGGAGGCCAGAAGAGGGTGTTGGATTCTTTGGAACTAGAGTTACAGATGGTTGTGATTGGCCATGTGGGTTCTGGGGATCTAGCCTCCATTACAACAGCCAGAGTATGAGCCATCTCTCCAGGCCCCCAGAACAGCTGTTGTGGTTTTTGTTTTTGTTTATTTTAATAGAAATTAGGGGATGTGACCTGTGACCTTGACTTAAGGAAGAGTTGCCTACCTTTGTCAATGGGAGAAGACCATGACTGGACAGTTTTTAAACTGTATAACTGTAGATTTTCCCTCATGTAGAATGAAAATTTATTTTCTCCTAGCCAAATTTTAGTTTGTTAGAGTAAAGTAAGCAGGGGTGTCTGGTATTGAAATGGCGGGGTAGTGGAATTGTAGGGGCAAGGTGGCACTTTCGAACAGTGAGACATATGATTATGATGGTAAGAACAAGAAAGTAAGGGACTCAACATTAAAGGAACTGAATTCATCTCAAAGAAAAAGCATAAATGAAAAGAAGAAAGGCCCTGTACAGGAAAGAGATGATGCTGTGAACAAGACTGCAGATTTCGAAAGATTTAATATTTATAAAGTAAGAAATGTCCTTAAACACATGTTAACCAAATCGAAGCAGAAGTCAGATTCTTTCTCTTGATGTGACAAAACGAAACTTTTTAAAAAAAGAGATTGACACTTCCTTGAGTAAAAGGCTGGATTGAGTTTAGTTTTTCTGTTACGTGCAGAAGGGTGAGGGTAGGCCATAGATGAGATTATAAGTAAAGCACAATATACTTTAAAATAATTATTTTATTTCTTAAAGAGTTTGGAAGTTACATACCAAAGGCACTTTTTTGAGTTTCTGTTGCTGTGAGAAAACAGCATGGGAGAAGCAGGTTTATTTTCTCTTACAGTCCATCATCACTCAGGGAGTTCAGGGCAGTGACTGGCGCACAAGTGATGGAGGTGTTCTCTTATTGGGTTGTCCTCCATGGCTTACTCAGCCTGCTTCCCTGTACCACGAGGATCTCTGCTCCCAAAAATGTTGAGCCCATCCACATCAATCGATAAGGAAAACACTCTAAAGACTTGCCTGGAGAGAATCTGATGGAGACATTTTCCCACTTGAAAGTTCTAACCTGTGTCACTTTGACAAAAATCTAGCCAGGACACACAGAAAACTGTGTGTGTGTGTGTGTGTGTGTGTGTGTGTGTGTGTGTGTGTGTGTGTGTGAGAGAGAGAGAGAGAGAGCACGAGAGCACGAGAGCGCGCCAGCGAGCAGTTTTAAAGCATGAGAAAGAGAAGATATAAAAGTTGTTCTAGAATATGAGAAAGAGTAATCATAGTCATAGACAATACCAGTCACACAGGTCAAATCCTATTATAAAAAGTGTCAGGTATTACCAAATAACACTTGCTGTCATTGTGAGAGTTACTATTCCTATTTTGTATACTTTCCAACTTTGCTTTCTTTGTTATTCTGTCTTAAATTTTCTTCTATGATGGGTGTTTTAGTGAAGTCAGTTTCAAGTTGATTTCCTAGTGTTAGATTCTTTTACAGAAATGGTTCATAAATGTCTGCTTTGTCAAGAGTTGATACCCTCCATTGGAAGGTCATTCTAGTGTCATATTCCATGATAGAAACTTTAGAGTAAGAAATGAAACAGCAGCCTTAAACTTGTCTCTGAGGCATCAGAAAAATGGTTGTCTTTTGAATTGGAAGGAAAATACTTCCATATTATTGTAAGATAAAAATTCATCATGGTACATCTTGGCTGAGGCTGGGTAAAGTAGCAAGCGTAATCATAGACTGGTGAAAGAAGCCAGGAGAATAGGCCATTAGGAGGAGTAAATAACTGAGTGGAGTGGGCTCTACTTTCTAGAACAATCTGGTAATGCTGAGTCTGGGAGGAAGCCTCAGAAAGACTTGTAAGGTGTACACTGGTAAATCCTTGCGGTCCACACAGTTGTTGTGTTGTTTCCCCCACCTATCTACTCCTTCCCACCACTCGTAGCCTTCCTAGGATGTGAAGTAGCCTCAATTCCAGAAAATCAAACATGGCTGGTTTACCAAATATGCCAGTTAAAAAAATAACTTGAGGCTTAGAAATTTTTGTTACAATAATGTTAATAACGCTTGCTTGGATATTGACTGGCTGAATTATCATGTTTGTTAATTTCTGCTTCCTTTGTGGTTTCAGTTGAATTAAACATGTATACCTCCTGTCTTAGCTACGTTTTAATCCTTGCTTTCACACAGCTGCTGTCATCTGTCTTTATGATGGAGGAAGCAGTCACTGAGATTTTTGTTGATGTTTTTAATGGGTAAGTCATGGTAAGAGACTAATGTAGCCAGTTTCCTGTAAAGCACTTGTTGGGATACTGTAAGAGGACTAGTTTGTTTTATACTGTATTAAGTTACTGAATCTTCAGCTATATCTCTAACCCTGACTAGACTTTTGAATTTTTATTGTGAAAATTTGTACCTGAAAGTTTAGATGGGCTAGTTTATCTGATCCTCTTGTTCAGAGATGAGCAGACAGGTGTATTGAAGAAAGTGGTTTGTTCCTATGTATGCATTTGCTGGGAAGGTATATTTAGTTGCTGTAGTTAGACTTAGCAGAGAGTCTGGTAGAGTGTCACTAAGAAGAGCTAACCATCAACCGGAAAATAAGAGACACGGCACATGGTAAAGGAGAGCTGTAACCAACTCCTTACTCGTTAACATGCAACTGAACTTGCTCAGGGAAGTTGTTTGATGCCAAATTCTTAGTCAGTACAAACGAGGTAACTAATTGTTTAAGAAAATTTTAGAAATCTCAGGTACACCAATTAACAACTCTGGTTGTCTGCTTTTTTTTTCTTGATTGCTTCATTTTGAAAGGGAATTTTATTTTTGCAAAGGTTGGCCCTGGGCTGCCGTAGTGGGCTAGAGATGCTTCATCTGGATGGTCATGGTCTGTTTGTGCACCTTGTGCCATTAGCAGCCTAGCCTCCTTAGCCTATGCCCATCTAATGCCAGTATCATTCTCCCCCAATGTTACCATACTTTGGGAGGTGTGTAAATTCTCTACCAGCTGAGGATAGTGATTGTAAAAAGTATATATGTATGGATGGTATTGTTAGTTTCATATCATTATAGCAAATACTTACATAGTCAACTTACAGAGACAACAGGTTTATTTCAGCTTAGTTTCTGGAGGTTTCAAATCATGGTCAGTTGTTTCTGTTGAGTTTTGTCCTCTGGTGAGGTAGCAGGTGTGTGTGTGTGTGTGTGTGTGTGTGTGTGTGTTCATTTGTTCATTCATTAATGTTACAGTGGCTAGGAAGCAGAACAAGAGACTCAAACCCAAGACTCCTTTGAGGGTACACATGTGTTCAGTAACCTAAAACCTCCTATGAGACGACCCACTCCGCCCTCCCCACTAACCTCCCAGAAGTTCCAATCCAGGGACCAAGCCTTTTAATACTTGTACCTTTGGGAGATGTTCTAGTTACAAATAGACATAGCATGTGTCTCTTTTCCTGTAAGCTATAGATTATTTCTTAAGCTTTCTCATCAATTTTCCCTTAGGTAGTACTAAGCTAGCTACCATGTTCATACTCGTAGACACATGTACTTATTTCAGCTTGGTTTTGTAAATTTGAGTTTTGCTCTATTAGCAGTTACTGAATATTACATGTAGAGCACCATCCCAGAGCTTTTCAGCAGCAAGTTTAAAGTTACTGGGGACACATGAGTAGCCGGCCAACTTACTACATGCTGTAATAGAGAAGCAAAGGTAATGTGTGGATGTAGGGATGCTGCTTAGTCCAGTAGGTGGAGATGGGTGATGAGGGCATCTTGGTGGAGATGAGATTTCACGTAAATATTGAAAGATGAGTGGGAGTTTTAAGGGGGAGGGAATTGAGCACATTCATATTGTACAAACAGGCTGAGCTTGCTTATACATCTTTTTTTCAAATACCTTTTTAAAAATTGTATCTGCCCTGATGTAATGCATAATATTAAATGTTCTGACCAGGCACATGTTTCTCACAGATAGGAGAAGCAGAGGTGTGAAAATGGCAATTTGAACATTTGGTAGCTGGTATGGGTCTTAAAAAGGGAAAAGCTGTTAGGTAGGGCTTGTCTGAGAGCCTCATCTTTTCCTTGTGCTCTTGACTATACCATGACCTATTTCATTTGTGCTGTTATTTTCTTTACTAGTGTTTCCTGTGAAACAATCTCCTTTTTTTTTTTCTTTTTCCTCTGTATAGCCTTGGCTGTTCTGGAACTCACTTTGTTGACCAGGCTGGCCTCGAACTCAGAAATCTGCCTGCCTCTGCCTCCCGAGTGCTGGGATCAAAGGCGTGCACAACAATCTCCTTTTTAAAAGCCTGTTTTCATTCTGATTTTCCCTCTGAATTCTGTTGTTCATGCTTTTTTATGGCTAACTTGAAGTTCATCCTGCTGCCTGTTTATCCTTTTTTTTTTCTATTGTTCTTTATTACATCTGCAGAGGCACTAAAGACCTCATGACCCAGTTTGTCAACTCTTTTCCTTACATCACACCTTTGTTTTCATACCTCTGATTGTGTGTCTCTCTCTTAAATCCATCTACACTATCGCTCTAGTTCGGTTTGAGCCAGTGTATATATTTCAGGACTCTGGAGATTAAAAGAGACCATGCTTTCAGCTGTTGAGGTTTTCTTGTCTGTCTGTCTGTCTGTCTGTCTGTCTGTCAGTCAGTATTGATATAGGGTCTCACTGTGTACCGCTAGCTGACCTGAAACTCACTCTGTTGATCAGGCTAGCCTCTTAACATAGATCCACCTGCTTCTGCCTCCTGATTGCTGGGATTAAAGTTGGTGAACCCCTTGCTTGGGTGACTTTACTAAGCATACATGTACTTAATTATTATATAACTCATATTAGCTATGATTTATGCACACAGCCACATGAAAAGTTCTTAAGCTCTGCTGCTTTCTGCAACCTATTCTCATTACTTGGTCCTGTTCTGTCCTGTTTCACCAACCAGTGGCAAATACAAAAGCATGGCCTATTCTCTTCTCTCCTCCCTTCCCTCCCTCCCTCCCCTCCACCTCCCCTTCCCTCCCCCTATGTAGTTTCTTAAAGCTTTCTCATTTTCCTCATTGTAGGTGCTCATTGGGATTCTTTCCCTCCCTTCACACTCCAGGTTCAGCCTTGCAGTCATTGAGTTCTCCTCATCTCTTTACCTAACTCCTGCATGATTGTACCACTCTGGAAGTGTTGCCTTTCTCTTGTTTTTCTTTCTCCTCACTGGTTCTGTGCATGTTTTACTCATACCCTTCCAGCCAGTGCCTTGCCTTTAGTTCTTCCTGAGAAATAAGAAGTGCTGACCGGGTTTTAAATACTGCTCATTCCTTTGTTGTTTGTAAAATGGAACATGGATATGAAAAAATAGTGTAACAAATGCTGGTTCTCTCTCAGACTAAATCCTTTTTTCTTCAGACTCCACACCATCTGTCCTACCACAAATACATATTTTGCATTGGTTCCAAGTTAATATTGAAAAAATATTTATGTATGGCTTTTCCTTAATTATACTCCTTAATCTGGCATGTTGACCTTTCATAAAAAAAATCTTACCTAATTTAGTCATTGGTGTCAGGAACAAAAACAAAATGATTTGCCCATTGTCTTTGAACATGGCATTTTTATTTCAGGTTAAAACTATAGGAAGTTCTCTCTTCCATTAGCCTAGTTAGACATCACTTTTTAAACGATGACTTCCTTGTTTACCAATTTCTTTTTTTGGTACTGTATTTCTTTTTAATTTTTCTATTTTCCTGTGTTAATCATTGTACCTGGATTGTAGTAGAGAATGTGTCCTGTCTGTCTGCCTATCTGCTTACCTGTCTAGGTGTTTGAGGGTAGAGTCTCCACAGCTGGTCACATGTATTCTACAGTTGGTACAAGTCTTCTTGAGAAAGTTCTCCCTTAGGAGTACAGTGAAAGCTTCCAAATATGAACACTTGTTTGTTTGTTTGTTTGTTTTTCATTTGGGAGGGGTCCTTATTTTTTGGTGGTTGTGTTCATTTTAAAAAAATTTTTTTATGTGTATGGATATTTGGCCTGCATATATGTCTGTGTACCACATACATGCAGTGCTTATAGAGGCCAGAAAAAGACATTGGGTCCCCTGAACTGGAGTTACAGATGATTTTGACCACACATGTGAGCTGGGAATCAAACTCTGGTCCTCTGGAAGAGCAGCCATTGTTCTTAACCACTGAGGCATCTCTCTAGCCCCTGGTTGTAGTTGCTGCTTAAACTGATCTTGAACTCCTGAGTTCAAGTACTGTCTTCTGCTTCAGTGTTCTCAGTGCTGTATTACAGGCATGTGCCATGTGTCCAGCTTGGGCATACATAGTTTTAAAGCATGTGTGGGAGTAAGCAAGTTAATTATTGAAGAGAAAGGAATACAAGAGAAAGGCAGTTCTTTGGGATATGCAGGATTTGAGTTTTCTCCTTTTGGTAAGTGGGATCATTTTTCATTAAGCTTTATTATTTATTTGGAATACTTGTAAATTATTTGGGAATGAAGTTTAGCAAGTGAAATTTTGAAAAGAAATTTGGATTGTAGGATTTATTTTATAGCATTCTCAACTCCTGTGGTAAGATCGGGGACAGCAGGAGCTCTGTAGTTTGTTCCCAACTGTACCCTGCTCCCCAGCCCTTGCTGAAGATGGAACCCCAGAGGTTCATACATTCTAGGCAAGTGCTCTGCCACTGAACACCCCTTAGCTCATTATAGTTCCTGGTGGCCTTTGGTTTTGTTGTCCATCTCAAGTGATAGCCATGGTTCTGAAAGTCTGTTGTGTCTGTCATGTTAATGCATCCATTTCCTCAAAACCAGGGTTCACAGACCACAGAAGTTGAGTTCTTTTTCTTCTCAAGGCATAGTGTTTCAAGGCTATTGTCAGTTATAATATCATATATTAGATTCCAATAATGTTTCTTATATAATTACATTTTTATTAGGCTGTTACCTAGCTATATTTTCTTTGATATACTGTACAGCAATGAGGTATTTTTTTAGTTGTGAGTTGACTGAAAAAGTTTGGCCTCTTTCATTTGGAAATTTTCTTTTAAGTGATGAAAAATAGAAAGCATAGTGTTAAGAATTCACATAAATACATTTCAATATTAAAGAATTTCTTGGCCATCTCCAAAACTTTGTATGTGTGTATGTAGAGCTTGTGGAACGTATCTTAAAGTATATTTACTTTTACTTTTAATATATTTAATCTTAAAAGAGTACTTTTTTTTTTTTCTTTTTGAGACAGGGTTTCTTTGTATAGCCTTGGCTGGCCTGGAACTCACTTTGTAGTCCAGGCTGGCCTCGAACTCAGAAATCTGCCTGCCTCAGCCTCCCAAGTGCTGGGATTAAAGGCGTGTGCCACCACTGCCCAGCTAAGATTACATATCTTAAAATTTAAATAACAAAAATGTCATTTGTTTGTCTGAACATTTGTTCTTTAATGAAACAAGATTAGAACATTTTGAGAAGCACAAACTCAAATGATAAGGCATATTGGTTATAAATTCTGCCTTAAAGGATGAGAAAAGAAACCAACACAGATTTATTTTCTAATGTAAAAATAATTTGGTTGACCAAATTTATACACAGGGGTCTTTTTTGTAGGCTTCTTAGGACAGCAGTGTGGTGTACCAAACTGACTTTAGAAGGCCTTTGAATTAAAACTGCCTTATTTTTTTTTTAATTGTCATAAATTCAGGTCCCTGACCTTACATACTGACAAGGTAACCTTAACCTCTGTAGTTTTCATTTTACTGCCAGTGATCGTGATAGACGTGTACATGAGAAGCTGTGACTTTCTTAGGCGAAGTTCAATTTAGTTTTATATAGGCACTGAGCCTCTTTTCTGCATTGACTTGATTTTCTAAATTTTAATATATTACTATTTCATTTTTAAATATGCTAATATAGCCCTGGAGGTAATTGAGGGGTCTGTAGTGTGAAATGAACTTCTTCATTGTATGAGACTACCATCTTACCTTATTAATATAGTTTATACTTTGAAAATGCCTTTCTGGAATTGTCTTCGATCTCTAGAACCTGTGAGTATTTTACTGTATATTAGTTGATGGAAAGAAATTAAGGATTCACGTAGAACCGGCAGACTTTAAAATGCAATTATTTCTTGAACTCAGTGTAATCATAAGAATGCATAACTCGTGGGAAAAAGCAGGAGAACTAGAGGTAGAGATGGCATTCTTTTGTATTGAATGTGGAAGAGGGCCTGAAGCTAAAGACTCCAGGCAGCTACCAGAAACAAGAGAAGGAAAAATGCCGATTCTTTGCCCAGAGTCTTGAGAAAGAAGTACAGACTTCCTACATGATGATACTTTGATTTTTAGAACACTGGAAGTCCTATTGAGATTTTGATAATGTATTTCATTCTAGACCACAGATTTATAGTAAGCTGTTAAGCAAAACTAAGATAATAAAGCAGTGTTTTCATAGAGCATCACAAAGTTTAAAGTGCTGATTTTGATCCCAGCAGTGTTTAAAGCACCTGTTATGTCCAGCCTTACCAGTGCTGAAGGTTCTATGCATCTCATTTTTAAAGCAGACCCTTGAATGTTTTTCCTTGTATTTATATGGTAAACCTACCCAGTATCTAGTATATATTAGAATATATTCTGCTGGTAGGCATTCTCTGTTAGGCATGAGGATTGTCATACTTCCAAGACAAATTTAAGAGCATCAGATTAAACTGGATTTTTTGAGGAATATACAGGAGCTTGGTGGATAGCATGAGCTGGCCTCATTCTCATTCTGTCCTTACAGTATGGTATTTATTCCTTCTGCCTCGGCCTCTGGTGCTGGAATTATAGATGAGCACCATTGCACCTAAGAATGAAACTGGATTCTCTCATCATTTTTAATGTGATAATGTATCGTGAACATCCAAGAGGGAGGTGTGCTTGTCTCAGAGTTTGCCATGATTGGTGTTTTCTTAGAAAAAGAAAAAAATTGATGCTATTCTTTCAGGTTTTTTTGTTTCTTAATTTTCCTACTACCACATATTGCGCTCACCATGGCAAGGTACAGATATTGCCATTCTTAAAATGTTCCACCTCTAAAATCTTAGCTTCAGCCTTTCTGACCACAGCCCTTCCTCCATTAATCTGCTTCTAATTAAGACTCCCAGCTAGGTGGTGGCCATACCTTTAACCACAGCAGGGGAGGCAGAGGCAGGCAGATCTCTTTGAAGCCAGCCTGATCTAGGGAGCAAGTTCCCAGGACAGCCAGGGCTACACAAAGAAACCTTGTCTGAGAGAAGGGTGGGGGGAGACTTCCTACATTCTGATTTTTCTTTCTTTCTTACCGCTTTTTTCTATTCTTCCTATCTTGTTTTTCCAGCCCTTCTTTTGATACTGGTTTCCTATCAGTATCCTCTCCTTCATCCTATTTCCTTTCTCATTCATCTAGAAAAATCCAATGTTGAATGATTCTGACAGTCTGCTTTGGGTAACCTGTCATTAAAAAAGTCTTCCTGGCTAGTTAACTGTCACTTACACAAAGTCTTCAGTTGTATTTCACCTTACTGGCTTGTCTAATTCTTCATAGTAATTATTTTACACTTTTATTATTTCTTGAAGCTTTACAGTTAGTAGATGGCCTTTATATCAGACATACTCTCTTATAAAAGTAAAAGTCTTTTGGTAGCACTGATCTTATTCCTCTTCCCTTTTTTGGCTTTTGTTTCCCTCCATATTAACGTTATATTGTATTGTTTTGTTTTTGAGACAGGGTCTCACTGTATTACAGTAGCCTTGGCTAGCCTGAACTCTCCCTAGAGAGATCCACTTGCCTCTGCCTCAAGTTCTGGGACTAAAGGTGTATAAACTACCATGCCTGGCTGGGATGTTTTATAATAATGCATTTTTATAATAATTCTGTCCTGTTGCTAAAGAGCTTTGATGATTAATTTGACTGTCACATGGGTCTTAGATTAGCATTGATTCACTTTTAATCTTAAGTCATACCTGTTACAGTCTTCTTGCTATGCCATTGAGGCTAGTGTAGACCAGCAGTGAGGAGTAGCTTTAGAGGCACTTCAGTCAATAGTCAGATTTAGGTTTTATTTTATGCCAGACTATACCAAACACTTTCTGTTTATTATTTTGAATTTTAATAGCAATCCTATGAGTTATGTACCATTTTGTTTGGTTTTACAGACGGGCAAATAGACTTAGAATAGTTAAGGCTAATGTCATTCTAAGATTGACAGAGTTGAGTTTTGAGCCTGGGAATTAGTTCAGAGTCAATAATTTTTAACTATGCATCATTCTGACTGTCTTTAATATAATTTATTTGGGATTGTTTTTGTTTATATATTATGCATTGCTATAAAACATAACATTCATAATTACACATTTAATCTGACAAAATTTATCAATCCCAACTTTTAGGGTGCATTATTTTTTCTAGGGGAGTAGAAGTTAGACTAATTTTTTTGAAAAGTTTTCTGATGGGAGCAGAAAGAGGAGATTCTTTGAAATTCATTGCAACCACGTAAGAATGGAAGCAAGAATGGGATCATGGTGTTTTAAAAACTGAAAGACTAAAGATTTAGGGTGGGAAGATAAGATGGCATATTAGTTAAGTCTCCAGTGGTAAAGAGAAAAAGAACTTTACTCTTTAAGTATGAAAGGGATGGAGTCCTGGCACCAATAGCTGTGAGTTGTGGAACAGTGCCTCCAATTTAAAATAACCGAAAGAGACAGTAGAACCTGGATTCTAAATGGAATTTGCATCTCTGACCTCATTTTCCCTTCACCCCATTCCATTGCAGTTAGAAATTAAGTCTAGGGCTGGTGAGATGGCTCAGTGGGTAAGAGCACCCGACTGCTCTTCCAAAGGTCCGAAGTTCAAATCCCAGCAACCACATGGTGGCTCACAACCATCCGTAATGAGATCTGATGCCCTCTTCTGGTGCGTCTGAAGACAGCTACAGTGTACTTACATATAATAAATAAATAAATCTTAAAAAAAAAAAAAAAAAAAAAAAAGAAATTAAGTCTAGTTGCTGCCAGTATCTGTGACGAAGTAGCCAGTTTCTGTTCTTCTTCTTTAGCACCACTTAAAACGTGGACTTAGAAAAGTTACTAATGACTCCTGAATTATGTGTGTGTGGCTCCAGTGGAGTGGGAACCTGGTAAATCTGTAGCAGGAAGCAAATTTTGCCTTATAAATTGAGGGGATTGCTTTAAAATAAGAAAAATCCATATGCTAGGTTTCTAAAAGGAAAGTTAACTAAAGAAAATACAATAAGTATTGTGTCCTTGATGTGCCACAGATACACATAGGTATGACAGGCCTCTGTATCTTTCCTAGCTAGGAGGACAGATGTGAGAATCTATATGTTCACATGCCAGGAGTTTATTATAAATCCGTGCTACTAGTTTTTTCTAACTAAAGCTAGTGTTGTAGCATTCAGTCTTCATTTCTTTACTCCTTTGTATCTGTCAGTTTGATATCTCCCAACCAACCATAAATATTTTTGGGGGGGGGGGGTTCGAGACAGGGTTTCTCTGTGTATCCCTGGCTGTCCTGGAACTCACTTTGTAGACCTGGCTGGCCTCCAACTCAGAAATCCGCCTGCCTCTGCCTCCCCAGGGCTGGGATTAAAGGCGTGCGCCACCACGCCGGGCCCAACCATAGATTGAAAAACGTTAATCATGTTCAAACTAAACATACAGACTTTGGCTTCCCATCACTGTTTTCTAAATAATATAAGAACTATTTATATAATATATAGTAGCAGGTATTACAAGCACTGTAAAGAAGGTGGCTTAAAGTATATGTAGAAATGTATTCCTTCCTGTATTAGAGTGTGAAGCCCATTCTGGGTGTTAGCATGGGGTCTGAGAGCGTGATCACAGAGAACCTAGCTAGTTCTCTTTAGCCCCTTTATAAAGGCACTAGTCCCATTCTTGAGGGTTTAACCTTCATATGATATTCATTTTCAAGAGTCAGCATTTGTTAATATTTTTGTACTGGAGATTAAGTTTCAGCATGCATTTGGAAGGAGATATGCAGCATTTAAATGAGAGCTAGTAGTTTAAGTTACCCAATTTCTAAACTTTCTTCTAGAAATGTTATAGCTTAAGTCTGTGATCTATTTTGAATTAATTGTGCATATTGTTGTGATGTATTATTTGAGGTTGTATTATGGTTAAAATTTTTCATTCAGGTATTAGTATCATTTCTTGAGAAAAAAAATTCTCCTTTAAATTCCTTGGTAGTTCTGTCAAAAGTTGGCTACACACAAAAACATATTCACATACATACATACATAAGTGTCTTAGTGCTCTATCACTGTGAAAAGACATTACCATGGCAACTCTTATAAAAAGAAAGCATTTAATTGGGACTTGCTTATAGTTTCAGAGGTTTAGTCCAATATTATCAAGGCGAGGAACATGGCAGCTTGCAGGCAGACATGATGCTGAAGATGTCCCGGAGAGTTCTACATTCAGATCCACAGGCCCCCGCATGAAGACCATTGGACCTGAGTTGGGCTTCTGAAACCTCAAAGCCCACCGCAGTGACACTTTCAACAAGGCCACACCTACCCCCAAAAGATCACACCTCCTAATTCTTCTAAGAAGTGCAACTCCCTGACAACTAAATATTCAACTATGTGAACCTATGGGGAGGCAGGAGGATGGGGGAGAAAGAGTCTTATTTAAACCACCACAATAAGTATACCAGTAGATGTTGATTTCTGACTCTTGAAATCAATAAGCCACTCCCTTGATTACCATAGCTCTCTAGTAGGTTTTGAGATCAGGTAACATACAAATTTCTAAACTATTTATTTGGAAAATCATTCCAGTAATAAATGCTTTTGTCTCCAGATAAACATGAAACGCACCTACTAGTTTCTATCAAAAAACACATACCAGCGCTTTTATTAAAATTGCGTTATAACTATAGATCATTTGGGAGTAACTCTAATGAGACCAACCAATTGCAGCTGGCTATCATATTGATTTGTGTTTATATGATTTTAGTTCTTTTTAAATTTCTAAAGACTTATTTTGTGGTGCAGCTTATTGTCTATCTTGTAACTTCATGTACACTTGGGGAAAAGTGTGTTTTATTTGGCAGAATATTCTATGGATATTAATTAAGTCAGGTTGTTTTCTAGTATTGGTCTAACCTTACTTGGCTTTCTGCCTTGCTTATTTTATTGTATTATTTACTGAAAGGTAAAGAATCTAAGTAATTGTAGATTTTTCTGTTTCTCCTCTTTGGTTTTTCCATGTATGTGTAAAGTTAGGACAGTTCACTTGCCTTCCATCTACTCCTTTTCCCCGTTTCTTTGGGAGTGTGCATGTGTGTGTGTAGAAAGGATCTCGTGTAGCCCATGTTGGCCTCAGCTTTTTAAGCCTTCAAAGTCCTAGGATTAATGATAACACTGCCATGCATGGCCTTATTACCCTATACCCCACCCTATTTGGTTTTTTGGGGTTTTTTGACTTGTCCTATTGTGGAATATCTACATTTGTTTTAATCACTATCATCTGGTTTTGGGGGGTTGGGTTTTTTTTTTGTTTGTTTGTTTGTTGGTTTTGGTTTTGGTTTTTTGGTTTTTTCCTCAAAGACAGTAATTTTAAGGTAAACTTCATTTTTTAAAATATTTATTTATTCATTTTTATATACATGAATACACCGTAGCTGTACAGATGGTTGTGAGCCTTCACGTGGTTGTTGGGAATTGGATTTTTAGGACCTCTGCTTGCTCAGTTCCTGCTTGCTCCGGCCCAAAGATTTATTTATTACTATACATAAGTATACTGTATCTGAGTACACTGTAGCTGTACAGATGATTGTGAGCCACCATGTGGTTGCTGGGATCTGAACTCAGGACCTTTGGAAGAGCAGTCGGTGCTTTTACCCGCTGAGCCACCCTGCCAGCCCTTAAAGTCAATGTAAAACAAAAAGTAAAGTGCTATTTTATGTTTACTCTCAAGTCTATTTGTGGAACTCTTCACCTTTATGCTTAGTTTCACGTTTCCATTTGGTATGTTCTTTCATCCTGAAAAGCTCTTGTTTTAATACTCTTTGTGAGTATTGATCTGTTAGCTGAAAAGTTCCTTTGTTCTTTACTTCTGCAAATGTTTATTCTCCCTTTTTGAAAGGTACTTTTGCTCGCTATAAGATTGTATAGATTGACATTTTCTTTTTTCTGTACTTTGAAAATGGTGCCTCTAGCTTTCCTTTTCTTTGATAGTATTCAGCCATGATTCTTACTGTTCTTATTTCCTATAGAACATTTTTTTCTTTACTTGTTTAAAAAGATTTCTTCTATTAAAATGAGTCCATAGGTTTTTCTCTATAGTTGTTTATTGAGTATTTTAACATCTGTGGGTAAACCGTTCTCATCAGTTTGTGGAAATACTTGATCTTTTCAGGCAAATTGGAAATCTGAACTTTGATGATATTTAAATAACAAAGATTCAAGTTTAGGTTCTGTTTGATCTTTATTTATGAGGATGCTACCAAAGAAAGTGGAATAGTGTAGAGACTTGACACATAATAGCCCTTAAAATTGTATATTTTTGACCTTTTTATATGAACAGCATTTGGCTGTAGGCCAGAGAAAGCCATAACATTTTTGTGATGTCTTTTTCTTCAGGGATATTCTGCAGCTGCCATCCATGTATGTATGTATATATGTATGCATGCATGCATATATGTGATAGTTCTTCTATACCATTCATGCAAGAAATTACAGAATGCCTATGTTCTATGGTAATTGTCTTTTTAATAGGATCATTTCTAAAATTGGGGTTCAGTGGGTAAGTTAGAGAAGAGGGTATAGAGAAACTTCTTGTCTAAGAGCTTGATCTAGAAACTAAAAACCAAGACAATTTCCCAGAATCTTTTTCAGGTTTAAGAAAAGGAGACTTGTGGGTGAACTATATGCTGATTAATTGGCAACTTAAATCCTAAGCACTACTATAATATTTGTAATTGAGGTTTGACTATCTGAGCCATTGGAAGGTTCTGCATTATGAAAATGTTTAGGCTCTAGAGTTCTGGGTTTGAATCCCAGTGCTAAGTCTTTGTAGCCTTCTCAAGTTTCCTATGAAGTATTTCTTTTTATATTTGGAGAAATCCCAAGTTGCTATGGAAAAAGCCTGAATGATTTATGTATTTTACATTATGTATTGTAGGCGCCAAGGGATTATTAGTTGTCATTCTTTCTCTATAAATTCACTGTTAATGTCATCTAGTTCAGGAACTTTTTCCCTTATGTTTGTTTGTTTCTTTGTCTATGGTACTAGGAATTGAACCCAAGTTCTTTATGGTAGGCAAATACTCTGCCATTAAACTACACATCTTTATGTCTCCCATCTCCTTTTTTTTTTTTTTTTTTAATGGTTTTTCGAGACAGGGTTTCTCTGTGTAGCCCTGGCTGTCCTGGAACTCACTTTGTAACCCAGGCTGGCCTCGAACTCAGAAATCTGCCTGCCGAGTGCTGGGATTAAAGGAGTGCGCCACCACGCCCGGCTCCCACCCCCTTTTTGAGAATTTTATTTTAAAACAAACTGGTCTTGAACTTGTATCATAGTGCAGGCTACTCTCAAGCATTTGGTCCTTCTGCACCAGCCCCTTCCCAGGTAGCTGCTGCCTTTCCCAGGCATAGAATATTCAGTCAAGTTCCTGTGGCTGTCAGGAAATGGTTTTTACCCATCTTTTCCCTCTCTAGTAGATCTTTTATGTGTTATTTCTTATTCTATCCTATCTTATAAAGAAATGTTAGGTATGCATCTTTAAAATCCTTTTGTAAGCTAGAAGTGGCTGAAACAGAAGGATTGCCATGAGTTTGGGCCAGCCTGGGCTTCAGAGCAAGACTCTGTCTATACTCTGTCACAGTTGAAGACTATCTATATATAGTCTTATTATGCCCCACTTTTCCAAAGAAAATGTGTTTTAATAAGATTCTCAGCAACTTCCACATTGTTAAATCCAATGGTCAGTGTGTAGACCTCATCTTACTTTTTACCTCACAGCATTTATTTACAGATACTGGTTTTTTGTTTGTTTGTTTTTATTTTTGGTTTTTCAAGACAGGATTTCTCTGTGTAGCCCTGGCTGTCCTGGATCTCACTTTGTAGACCAGGCTGGCCTCGAACTCAGAAATCTGCCTGCCTCTGCCTCCTGAGTGCTGGCAGATACTGCTTTCTTGGTGCTCTTTTTTTTTTTTTTTTTCAACTTGGCTTCTAGGTCAATCATGTTCAACAATTTTAGTGTTTTCTATCCTGTATTCTGTATTTTCTAAATGTCTGGACTCCTGTACGTCTGTACTTTGTGACAGTGCTGTCCTAGGCTTTGAATCTTGTTTATATATTGGTGAGTCTTGGATGAGCACCAGTACTGTGTTTCTTCTAAACCGTATATTCTTAAAGAGCCATTGCATGTTTAGTAATTTCAGATCTTATCATTATCAAAAATAATAGCAGATGTTTTTAATTTACCTGTGAAGTATTGTTGACCCCCAATGAACTCTTTTCTTCTAACCCTATTCCATGTCTTCTCCATTAGCAAATGCTAAATCCTCCCAGATTTTTTTTTCTCCTACTGAAAACCATGGAACCACCTTAGACCTTCTTCCATACCCCAACATTTGGTTATTTGATATGTTATTTACTAGAGACTGATCATATCTACCATCTCATCATTGCTGCCTATTGATAAATCACTCAGGGCTTAATGTAGCAGTCCAGTGGAACTAAGGCAGGTCATCATGATGTCTTCAAAAATTCCAGATATTTTGCTTCAAAGCCTTTTCCTTCTTGGACTAGCTCAAGTTGGTGCTGACGTTCATGGTCTAATTCATTCATGGTCTTCAATGGCTGTAATAGTTAAGAAAATCAGATCTCTTTTTGTGTTCTCTCATCCTCAGCTTCATTCTGTGGTGATAGTGTTAGAAAGGGGCAAGCATAAAATGCAGAGAAATTGTCTGTCAAAGAGAGTGACAGGACAGAGTCATGTGATCTGCAGAGAGTTGAGAAGGGTGCAGATGTCAGGATGTATGTTATTCATTGGGGCCAAAATAATGGATCATAGGGTCTATATGATCTGTATTGGGTCTAGTTTATTAAATTATCTAAATATGTAACCCATTTCTTAATCAGATATGAAGATCAATAAAAAGGAATTGTCTAGATAAAACTAAAAATGTAGGATAAGTAATGGTTTCTGGTAAAAATTTCAGAGGCCACCTGTAAGTAGAGAACATTCTTTGTATACCATAATATTATAGTTCTATTTGTAGTTAGCTCACACTGTCTTCCTTACATATTGTTGCTAATAAATTAACTTGCTCATCTCCCACATTGCTTTTGTGCTGCATTAGGCAGTTGGTACCTCTAATCTAAGTGTATTTGGTGCTTTACATTATGTAAAGGGCTGTGATTACTTTGTCCAGTGTCAAAGGATAGAATCACACTCCTGTTTTCCTTTTTAGACTTAAAAAAATTCTCAGAGCATTTTTAGGTTCTCACTGAAGGTATTTTTGTCGCCATAGTTCTCTTTACCCGTGTGTCCTATAGTAAAAATCATATATTTAGCTGTCAGATTGGCTTTGTTCCCTAAGCAATATGCATCAAGGTTTCTTTCTCCTTTTTCATATGCTAATAATAAATAGTTGTCTGGGTGTACCACAGATTTTCCACACATTGTAGAGCATCTTGGATGCATCCAGGGGTTGATAATAATGAATAAAATTGTTGTAAGCATCTGTGTGCATGTTTGTGTAGATAAAAATTTTCATTTTGTTTGTGTAGATGCTGGAAGCACAGTTTTCAAATTGTGTGATAGCATAAAGTATGAGAAACGTTTCTGTTCTCCATTTGCTGTTACTACTTTGTGCTACCACTAACAGTCAGGAGAGCGCCTGCAGAGCCAGACTTACCAACACACTGATTTTGTCAGTGTTCTGGACTTGACCACTTAATTGTATAGAGGGGTCTTGTTATTCTTTTTTTTTTTTTTTTAAGATTTATTTGTTTACTTATTTATTCTATGTAAGTACACCGTAGCTGTCCAGAAGAGGGAGTCAGATCTTGTTAGGGATGGTTGTGAGCCATCATGTGGTTGCTGGGAATTGAACTCAGGACCTTCAGAAGAGCAGTCGGTGTTCTTAACTGCTGAGCCATCTCTCCAGCCCTTATTGTTCTTTAAATTTGCATTAACAATAGTTTCAGATCTATTTCCTTTTTCATTTTTACAGTGATTTAGTATTCTGTTAATCCTACATTTATTATTCACATATACAAATATCTGATTACTTCACCATTGTCTTTTAAGGTAATCTTTTCTGAACATTTATCTATCATGATACTAATTTAGTTGCTTTCTTTTAAATTTTTTCTCTGGTATTAAGACATTTATTCATTTTAATGTAGATTGCATTGCCTGCATACTTCAGGAAGATTTAGAGGTTATTACAAAGAAGTGTTTTTAAAGAGCTAATTTAAAGCTATTGCTTTGGTATATCTCATCTAATATAAGAATTGAGAATTTCTTATTTAACTATGTGAACTACTGGACTATCTTATTGTGCGCCTCAGTTAATTTCTGTAGAGTTAATTTACAGATTGATACACAGTACATAGGTCTCACTTGAATGAAAAGAGAATCTGGATTTTAGAAGGATAACTATGTGCTCGTGTTCTCTAATTGTATAAGATGGTGATCTCTAAACTGAAAAGATTTTTGTTATTCTTGGTTCTTGGATTTTTTTTTTTTTTTTGAAATACCTGAAAACAAGTATCAAGTTTTGAGTAACCAAAAGTTTAGGATCCTGACTTTAAATTGAGACACCATCCACACAGTGATTTATATTCATTTGGGTGAATGTCTAATAATCAACATGCTCTAGATAGATAGATAGATAGATAGATAGATAGATAGATAGATAGGTAGGTAGGTAGATAGATAGATAGATAGATAGACAGACAGACAGACAGACAGACAGACAGACAGACACACACACACACACACAGCTAAATAGATCCAACTTTGTTTAGTGGAAACATGTGTAAACCCACGATTTGTTTGTTTAGTGCTGCAGTGAAACTGCATGTGCACATGTATTGGAATAACTGGTCGAGCCATCCCTTTCTTAGAGAAGTTACTCGGTTTTTAAAATCCAAGAAAGAGTTGGTGCGAATGAAAAAAAAAAAAAAAACAGGAGTATATTGCAGGTTGAGTGGGTAAAACCTTCCACAAATAAAGATGCGGATACTGAAAGCAAGAAGCTCATAGAGGCTGATTGGGTCAGAGTCACAGCTTTACCATGTGACTTGCTATGTCAAGGAAGCTGGAATTGCTTTATCTCATTCTTTCCCATGAATATATGCTTTGAAAGTAGAGCAACAAAGCCCCCTCCCTCATGCATGCTTGACATTTCTATTTAGACATACTTTGGTGCTAAGCCTGAAGAACTGTGCATTCTCTTCTAAAATGTATTGATATGAGTTCCTAATTTGTAGGGAAAAAAAGGTATTTGCATTTTTTGGCTGATTGGGAGTTGTGATTATAAATAATAAAAAGAAATGTAATAATAGGTCACTTATTTTCAGTGCTTATGGTACTGATGACTTATGTTATTTATTCTCCTTCATCCTCAGAGCATCTCAGTGAGGTGGCTTATTTAATTATGTCCATCTTCTAAGTAAACTGGGTACTAGAGCACTTGATTCACTTTGTTACATGGCTGACAAATAGCAGAGCTCAAGTTGAACCCAGGCAGTCTGAATAAGACACTTAGTATCTCTTCTTATGCTCCTATTCTGTGAGGTCACATATATAGAGCACTTAAGTATAATGTCTAGCAATAGAACTGTAAATGTAAACAGTGATCAATAGCTAATAATTAACTCTTTTTACCTAAATCATTTGAGTTAATACTTCAGGAAACTGTTGTTTTGCCTATGGCTTCTGTTCCAGTACTTCATTATAATAATAGCACAAGATGATTCTGGAACCATGCTTAACCTACCTGCTGTTACCTGCTTCTTTGCTGATCTGTTTATACATTCTATATTAACTCTCTAGCAAGGACTATTACCTGTCTGTCCTTAATCTAGTGCCCCGCACATAAAAATGACCAGATGCTGTTCAGCAACTGAGTGAAGCCTAAAAATGTGACCTCTGCTGGCCTTAAACATTATTTATGCCACCTGTACCTGTGCTTTATTTTACGTGGTTTTCTGTTGGTTAAGAGTTCATCTGTTTGATGTTATATATACCTGGGCAGTTACATGGTTTTCTGTTGGTTAAGAGTCCATCTGTGGGGCTGGTGAGATGGCTCAGCGGTTAAGAGCGCCGACTGCTCTTCCAGAGTCCTGAGTTCAAATCCCAGCAACCACATGGAGGCTCACAACCATCCGTAATGAGATCTGATGCCCTCTTCTGGAGTGTCTGAAGACAGCTACAGTGTACTTACAAATAATAAATGAATAAATAAGTATTAAATAAAAGAGAAAGATTGTTATCTCTCTTAAAAAAAAAAAAAAAAGAGTCCATCTGTTTGATGTTATATATACCTGGGCAGTTTCACCCTGCAGCTTGCTGCTGGGCAGGAAACTGGTGTCTAATTCTGAAGAAATCACTCAGTTTAAGCACATGAGGGCAACATACAGGACCTAAAACCAAAATCTTTTAGAAATATACACAAAACAACATTTAAAGGTGTTTAAAGAAACTAATAAAAAAGAAAAAACTTTGCTATTTTTCATTTGCTTTTATATTAAGTCATTTCAAATAAATTTTTGAAAGTTTTTCCCCAGGGACCTTCTGTTTTTTTTGTGTTAACTCATATTTTCCTCCTCTCCTCTGTCTAGAGTGTCTTAGACCATTCTACCTTGTGAAAACTTGGATGTTCTTACAGATAGTCATTGTGGGAGAACGTTTCATTTAAGTCCCAGATGAGGACCGAAAACTTGAAATCAGAGGAGCATCTGAAATCAAGTAATATTAGGTAGGATAAAAATTACAAGGGATTTCTGCACTGTTATTAATTTCCAGGATGTACGTTAAGTTTCTCATATCTATAGACATTGAGGAAAGAATGTGCGACTTCTTGAAGGGGGAAATATGCTAAAGATCCTATTTTTACTTATGTGGCTTTATGAGAAATGATCTAGGTTTACTTTGACATTAGCATGTATATGTTTTTATGGTTCAAAAAACTTTTTAAGAATGTACTAAAATACATTTCAGGAATTTGTAATTAAATGTAAAGTTTCTGAGTATGAGTTTATAAGCCTTGGAATATGGGTTTCATCTTTTTCATATATAATGTTTCCTTTATTTATGTATATGGGTGTTTTGCCTGCATGTATATGTGTATACCCCAAGCATGCAAGCATGTAGTATGCAGAGTCTAGATCATGTTATTGGGTCCCCTGGGACTGGAATTAGAAAAGGTTGTGAGCCACCATGTCAGTGCTGAGAAAGGAACCTGGGTCCAGTGGAAGAACAGCTAGTGCTCTTAACTGCTGAGCCCAACTTTTCCAGCTTCCTGAGATTCATAATTATAAATTAGCCTATAGAGTTAAAGAAAATTTCTGTTATATATCTAATGATTTATTTATTAAAGACGGATGCAGGTAACATCCGTTCTGGGTTCTCTATGTCTGTAGAGATGGAATTAAATGTCTCAAAGGCCCCTGTAGAGTTTTGTAATAATTTATTATAGAATATATTATATACAGATAATACAGATATTTTATTATAATGCATCTATGTGATGCATTGTTACTCTTGCATCTTAATAATGACACAGCGTGTTTGATTAATGTTAGAAATATGGTTTCAGAACTGATGGTTGTCCCTGTAAGTTGGTACTATGATTGGTGACACTTGGAGCTACCCCTCACCTCCAAAAATCTTTCTTTTTATAATGCTTATGCGCTCTGGTTCTAGAATTACATTGCCCTCCTACTTTTCAATCCTGTGATCAGGGGACATTTCATCACTCTGTTCCTCTTTCCTCATCGACAAAATGTATTAATTACTCCTTAACTGATGGAATGGAATGATTGAAATTTAAAGTTATTTGCTTGTTTCCAGTGCTGGGGGTCAAAAATGGAGTAGTAGCATTCTACTGTTGCTACTACTGTCCCCATGTTTTGTTGTTTTTAGATAAGAGTCTTGTTATGTAGTCAGGGCTAGCCTTGAACTTCTTTGTCACCCAGGGATGACCCCATACTTTTTGAGCCTTGCTTCCTTTTTCTTGGGACTGCTGGTGTGTTACTGGCATGTACCTCTATGCCAGGTAAACGAGAGCACAATAAATCCATCTAACAAATGTGATCAAATAATATTATTATGCTATTAAGTTTTAACTGGTGAGTTCACACTCTATTATCAGCATGGCATTTCAGTCATTTGCTTTATATGCTATTGGGTCTCAAGTTTTTAAATGTTACTGTGAAGTAATCAGATATAATCATGACAGCTTTAGAGAGAAATGACAGAAACCTTTTTTTGTTTGTTTGTTTGTTTTGTTTTTGTTTGTTTAGTTTTTCGAGACAGGGTTTCTCTGTATAGCCCTGGCTGTCCTGGAACTCACTCTGTAGACCAGGCAGGCCTCGAACTCTGCCTCCCAAGTTGTTGGGATTAAAGGCATGAGCCACCATGCTCAGCTATGAAACCCAACATCTTGACCCAGTTTTGTTTTGTTTTGTTTTTTGTAATTTCTGTGTCTGTCACCAACGTTATTTTCTACTCATGCTAAAAATATAGTGGTTTTATTTTCTGTTCTTGAGAACATAGTTTTATGGCATCTGAATAGATTGTTTATTCTTCAGAATTGTGTGGAGGTAAAGAACGGGGATTTTTGACTGTCTTGAACCCATTGTGCTCTTTGAAGTAGTAGAGGAAGGAACACCTGATTTACAGTTAGGAAGCAGATCAGCAAGTAGTTTGGTAGTTATAGATTGTCCTTTGAGAGGCCTTTGTCTTAGTTATTCCACATGACAACAGCCTGACTGTATACATTGCAGCTTTCTGAACTATCTCCTGTCCAAGCTAACTATCGGAAGTGATTTTAGTGTCTTTGCTTTGTATTGTGTCCCCTCCTTCTCCTTCCTAGTTTCTTTGGAGAGTTCTTGAAAAGGAGTTTTTCTACTTAACTGTATCGTCCTTATCTTGTTTCCAGTCTTGACCTTTTTAATCCATGCTTCATGCATTTCTATCATCATCCCATGGTATGTATGTGCCCTATATGTACTCAGTGCCCATAGATACAAGGTAACATAACAGTGCTGTTATATTGTTACTTTCAAATCAGCATCGATTCCCTATTACAGAACTGAATTTAAACTCTTAAACACATCCTGCAAGTCTTCTCATGATCCGCTGCCTTTCTTGGTTCTCCAACTTCATCTGTAGCTTTTGACTTTGCATTTTATCTTTGTTTTACTTAGTTTTGTCTTTTGCGCTCATCCCTGAAATTCCCAGATCAGAATGGCCCTTCATAAACTTTATACACATACTCAAAGAATATAGGTCATGGAGTAAATGTATGGTGTAGATCAGTGGCTCCTAATGCTGTGATCCTTTAATACAGCTCCTCATGTTGTGGTGACACCCCCCCCCCCCATACAATTATTTTTTGCTACTTTATGACTGTAAATTTGCTACTGTTATGACTTGTAATGTAAATATCTGATATTCAGAATATCTGATATGTGATTTCTGTGAAAGGGTTGTTTGACGCCCATAGGGGGTCCTGAATTACAAGTTGAGAACACTTTATATAGAGCACTGGAGTGTGCAGAGATTTTTTTTTTTTTTCGTTTTTCGAGATAGGGTTTCTCTACGTAGCCCTGGCTGTCCTGGAACTCACTTTGTAGACCAGGCTGGCCTCAAACTCAGAAATCCTCCTGCCTCTGCCTCCCAAGTGCTGGGATTAAAGGCATGCGCCACCACTGCCTGGTGCAGAGATTTTTATATACACTGAGAGAAAGCAAATTCATGTTTTTTAACCTGAACTGAGGAAAATACCTAGTAACAGCCTCTTCCCTTAGAGTCTCTTCTAAATGACATTTAGTGGGATAGCAATAGCATTTATTCTTTTGCAGGTTATTAGGGGAAAAAAGTATTAGAAAACTTGCAGTCTAGAGAGCTATACTTTCATGTGTTTGCTGTGTGTTCATAATAAGTACATATCCACCTCACAGTCTTTGGTCTACTATTTTGCATAATTAATTACACTTTGGTTTTTATGTTATGACTGTAACAAGTGAATATGGTAATTATCCCAGATTGTTTCTTAGAACTATATGTTGAACAAAGTAATAAACTAAAAGCCAACCTTGGCTCTTGTATGGTGGGGAAGGAAAAAAAAAATCCCAACTACTCTAACCACTTCTCCCAAAATAAAAGAAAGTGGTTTAGCATTTGTATGTTTTGTTTTTATAACTGAGTTTAGAATGACTTTTGATTTTTGTTAAAACAGGGAAAGTAGGTCAGAAGTTCAAGTAGAAAAAAAAATCTTATGTGTTCTAGTACTATGGGCTGTTACTATCATATGTTTGAGTCTTGTTTTCTTACACTCAGAGCCTAGCTGTAGTTGGTTAGGAACTATATTCTGAAGCCAGACTGCTGAGTTCAAGAACTCCTCCTAACCCTGTAATCATGGGCTTGTTACTTAATCTCTATAGACTTATGTTTCTTCAAGTGCACAATGGAGACAGTAATAGCACATAGTTTATGTTAAAACAGTTATTTATACAAGGCCTTTAGAACAGTGTCTAGCAAAGTATTTTGATAGCTCCTGAAGTAGCTAGTGTTTAGAATGCATTAAGTATATTTATAGATAGATCTTGATTCTGTTTTGTGAATTGTACCAGATTGTAACTTTCACTATATTTATTATCATTTATCCAGACTGTTTTCAGCCTATTAACTTCGGGTTTTTTTCTTTTTCATTGATTAATCAATATAGTTTATTTCTCTTAACAAATAACTAAGAGCTACTGGGTGTGGTCAGATACCTGTAGTCCCACCACTTGGGAAGACTAAGGCAGGATGGGCATGGAAATTTGAGGCCAGCTTGATGCATAACAAAATAAACAAAGAACCCAAAGATAATGTATATAATAGTATTTTGAAAATTTTATATCTCACCACTATATTTAATTGTGCTGTTTTATTACTAAATATGGTGATTTAATTTTTGGATTCTTGGTATATTCATTCCTTTCACTAATTCCCTCAGCTTAAAGTAAGAACAAACAAATAGAAACCCACCATTGCTCACATTTTCTGCTGAGAGAGGACATTAAAACTTGTCTCATCCAGGCGAATGGCAATGTAGAGGCAGGTGTATACTGTGAATACAAAGACAACCTGTTCTACAGCAAATTTGAAGGAGAGAGTGTGTGAGAGTGACTGGTCTTTGGTTTTAGGTCTTTTGGTTTTTTTAAGGTGCATATCTCTATGTGAGCATTGGCTATAAACTGTAGTATTAATTTTTTGAAGCTCTATCAAGAATTTTTGGAGTATAGTTTGTTTTGTTTTTCTATAGACTGGAAAATATTCATTTTGGGGAAAGATAGAGTAAGGATGTATTCTCTCAAGTTGTATGATCTTGTATTTTTAGCGTCTCGTGCTTGTCAAGACTTTCTAAATGGTGAAAGTTAGACCTAAAGTAACCAGTGAGGCTAGACTTTATGGAGGATGAAATTTGGTATATAACTAAGCATAGTTATTTAGTATCATTCATTTGATTTGATAGTTCTTTTGTGCTAGATTTTCTTCAAAAGCTTAATATTAAAAAAAAGTGGGTATCTTTATAAAGACTACAGACTAAAAGGATTCATTTTATATTTTACTGAAGTTAAAATTTACAGTCACTGAATCAGTAAGAACACTGGCTTCACTCTTCCTACCCACATGGCAACCCTCTGCTGGTCTCTGCTGGCTCCAGGCACAGAAGTAGTGCACAGCCATCTACTGTCTTAGATAGGGTTTCTGTTGTTGGGATAAACACCATGACGAAAAGCAACTTGGGGAGGAAAGAGTGTATTTCACTTAGACTTCCAGTAATAAATTCTAAAGGGCAGCCAGGGCAGGAACCCGGAGACAGCAACTGCTTACTGGCTTGCTTGCCTGCCTGCTGCACTTGCTCAGGACCACTTGCCCATGGGTAGCCCCTCTCCCATTGAGCTGGGCCCTCCCCACATCATTAATGGGCAAACACCCTGCAGGTTTTTCCATAGGCTAATCTGTTGAGGGAATTTTGCCAATTGAGGCTTCTTCTCAAATAACTCTAGCTTGTGTCAAGGTGACAAAAATTAGGGCACAGGCAGAACACATGTACATATGAAAAATAATTTTTAAAAATTTACAATGGCTGTAAAATATTTATGTAAATAGTACTTTCTATAAAAGAATTAATATAGCTTTTTTGGGTCAGTTTAGTTCTTTGAAATGGAATCTCAAGTTGTAATAATCTTTATTTATTTTTTGTCAGTTGACACATAATTACACATACAGAGGGTACAGGGTGATGTTGAGAACACATAATCATGAGTTATGATCTAGTCTCAGGGTGTTTGGCATATTCTTCACCCCATGTATCACTTCTTTGTGGAGATAGCATTAAAAAGCTACTTTTCTGGCGGTTAAGATTAGTCAGCATGTATTGTTAGCCATAATCATTCTTCTATGCATGAGAATACAGAAGCTGTGGGAGAGCGTGTTGTAGAGTCCCTGCTGAGCATTATGCTAGTTGAAAAGGATACTGACGGTATTTATTTTTAAAGGCTGTGATACCTACTTACTAAAGGGACTTTGAGAACCTATGAGTTTCCTTACCCCAGCAGGGTTTCCCAAGGAAGCACAGTGCTCTGACTCACACAAAGCACGAGTGATTATTGCCGTAAAAGTGGAGGTGATACTTTTTTTTTTTTTACAATTTTTTATTAGATATTTTCTTCATTTACAATTCAAATGCTATTCCAAAAGTCCCTTATACCCTCCCCCCACCCTGCTCTCCAACCCAGCCACTCTTCCTGGTCCTGGTATTCCCGTCTTGGGACATTACAATCTTTGCAAGACCAAGGGCCTCTGGAGGTGATAGTCTTAATAGCCCAGGGACTCTTCTTTTCAGAAGTTCAGTGACAAAGCAGCTAGAATAAGGAGAGAAGAGTGGTAACAGTTCCGAGACTATAGAATTTGTCACGAAAAGTTGTAGTGAAAAATCAATAAATGTTTGAAGTTCAGGTGGATAGTTGGTAAGATCAAGCATGCATTCAAAAATACCTTTTGTAGTAGTTCAAGTGAGGGTTGTGTGTAACAGGTGGGTGGCTAAAGATGTAATGCAGTAAAAAGTGCAATAAGTATTTAGAGGACAGCATTCCTCTGGGATTGACAAATACTGAAACTTAGGAAGAAGGCTGGCATAGAGACCTTCTGGGAGGAGGGGGAAATTGCCTTCCACACCTGGGAAGCCATGATAAAACGGCCAAGAGGAGAAAAAACACGTAAGAGAACCGAGCATGGAGTTCAGAAAGGACCATGAGGTCAATCTAGGACCTCACCAATAACAGACAATTCTTGAATTTCAGAGGGTGAATTAAAAAAATTTGGAAAACTTGAAAATGTTTGAAGGCCAAAGAGAAAAAAACTTGAAAACGTTTGAAGGCCAGTAGCAAGGGAACTTTAAAGACTGTTAAAAAGAGGAAAGAATAATCAAGTCCTGAGGAAATGTTAGAAGGAGCTGTCCATTGAAATGGCCTTTGCTCTCATAAGGAGAACGCTGTGTCAGTGCAGTACATGCCCAGTCAGGAGATTGTTTTCCCAGAGCAGGGTGTGCAGCTGTAGTTTGCCAGTGGGAAAAGGGACGGGAACAGCAGCTTGAAAAGAGTGAAAATTTGAAATTGTTAATGGTAACCAGTAAATTGAAAACAAACTAGTCTTTAATTAAGGTATTGCAGGATGTAACTTGTAGTATTTTTTATTCAGATTTGGAAAACAAGAAATGAACTTTTGGGGAAGTTACCAGTTTGATTTGTGAAGTCATATTTAAGTTATATCACTTTGTTAAGTGAACTGTTGCTACACTGGGTATTAAAGGAGGGCATAAATTTCCCTATCACATTGCCTCGTTGTAATGCATTGTTCAACTTGATTTAGTCTGTTTATTTTAACTTGGGTTCGGTTTTTTGTTTGTTTGGTTTTGTTTTTTTAACTCTTGTTCTTTTTTTCTTATTTAGGCAGGCAGAAGTCCTGAAGGCTGAAATGACAGGTATCGGTTGTCTTCTTTCTTACCACTTACTTTCTTCTATTAAAGGGAGACAATTTCCTTTCTCGTTTGTGCTGTTTGCCTAGAACAGTAACTTTGCTTTAAATGTCTCTTGCTCTTGTACTTTGCATTCTTCTTAAATACTTTAAAGGAATTTAATGTAGTGTATGCCTCTACTCAAGAATATATACTACATGAGAATTTGAGTTGCTATTAGTGTGTGATTATTTAATTTTTATGAACCTTTTACTAATAATTTAAGATATAAAATAATTCACACTCTATATAGCTAAAGATGTTGTATTTGATTACTATTTTCAATTTATAGTGACTCAAACCTGAGTAGCAGGTAAACCTTCAGAAAAAATGTTGATAGAAAAATTGCACTGAAAGTATGAAGTTCAGCAAGCTACCTTTTCTTACACATCTTTTCTGCTCTGAGTAATATCTCAAGCCCTTTGAGAAGAATTTTTTGACTCAGCTGCTGAGAGGAACAGATAATTCAAAGCTCACCAGTGATCATCAGCATGTCCTTCATAGCAGCACGTGGTGTTCTAAGCTCTCAGATATTTGATAGGACATTGCATCTTAATTTGGAAGGAATGTAGTTGTATGTTTAACTCGTGAGGAATTCAGCCTCTGTTGATTGATAACCAGAGTCCTGGGCAAGGTTTATCATTGAAGAGGGCACACACTGGCTCCGAGGGAGGCGGTGTTTCTTGAGCTTTGACAGTTACAGACTAGTGTTGGTGAGGAGCCCGGTCATTATATCATAGGGAGCAAAAGAGGAAAAGGTTACAGTGCGTTCACTGTTGTCCTTCCTACTAACACATTTGTGGTCATCATCTACATTATATGATACCAGTGTTGGAATTCTACTCTTGAATTACCATTGAAAGTGCCATCTGTAGAACAACATCAAGCTCCATATATGTACCATTTGCTTTTTCCAAAGTATTGAATATCTATTTAAATTTACTCATTTGAATGACTTCTGCAGTCCCCTAGAGCCCCATTAGTGGCACACACCTATAATCTTGGCTCATGGAAAATGAAGGCTAGAGTGAGCTCATAGAGGCTTGCTAGCTTCTCCAATACAGTGGGATCCTGTCTCCAAATAAACAAAAAACACTTTATCAGACCCAAATCTGACTAGCCAACGAACCTATTAACTCAAATATCCAAGGCATTCTCTTTGGTGAATAGGATTATGATAGTGTATAGGTACTAATAACTTACCTAAAGAGGAGTAGAAAATGTGGCATCGTATAGCAGCAAGCTACTAGATGAAATTGAATTGCATAACTGGAAATTGGAAACTTATAATTGATACGCCCATTAAGTAATTCTACGGAGGCAGCCTGCTGTCAGCATTTGAACTAATCACCCTATAGGACTTTGGAAAATGAGGCACCAGTTCAGAAATACAGAGCCTAGCTCCCTTATTCTCCCTATACACTGTTACTCTTTTGGCACGCATGTTGAGCAGTTTAATCCCAGGGTTCTGCCCTTTTACATTAAATGGCTGTAGTGTGCACTGATGACAGAAGTGTAATGCCAGTGTTTTGTTCATAAAAATAATTCTCATCGTTTCAGTAGGGCGGCATATAGGAATGATCCAGGTATTAGCTAGATGGTGACCAGATAGAAAAAATTTGTGAGGATCCTTGTAGGAATGATTCAAAATAAAAAGGAAACAGGATTTGGCTGAAGATAGAATTATTCGTGGTAAATGACTTACTATAAATCCATTATTTCAAATGGATTGACTCAACTATCAGATATATGACCTGTTGTGTCATGAGCAGACAGAAATCCAAATAAAAGCAAATGATGATTATTTTTGATGGCCATTTTAATTTCATAATGTTCTTTTAAAGCTGGAAGATGAGGGTTAGAGAGACTGGGTCAGCACATAGGAATTCTGGCTGCGTGAGCATTGGAAGTAGATTCCAGGAAACAGGTGAAGTCATTGTGCCCATGCCTGTAATGGGGCTTCCTCACTGCAGCCTCACTAGAAAACCTGAAGCTGCAGGTTCAGTGAGAGACCCTGCTTCAAAGCAACAGGTGGGAGTGGTGAAAGGATAGCTGATGCCCTCCCTCTCTGCTGTACTCACCCAGTCCACACACACACACACACCCCGACTCACTCATACATGCACACGGCTTAAAAACATAGCTAAAAGACAAAAATGTTTTAAATCAAATTTAGTTATTAAGCGAAAGGCAGAAGGTGAAGGTCATTTGAAATACAGTAACATAAACCCTGTGCAGCAGTGGATGGGATGTGCTGAGAGCGGCTTTGCTTTGGTGGATGGACAGAGAAGTCATCGGTTTGGCTTGTGGTTGTCACTTAACTATATAGTGATATTTTTGTTTGTTTTATTATGCAGATTCTAAGCTGGGTCCGGCTGAGGTCTGGACATCCAGGCAAGCTCTGCAGGACTTGTACCAGAAAATGCTAGTTACTGATCTGGAATACGCTTTAGACAAGAAAGTAGAACAGGATCTGTAAGTATTATCATTTGAGACATGACTATGCAATCAGGAATCTCAAGATTTTGAAACTTTATGGTTAGTTGATTGTTTTTCAGACTACCCTAGTGTAAGCTTTTTCAAAGGAATTCTAATACTTGTGACTTTTTAAAAACAAAACATTTAACCATTAGTATTTTTTTCAGCTGTAGTCTCTGAAGGTAAGAGGAATAATGTTTAGATTTAAATTTTACCTAAGGCAGCTCTTTGGAGCATTCTGGAATAAACAAATCTAAACATATGTATCTCAGATTCTAAGAATTTATCTGTATTGGGTCTTATATTTGAACTTAAAGATAAACTTTTCTTTGATTAGTGGGATTTTGTATTTGGTCTTAGTCCAAAGGCCAAAACAATGATCAATGTCATCCTGTTTCTTCAACAGGAAAGTGTATTTGCATTGTAGGAAAAGTTTATGTAAATCAAATACATAATATATATCCTCCTTTACGATCCCCAGAAACTAAAGAAAGAGTTTGTGTGTTTAGACTATTCCACTTGTTCTTTCTACGAAGGATGAAATGGCCGATGTCCAGACTCCCCAGTGAGTAAATCAAGGCCTCTTATAGAAGATCTTACCTTGCCTTATAAGTTAAAACAGGGGCGCTTAGCTTGATGGACACTTACACATCGATTGAGAACAGGCCTGTCTAGTAAAATCCAATGTTCCCAGTGGTGGTGAATTTGGTTTTTCCTTTTCTCTCCCCTGTGTTTTTATGCCCTGTGTATTTAGAAAATCTAGTAGTGTACCTTACAGACTAATCAGAACTCATGTCTGTAATATTTGAGTCCATGAGGAGAAGGGATCACTAATATTGAGGGAGCATTGACAAATGTCCTAAACTATTTTAATGCCCTCGGACTCTAGAACCTCAACTCCGATGCTGACATTTGGTACTATGATTTTTCACTAAAATTGAATTGAAGCTGATAATATGGTGACTTATTTTAATATAATGTAATTCAGCATTCTGTTCTTTAGGTAGCCAGAATTGAAATGTGGTTTCTATTTTATGCTGTAAAGAATTAAGCCTTACCCTATAAGATAAAATAAACAAAATCATTAAAGAGGAATTGTAATGAATGATGTAGCTAATTAACTTGGGGAGATAGGGACAGACCTTACTCAGTACACACACACAGCACCCTGTGTGTGTCACTTGACTGAGGGTATAATATTTGTTGGAGCAGTGTGTTAAAGTTAGTAATAGTTTATTCGGGTTTTTATACTGGGATTCTTAAGTAGGTCTTACTGTGATAGCTCTAAAGGTTCACAGTTGCACCACACTCTGCCTACTGGAGCATCTGGTAAGTGTCTGCTGAAGTCAGTTGCGTTCTACTGCATGTCTAGTCTTGTTCAAAGAAAAGCTTGAAGTTATTTAAATCAATAACTTTAATGCTGGCTTACTGTTCAGTGTGGTATAACAACAAACAGTTCTTTCTTGTTCTCAGGGGGACCAGTGTCTGCCCAGTGAGTCACTACTATACCAAATAGAATTACATTTTGTTTTCAGCTGGAATCATGCCTTTAAGAATCAGATCACAACACTGCAAGGCCAAGCCAAGAATCGAGCAAACCCAAATCGAAGTGAAGTCCAGGCAAACCTTTCTCTGTTCCTAGAGGCAGCTAGCGGCTTCTATACTCAGGTGAGTTCTTCTTTGTGTATGAATTCTCGTAGCTTTAGTGATATTCTGTTCTATGTACACATCTTTTGTGCATATAAACACTTTATATAACTGCCATATGAGACAGGTGGAAGTTAATCACATATAATCTCTAATAATAGAGGTTTCAGAAATGATTCATAATATATATTTTTTTAAAGGTACAGACTTAAGTTTGAGGTCTTGGGCTTAAACACCAGTATTGCCAGAGAGAGGGGAGAGGAAGATACATGCGTAGGATGGAGGTTTAATTCTGAATAAAGCAGATGTGATGAGAGGCAAGCTGTAGTGAAAGGAAACATGTGATCAGACCGCATGTGCTCATTATGAAAGGAGTAGCTGGATTGTGTCAGGTAGTTGTTAAAAGCTGTAATGTCAAGTGAGTTTTATAGCATTAGCCACACAGTGGAATTTATATGGATCATGAAATTATTTTAAGCTACTTAAGAAACAGGTATTTTTTTATTTGGTTTGAAAAATAAAAAAAATAAAAATAAGCTATTATCTTCACATACTTATTTTTCCTCAGTCACATCCTGGTGTGATCTACAAATGAATCCGTGTTCATGGAACTTTTTAAAAGCATGATTTCTTGGAACAATTGGCTATTTCAGGCTGGAGAGATGGCTTAGCATTTAAGAGCACTAGAACTCTATATAGCAACTCTCAAATGTCTATAATTCCACTTCCAGAGAATCTGATGCCCTCTTCTGACTAACATGGGCTTTCACACACATGGAGTGGTGTGTGTGTATGTGTGTGTGTGTGTGTTTGGTTTTTTTAATTGTTACTCCAGCTACTTATAATTAAATGAATAATGCAAAATTTAAAAATTGATTTTTATGCACTCGGGAGGCAGGGGCAGGTGCATTTCTGAGTTCGAGGCCAGCCCGGTCTACAAAGTGAGTTCCAGGACAGCCAGTGCTATACAGAGAAACCCTGTCTCAAACAAACAAACAAAAAATTGATTTTATGTATTGGGATATACCATGTATACTATGGCACATGGCTGGAAGTCAGGACAATTGTGGGCACCAGTTCACTCTATCACATAGACTCTGAGGATCAAACTCTGGTCGTCATCTGTGGGGGCAATCACCTTTCCACACTGAGCCATCTCATCAGCCCTTGTAATGATAAAATTTTAAGGACTGCGTACTGAAGAAATCCCTGGCCAGTTCTCGCCGAGTTGCTTGCCTCCACCTATACATTGGCTTTATTTTGGCTTAACCTTTCTTTGAAGAAAAAGAAAAGAATGTATTGGAAGGTATAAGTAAGTGCCATATTAAATAAGTTAATAATGGTAGTATGTGCCTTTAATTCCATCATGCAGAGACAGAAGCATATATATCTTTGGATGTGAAGCCAGCTGGGTATATAACAAGTTCAGGCCAACCCAGGGGTTCATAAGAAGGTAGTGTCTCCCTCTGTAAGAGAAAGAAAAAGAGGGGAGAAGGGAAGTATTTGTCTTTCTTACACTATAAAACCCACCAAAGGTTTTTGCTGAAAAACCTCCAGTACTATTTTATTCTCAAAAATTTTTTAAATGTATGCCAATTTTTAGTTGATGCTTCTGGAAAAGGGGACTGATGTTGAACTGAATAAATAATTGAAAAGTTAAATAAAAAAACTCGGCTAGCAAGATGACTCAAAGGATACAAATATATAATAACCTGAATCTTATAGTGGAATGGAACACACACACAAATACAAATATGATTAAAATTTAAAGCAGGAGTAGGAGAGATGACTTAGTGGTTAAGAGCATTGGCCTGCTATTCCAGAGAACCCTGGATTCATTCCCAGAATCCATATGCTAGCTCAAAACTGTAACTTCAATTCCAGGGAATCTAATGGTATGTGGAATGACATGAAGGTAAAGCATCTAGTAAAAGCTTGTTCATTTTGCAGATAATGGTCAGAAAACCTGGTACTTTTTTGCTTTGCAATTTTGTTTCTGTTTTGTTTACTACTAATATTTTTACATTTGCTGAGTAAGTGCTGTGCCACTGAACTATATTTTAACAACTTGCAAAGTGTTTTAAGGTACTGTATTAGATGCTGAGACTATGAAGGGAATGGTAAGCCAAGTATGGCGGTTCATGCTGGAATAGCAACACTCGGAATCTCTTCAGGTTAAAGTTCAAGACCAACCAACTCGTCTGCAGAGTTCCAGGGTAGCCAGCTCCTGTTTCAGTAGCCAAACCACCACCACCCCTAAATAGCTATCCAGTTACTCTGTATACTGTATACTGGTTTTGTGTCAACTTGACACAGGCTGGAGTCATCACAGAGAAAGGAGCTTCAGGTGAGGAAATGCCTCCATGAGATCCAACTGTAAGGCATTTTCTCAATTAGTGATCAAGTGGGAAGGCCCCTTGTGGGTGGGACCATCTCTGGGCTGGTAGTCTTGGGTTCTATAAGAAAGCAAGCTGAGCAAGTCACTCAGTAGAATAGGCTGGCTTCAAACTGAGAGATAGGCTTGCCTCTTCCTCCCAAATGATGGAACCAAAGGCATGCGGCCACCGCCTGGCCAGATGAGGTCTTTAAAAGGGGAAAAACTAGATTTGGTGTTCATAGAAATCATTGAAAATTTTAATGTACACCATATTTCTTCCTCTTTAAAATTTTAAAACACATTTTAGGTGGCACACAACTGTCATCTCAGAACTTGGGAGGCATAGGTAAGGAGATCTGTGTTCAATCAAGGCCATCCCTAGTGACTTCCAGGACAGTTGGCCAGGGCTCTGAAGAGACTGTCTGAAAACAGAACAAAACAAAAATTAATTGTTTCTGTAATAGGGATTCGCTTATCGTAGAATTTTTGGATTAGCATTTTTAAAGGACTGTTACTTTTGGCAAGATTTTTTTCTTTCTTTTTTTTTCCGAGATTTTTTTCTTAATATATAAAATGATGGCTCCTCTCTTAAGGTACAGTATTTTGGGTTTATAAAGTGTAATTTGATTAGAGTGATAGATGGTTGTGGGTTTTAAAAGCTTAATATATATGATTACCACAATCAGAGTTTCTCTATAAACAGTTTTATCTTTTTTAATTCACCTAAAACCGAAGGCACCACCAAATTCTTGGGTCACAGCAAAAGCATGTAAGATGCTTTTATTTCCCATGAACAATATAGTAATTGTATCAGTTAAGTTTCTGTTTCAATGATAAAACACCACGAACAAAGCAGCTTGAAGAGAATGTTTATTTCAGCTTGGAATTTGAAGTCCATTATCCAGGGAAATCAGGGCAGAAACTCAAAACAGTAACCCGATGCAGGAGCAAAGCAGAGGCCATGGAGGAGTGCTGCTTACTGGCTTGCTCAGCCTGATCTCTTAAAAATCTCCAGGATCGCTGGCCAGGACTGACACCAACCCAGTGGCCCAGGTCCCGCTACAACAATCAAGCTTGTGGTACATTTTAATTGAGGTTTCCTCTTCCCAAGTATATAGCTTGCATCAAATTGACATAAAACTAAATAGCACATAGTGGTTCTTACTCTAAGAAAATGGGAGAAGAAAGCATTGTCACATTTCTATGTCATGTCTCAGGTGACAATTTGCTTCATAGTCAACTCTTCCTCCTTCACACAGAGTGAGGAGCTGAGGAAAAAGGGGGCAGTAGGTACAGTTTCCCCTCATGAGCAGGACCCCAGAGCTGTCTAGTACTGCAGTGCTGACTGATTGACTTACTGACTGGGGTTTACCATGCGCCCAATAGAAGGCAGATACTTGGATGAGTCTAGTTGTATTTATGTAAAGACCAAGTGAGAAGAAAATGGAAAGAAAAAGACTTTCAAGTGCTTGGCAAGATGGGGGAGGGGCTTTGAATAAAGAAAACAGAAAAGAATGGTTGGAAAAGCACTCAGGAGCTGGTTAGCCTTGAGATCTGCAAGTTTAAATGCAGTGTGATGATGGCAGTATAGGGATCATTGTTTGGCTAGCTAACACACAGCAAGCAGATCGTCTGATTGATGCTTTAGTTAGCCAGTGGTGAATTGGGGTAGAAGATAGTTGAATGGAAATCAGGTGTAAGGTAATGGGTGTAAAGATTAAGTAGGTATTGAGAACACAAATGAGAAAAAAAGGTGGACTCCTTTGGAGGAGTCTAGTTGAGATGAGAAAGGCATTAGAAGATTGTTGGAAAGACTCTGAGGTCAAGAAAGAATGCTTTGGTTTTGTGTTCTTTTCTTGTTTGCTTTCTTAATAGGAAACCTTGATATTGTTCAAACAGGAAAGAATTGAGGTAGGATGTGACAGACAGGAGACAGAACAGAGTGGAATAACAGGCCTACGCAGTCAGAGGAGGTGACTGTGAGCAGAGGAGTGAGTTACCTGCTTATTTTTCTGTTCACACCTCAGAATGAAGAGTGATGAATCAGTCTAGAACTTGAGAAAATAAATGTCAAGACCTTGTCTTGCATTTCAGAAACATTTCTAGCCAATATTTAATGATTTTTTTAAAAAGAGAAGTAGATACTTTCATGGCATTCCTTATTGTTATGTGCTTGCTGAATGTTTTTAAAAATGCTTTATATGAAAATGCTTTGATAAATAAGGATTAACCCATCAAAGATAACATTTAATCTCCATACAGTTCTTACTGGAGTCTCAGGAGTATGGGATACTTATACACATAATCTTGTATACAAACTTACTGTTAGAACATCTGACATTATTAAACTTTGCTTATGTTTTTTTCTTCAGTTATTACAGGAACTGTGTACGGTGTTTAATGTAGATTTGCCATGCCGTGTGAAGTCTTCCCAGTTGGGAATTATTAGCAATAAACAGACGCACAGCAGCACCATAGTGAAGCCACAGTCTAGCTCCTGCTCCTACATTTGCCAACACTGCCTCGTCCACCTTGGAGACATTGGTGAGCCTGGGAAGGATTAGTGACACGTTCATCCTTTTCTTTGAGTAATCATAGGAAGAAACTTCGAGTATGCATGTTTGTTTTGCTTAGATTGATAATATGTAGAAATTATAAAAGTCACTTTTAGGAACCTTTTCTCCATGTTTTGCGATTGGCAGAATTCTGGAAAAAGAAATTCTCAAATTAAAATTTAAATTCTCTTCAGATTTGATCCAGGTATAGGCAAACACTAAAACTCTAGCCAAAAGTAAATTTTAAAGTAATATTGTATTTTCTCAATTAGAAATTTATTCTCGTTTAGAATAAATTTTATAAATTATTTTTTTAAATCTAGTTTGTCTATTATTTCTTCCTATTGGTACACTGAAAGCTCATTTTATATGCTGCTTCCTTTTAAAGGTTAAATTTGCATTTCCATTATATACATTTTACTTGGGGTTATGTATAACGTATTTTTCTGTTCATTCCTTTAAGGTGACCTAAAAAGGTTATAAAACAAATTAACTATAGGATTATGTTTTGTCCTGAAATAACAAGGAATGAGGATCATGAGTGTATTTAAATTAGTAGATTGTACATGTCTTAATGCCATAAATAAGTGGCACTTTGAGAGGTCACATCAGAGTTATCAGTGAGCTCTGCAAGGAGGTACAGTATGCTTAGGTTGGCTTTGCTTTAAATGTCTTCTTTGCACACACATAATTAATACTGCAGTAGATGCAAGGCATTTTTCAAAAATCACTTTAAGATATTGAAGAAATACTTAATTTTCAGATCATATTGTATAGTGGTTTTTGTTTTGTTTTGTTTTTAAGTGCCATATAACTCACCCCTTCTTGTGGCCGGCTCCAGGTCACCAGCATAGTCCATAGTGGGAGCTGGTGAGGCTGACACTGGAGGACCTGAAGTGGGGGCTAGGTAAGCTTTCACATCGGTTACTGCTGAGTGTCCAAGGAGACGGCCAGCCGGACACGTCACATAATCCTATAGTTAATTTGTTTTAAATTTTTCTGTCTTTAGTGGTCTTTAAAGTAATTTTAATGTCTTTATTATCTCTAGAATTTAAAACTAGCTGTTTTGGACATGCCCTCCTCGTGGTTTTTGTGTATGTTTATGTATATTAATATGATTTTAAACTGGATTTTCTTTTTCTTCTCAGCTCGATACAGAAATCAGACTAGCCAGGCAGAGTCCTACTATAGGCATGCAGCTCAGCTTGTCCCCTCCAATGGTGAGTGCACCTGGGCCTGGGCCTGCCTGCCACCTTAAAGAGACCATGTTCCTGTGGTGTTTATAGTACTCTAGCAAATAGATTCCACTTTCCAAGTGTATTGTAGCAGTAGATGTTGAATTTCAGCAGCATTGAGTTTCATGTTTTTCTTTTTGAACTTTATATTCCACATACTTAAAATGAAATTTTCTTTTAAGAAAGTTATTCTGTAAGCCAATATAAATAGAATTAATCAATGTGGTCTAAAGTTTTTCTCCAAACCTAGCATTCATAATTGGCCTACATAGTAGTGATCTTTCAGGATAACTATTTCTTAGAAAACTAACCAGTTACCTAAAGGATAGTGCTTTTGATGACATTCCCAGAATAGCCATTCTTGAATTAAAGAGCTTAACAGCAGATACTTGCTGTTACAAATCACTTGTGCTAAGCCACATTGAAACTTCTTTAGATTCTAGATAATGTCTCAGGATCATCTGGACACAAGGATCCATTTTGTATTGCCTGTATCAGCCATCACACCTCAGTAACAGCTGAGCTTGGGTGGGTCCTTAGCACCTACAACGTAAAGGAGATTAACTAGCTAACCCTTTCTGAAACCATGACTGCTTATTGTATTGATTCTAATTTTATTATTTTTTGTTGTTGTTGTTTTGAGACCATCTATTTATGTGGCCCAATATGGCCTTGAACTCTAATCCTGTCTAAGCGTCTCAAGTGCTAGAATTACAAGTGTGTGCCTCCATAGTCAATATTTAATTGTGTGACTTTTTAACCTGCACATGATAGGATGTGCCATCACTAATGTGTACAATCTCACATTCTGTCCATCTGTAATTGATCGATTGAGATTTGCCTTACATAATACTCGGATTTAACTGAGCATTTGTATTTTGATAGCAGAATTGGTTCTTGGTAACTTTAGAATCTTAACTTTTCTCCTTTAGGTCAGCCTTACAATCAGTTGGCTATCTTAGCTTCTTCCAAAGGAGACCACCTGACCACAATTTTCTACTACTGCAGAAGCATTGCTGTGAAATTCCCTTTCCCAGCTGCCTCCACTAATCTACAAAAAGCACTTTCTAAAGCACTGGAAAGGTAGGACTGACTTTTCCAAGAGAATTTGTGTAACGTGGAGTCTTAATCGCTCAAATTTTGTTGTTTAGGAAATTGTAGCAATGATCTCTAGTCATCTTTAGGTCTAAAACTACAGAGAACATAATTATTTTGTGCACAGTCACGTAATTTTACCCAGTATGTGGTTTCTTGTAGCTGAGTGCTGACTCATCTGAGTTGTAGCTGTGAAGCTAGACCTGGACAGAAAGAACCCTTTTCTTGTCTATTGGATGATGAAGTAACTTGCAAGCTAAACCCAGTTTAAGGGTTTTGCAAATTTTGCTGATTAAGATTGATTCAAGTTTTTCTTTCATTTCAGCCGGGATGAGTTGAAAACCAAGTGGGGTGTTTCTGACTTCATCAAGGCCTTTATTAAATTCCACGGTCATGTATACCTGAGTAAGAGTTTGGAAAAGCTGAGCCCTCTTCGAGAGAAGTTGGAAGAACAGTTTAAGGTTTGAGTTAAAAACCAAAAATGTTGGTCATCTCTTAAGTGGGGAAGCTTAAAATTTGGAGAACATTAACTTATTATTTTGTGGTGTTAGGGGATGGAACCCAGGACCTTGCACAAGCTAGACAATTCCCCCACTTAGCTATGCCCAGAGGGCCAGACTTCTGTCTAGTCCCTATGTTGCTATTTAATTATGAATTCATAGCAATAGTTAAATCTGAAATATATGAAGTCCTTGCATCTAGCTTTCCTCTTGCTATCTGAACTATATGGTATCTAGTCATTGTTGAAACAGCCTTCTCATTGACCCCCTGCCAGTTGGCAAAACGGATTGAAGTATAAATATATTAAGAAGCAAGACATGCCGGGCGGTGATGGCGCCCGCCTTTAATCCCAGCACTTGGGAGGCAGAGGCAGGTGGATTTCTGAGTTCGGGGCCAGTCTGGTCTACAAAGTGAGTTCCAGGACAGCCAGGACTACACAGAGAAACCCTGTCTTGGGGGGCAAAAAAAAAAAAAAAAAAAGAAGCAGCAGCAGCAAGACAGTTTAGAAATACAGTTATAAAACTGTCCAAAACAGCAACACAAAACTTGGACAGTAAAAGCATAAATTAGCCAAATATAGTCAATGTAAAATAATTACAGATAACTGCTGAGTTGATCATTTACAATAGAAATAGTTTGCTGCAAAATAATTTTTACTGAGCTTTTGTTCTTCCCAGTGGCCTATTTAAACTTAGGCCATATACATAGGGTTGGGTGTAAAAGGAACCACCATCATTTGAGTGCCCTCAATTACTTAGCCTAGAAAAGAATATTAGAATCTGAATAGAGTTGTTGGATTTAAAGTATAATCAGTATAAATCATTAGCTTATTTAGAAGGCTAGATGCTTTATAAATATAAAAGCAGAAAATAGAAATCTCAGAATACAGTGAAGGTGATGGATATGTTTGGTATGGAAAGCAGTGTAGTCAACTGGTGTGGAACTGCAAGAACTATCTCTTCTGGCTTTTGTTTGGGGGGGATTGTAATGGTTTTTGAGTTGTGTGTGTGTGTGTGTGTATTGTCTTACTTACTCTTTTAGCTCTTGCTGACCTCAAAATTGCCCACATCATTATAATCATGGCAAACCTGGCTACATCTGATATATTATCAATTTTTACCAAAAGACTAATGACACTTGATTCTGCTATCCTCTAAACTGCTTCCTGGGGAGATATGGAGGAGGGCTGGCTACAACTAAAAGTATCCATCCTAGTAGCTGTCAACTTTTTAGGAATTTAGGTTTGGAAATTATTCCATGTGGGAGTAATCAAATCCCATCACAGATGTTAAAGCAGAAGTATGATCACATAGAGACAACCAGCTCTGAGAATGTAGAGTTCCATTATGATGGTGATGTCATACACTGCTGCCCAGGTTACCATGTGCACAGTTGCTGTGCAAATGAAGCTTAGTAAAAATCATATGTGGAATTTCCTATGAAGATTTCAGCATGATCATTAAAGGTGCTTATTAGACATCCTAATGGCAACTTCAGCATGTCATTTGTCCCTGTATTCCCACGTATGTGGTTCTGCATGGTTTATAAAGGGTTTAGGACAACTCTAAGTCATGCTTCATGTATCAAGGGTTCAAAATAATACTTGAATCTTTTTGTTTGGAATTTTTTCACAACATACATCTGCTTTCAATCATTTGTCCTTTTTTAACATTTTATTCAGTATATATCTTCTAAATGTCTATATGTATAGCCCAAATACTTCTTGGGCCATATTAAAAATTATGCTGTTTCTGGGGCTGGAGAGATTGCTCAGCTCCTCTTCCAGAAAACCCAGTTCCATTTCCAATACCCACATGGGAGCTTGTACCTACCCATAACTCCAGTTCCAGGGAATCAAGCACCGTCTTTTGGCCTCTGTAAGTACCAAGCAAGCATATGGTACACAGACAACATACTCAGGCAAAATTGCTATACTTATAAAAAATAAAAGTAGATAAATCTTTATTTAATACATGGACAGTTTCTTAAAGCAAAAATGCTCGAGCAATAGTTTAAACAACCGAGGAGTGCCTGAATGGATCCTTTCTAGTGTAGTTCTTTCGTAGACATTAGAGCTGTATAAAATACTAAAGAGTGGGACAGTTTAGTCATCCCGTAATGCTATTACAACACTCTGTGATTCTGGGTGTAGATGTTTAGTAATTCTTGTATCTAAGATGGATCCTGCTCTTGATAATATATACAGTATCTTTGTCTTCCATTACAGAGACTGCTGTTCCAAAAGGCTTTCAACTCTCAACAGTTAGTTCATGTCACTGTCATTAACCTGTTTCAACTTCATCATCTTCGTGACTTTAGCAATGAAACAGAGCAACACAGTTACAGCCAAGATGAACAGCTGTGTTGGACACAGTTGCTGGCCCTCTTTAGTGAGTATTAAATCATTCAGCTTTGAAAGGTGCAGTCAGTCTACATGTGTTTTTTATATCTATGTAGCCAGATGCAAAGATACATAAAATGAGCCCTCTATTTCTTAATACTGGGTCAGAGAGACTTATACATCAAAGCCTGTCCTTGTGTCTGCTTTATACCACTCTATATAACATGTTAACATAAAAAGTGTTTTTCTCTTTGTATTTTTTTGATAGTCTTACCATGTATTCCCAGGCTGACCTTGAACTTCATGATCCTCATGTTCCATCCTCTTGGAATTATAGCCATGGGTTGCCATGCCCAGCTAAAAATACCTATTTAGAAGGAAACTAAGATACGTGAATGTTTAATACAGCAGAAAGCCCATAGTAATATTTTAAACTGGTTTGTGGTTTGAAATGCCTTATACATTCTGAATCTTTCTCTCCATCCCATCCCCAAGTGTCTTTTCTCGGCATCCTGTGCAAATGTCCTCTCCAGAATGATTCTCAGGAGTCCAACAATGCCTACCCCCTTCCTGCAGTCAAGGTCTCCATGGACTGGCTAAGACTCCGACCTAGAGTCTTTCAAGAAGCAGTGGTGGATGAAAGACAGTAGTAAGTGTTACAAAATTTTATGGTGGTTGGGTGGTTTGTCTGATACTTAGAGACACAGGAAAACTGCCTGTTAAAAGAATAGTGAAGAATTGACTGTTTTCTGCATATTCTGTGAAAATTGAAATGAAAGCATCTATGCATACTTTATTTTGAATTCTTTGTTAGGCCCATGATCTTGGATAGAAATTTGTGGCTCCTATATTCCCCTGTTCCCAGTTGCCATATCATGAAGAGACAGATTTCAAAATGAACTTAACATTAAAAATCAAGTTTGTCAGCCAGGCATGGTGGCACACGCCTTTAATCCCAGCACTCAGGAGGCAGAGGCAGGTGGATTTCTGAGTTCCAGGCCAGCTTGGTCTACAGAGTGAGTTCCAGGACAGCCAGACAGAGAAACTCTGTCTCGAACCCCCCCCCCCCCCCAAATCAAGCCTTATCTGTGCCACCCTATTCTGTTTTGTTTAAATGAGAAACTTCCATTTTCTATACACAAATTGATTCTACCTTGTAACTATATTTTTTATTTTATTTACCTATAGATGACTGAAAATAATTCTTAATTTCCTTAAGACAGTAGAACATTTCTTAAGACCCTTTGATTTTAGTGATGAATGGCATTTTCAATGTACTTTTGGTTGTAGAAATAATGTCTCCAAAAGACTGCAGTAGCAGAGTTCCTCCCCTGCATATCTTAGTAGTTGTTTTAACTCGGAAGTTTCTGCTGTGACCTGGGTTGTACACACCAACAAGGGACTATCTAATTAATAAGTAATGGGACCTCATTAGAATTCTCCTCTTCCCCAAACACAAGTCCCTTCATTTTTAACATTACCATGAATGTGATTTAGGATATAGTGTAGCATATAGGATAGTATCTGTCTTCTTTAAATATTAATGTGGGCAGTGCTAGGACAGGGTTTTAGGTACTGCTTTTTTTGTATAAATTTTTGCTTATGTGTACTCTAAAAGTCAGACTTGTGTTTTATTTAATAATTTGTCAGGACTCTAAACTAAGGACTCTGTTCTCTGCGGGCTCACCGAGGTTTCGTGCTTTGGTTGCACGTGTAGTGGACAAGGAGATTGTGGCCATGTGCATTTGGACCCTTAAAAAGTCACTGTAATTCACTCTGAATAGAGATTTGAATTTAGTGTGGCTATTCTTTGTCACTAGCTGAAGAACATTTCCACTGTTCTGGACATGTATATATCAATATCGTTGACAAATTATTTTACACCCATTAAACGAGACTTGGGGAACAGTATGCAGTAGTGCATCTCTCACACGTGTTTTCGCCTATGTAGTTTTGAAAGTGTCTGTTGATTTACATAGCCTTGAAGATGGCTGAGGAGTGGGGTGATGAGTAAAGAGTGGAGTCCTTGGAGATGCCGTTTTTGTCATTTATTAGTATTCTAAGTTTTCTTGTATAAGAATAAAATCTGATTTTTTTTTTTTTTTTTTAATTTACAGCATTTGGCCCTGGCTAATTTCTCTTCTAAATAGTTTCCATCCCCGTGAAGATGATCTCTCAAATACTAATGGTAAGAGGTGCCTAAATTGTGTATTGTCTCTCTGCTTCTTCATCAGTAATGGGAGGTTGAAAGCCAGGGAGATTGGGTTTTTGGTGAGGCTTTTTGTTTTCCTTTTAAGAGAGGCTCTGACTTCTGGTACTGATGAAGTGACTAGATGTGGGTAATTCTCCTGAAGTACCCCTGATACTCATTAGAGTAGATATTCATGACCCTTACATTCTATCCATTTTCTTCCCTGTCTCTTCATCATTTCTATCTGTTTGGGATGTTTGTTTGGTTTTAGGTTTATATATTTTGCATGTGTGAGTTTTGCCTGTGTGTACACATCCACACTGGTGTCCACAGTGACAGAACAGAGGCTTGGATTGCTTGGAACTAGAGTTATAGACAGTTGGGAGGGGGTGCCAGAAACCAAATTCAGGCTCAGCAAGTACTCTTATCTGCTGAGCTGTTTTAAGGAAACAGTTACCTACATATCTCACAGAATTTAGCACATACGGCATAGAAGATAGAAATTGCCAATGGATCTCCCATAGTATTATAGATTATATTGTCCACATGATAGTGCATGATCTTAGGACATCCTCCTGTGTTAAAACATAAGAGTCATTTACTACTTGAAACATGCTTTTAAATTTAACAGTGTAATGTTAACATTTTCATTTGCTGCTAACTAGTTTTTACTGACTTCATAATATTTTACTTCCTATATGTGTCATTGTCTATTATCCTGTGACATTTTCCTTATCAAGGGCCTGAGAAGATAGCTCAGTCAGTAAAATGCTTCACTTCTCAACCATGAGTACCTAAATTCAGTACCTAGAAAATCCATGAAAATAATGTCCTTCAAACCTGCAATCCCTGTACTTGCAAGCCAGAACCAAGAGGAGCTTTCTCTTGCCCACCAATTAGCCTAATCGGATAGTTCCAGGCCAGTAAGAGACCTTCTTTCAAAGGAGGTGGACTGCATTGCTGAGATGACACCCGAGGCTGTCCTGGCACACAGACAGACGTGTGCACGTTTGCACTGATGGTCTAAACTGTCTTCATAGCAGCATGGAGCTTCTCCCTTTGCCATTACTAGTAATTTACAAAGTCACTGGGTCTTTAGGATTTAGAACATTTGAGATAATACCCAAGCTTATTTCTCACTGATATTAGTGTTGTCATTGGGTAGCTTAAAGGTCGCATGTAACCTAAATATTGGGCTTGCTAGATTTGATATTAAAGCTCTGGATTCTTTTGATTGGTTTGTTTGGGTTTTTTTCTTTAGATTTTTCATGACAGGGTAACAGGGTTTCTTTATGTAGATCTAGCTGTCCTGAAACTTCTTCTGTAAACCAGGCTGGCCTTGAACTCAGGGATCCACCTGCCCCTGCCTCCTGTGTGCTGGGATTAAAGGTATTGCCATGCCTAACTAAATTTGTAAATTCTTGAGAGCAGATGAGGAACTTCTTTCTGCCCAGCAACTTGAGTGTTTTGTGTTTTATGTTAGGGAGATCTATTGAATGATTTATCTTTATAAGGTGATGACACTGGGGAGCAAAAAATGGACATGACACATTCTTCCCATACCTTTTTTATTCACTTTTTTCATATCTACAAAATAATAAGATTTTAATTAAAATGTTTACAATTTCTGGCATCTTCCTTTCTTCAGCCACACCACTTCCAGAGGAGTTTGAATTACAAGGATTCTTGGCTTTAAGACCTTCTTTCAGGTAAGGAGCTTTGAAGAGTTTCCAGTGTTAAAATTTGTAGGAATCTGGCCTACCTGTAGAAGAGCCTTTGATTTGTCCCAACTGTGTCATCTTTCTTTAACAGTTGTTTGTTTGTTTGTTTGTTTATTGGTCTGGGGGTCATGTGTGGGATGTGGGCATAGTTTGCATGTGAGGGTTCAGTGAGAGACCCTGTCTCAAGGGAATAAGGCTAAGAGCAATAAAAATAACCACAGTTCACTCCATGTAAGTATGTGCATGTTTTCTTTTATCTTACACATACCAGTTTTACAAGAAATTTAAAAAAAATAAAAGAAAATTCAGTGGCAAGGAGACAAAGGGACCCCCTTCTTCAGCCCTCCTGCACGCTACCCCCACCCCCATGGTCTCTTCCTGCCCTCTTGGTTTACCTTCTATCTTGTTCTCCCCTCTTACTACTCTGCTTTACAGTGTATCTCCCACTGGGTTTAATTTGTTGTTGTTGTTATCTCCCACTGGGTTTAGTTTGTTGTTTGTTTGTTTGTTTGTTTCGGTTTTTTGTTTTCTGTTTCTTCCCAAATAGCTATCTTGCTTTAGCCTACTAACATGGCAAGTGTGGTTTGTTTTGTTGTTGTTGTTGTTATTAGTTTTTGTTTTGTCTTTTTTTTTATTCTATAAAATATGATTCACAGTCAGTCTCCTTCCATCTTTCTCTGTTGCTGTGTATTTCTCCATACCACAGTTTTTCTTAAGAGCAGTGTGGACTGCCCTTACTGATTTCAGGTTTACTTATTTCTCAGCCTGCTACTACTAAAACTGTCCTTGTCATCTTAGTTACCAAATTTTAATGGCTTTATTCTTTAAAAAGCTATGGATTTTTTTTTGTTGTTGTTGTGTTGTTGTTAGCTACTTTAAGCTGCTACACAAATAATCTGTGAAGCAAACGTCTGAAAACTTAAAGACAAAAACAGTTCAGTCACTAATACTGTTTGACATCTTTGTACAGTTTATCATTCCTGCTTTATTAATTTTTAAGCAGTTTTTAAATAATTTGCCTTTTTTAATTCTTGTAGCATAGGGTCTGTTGATACACTTACTCACCAATCCAGAAATTAGAAAAGCCTTTTTTCCCTCATCAAGGGTTATAATCTTATTACCAAAATGTCTCTAATAGTCAGCACTGTCAAGTGACTTCTGACAGTATCTCATGACAAAATCAAAAACTCAAGTTCTACAGTTATTCTGGGATCTCCTTTATGTCCAAGTTTGAAACCGGTCCACTTCGTGCTGCACTAGAACATCACCATCAGCTCCTCAGCCTTTTCTTTACTGTCTTGGTCAGTAGTTGTTCTGCCTGATACGCTCCAGCTCAGGTGTCACTCAGAAACCTTCCCATAGTTTTGGGGAAGGAATTAAATTCTTTCACTTTGCTTTTTTATTCTTTATGTGGTTTTATTATAAGGTTTACCAGGTTTAATTTTAATTACTTTTTTCCTGAAGATGCTTACTGTTTTTCACTTATCTTTGTGTTTTTCAGCCTAACTTGTTTAATGGCATTTTAGTTTGGAGATAGGCATGATTTCATTATGAAAAGCCTGGAGTGTCCTGCCTCCAACTCTGAAATGCCAGAATTACAGGCATGCACCATCACCCCTGACTCTTTTCAAATTAATGACAGGAGATCTCAGGAGCCCTTTCCACATTGGTTTACACTCTGTCCATATGCTTTATGACAATTGCACACTTTTCTGATTTAGCAAACAAAAAGTACAGTGATAGTTTTTGTAATAGGTACCCCAGGAGCTAGAGAGATGGCTAAGAGCACTTTTCCCTCTTGCAAAGGACCTAGGTTTGATTCCCAGGACCCATGTGGCAACGCAAAAGCACCTGAAACTCCAGTCCAAGGGAATCCAAGGCTCTCGTCTGGTCTCATGAGTATCAGACATACATGTAGTGCAAATACATACATATAGCACAACATTTTAAACACATAAAAAATAAATTAAGAAATGTGCATCAGAGAGAGACCCTTAGCACTATGTTGTTGTTCTCTGAGACAAAGTTTCTTTATATACCCTTGGCTGCCCTAGAACTACTTGGGAGACCAGACTGGCCTCAAATTCACAGATACCCACCTGCCTCTGCCTCCCAAGTGCTGGTATTAAAGGCATGCATTAAAGGTATACAGCCTGTGTATAGTGATTATTTTTTTAATTAATTTATTTATAAATTTAAATAATTATATATATTTATATAATTATTAATTAATTATTTTTTAATTAATCAAAGTATTTAGAAAAGGGGTATTTGGGTTTCATAGCACTTTTTCCTGGCATTGACAAAGACATGGATTCCATCTTAGGACCCCAAACAAACAGAATCTTCAATAATAAAACCTATGGATTATTTTACTTCGTACCTAGAAAGTAAAAATATTAAAATTAGTATGATGAACCTTGATTTTATTTCCTGCTTTGTTTCTTATATTTGGAATATAAATTCAAGCAAATACAGTTATTACATGTAGTCTATAGCCTGTGTGGGAAATATCTTAAGGTATTTACATTTGGTTTCCTGGAAATTTTCTTCAGTATTTAATCTTCTATAATATGCTGTGTCATTTTTAGGAACTTGGATTTTTCCAAAGGCCATCAGGGTATTACAGGAGACAAAGAGGGTCAACAACGACGAATACGACAGCAGCGTTTGATCTCCATAGGGAAATGGATTGCTGATAACCAGCCACGGTATGCCCATGGCCTGCTCCTGCATTCCTTTCAATCCCTTTATTGTCACGCACGTGTGTACTAATGGTATAAAACTATGATGAACTAAGACAGTATTGGTAGCATATCTTGTTAGGAGCCAAGTGGTCATAAGTGTACTTAGTCTCTCTTCTCTCTGTTATCTATTATAAGAAGAATTAAACTTGCCTTTCTTATTTATCATGAACTGCTCCGGTTTGTAAGCATCTGTACTATTTGAATTGGATTGAACATTGTTGTTCTAGTGGGTGATTTGTTTGGCACAGATGTGCCAGTTATTTTCGCTCAGGACAGCAAGGCCATGCTTCCAGCACTAGTTAAAGACAAAGCAACAAGGTCACTAGAACACAAGCTTTGGAGTCAGTTAGGGTCGTGATCAGTTTCTGGCTCTGATCTTTTCTGTGAACCTGGCATCTTCCTGATGGGACATACCCTGTTCAGAGTCAGATACTGTTATTTCTTAATGTTTGTTTTTAAACTCCTGCCATGCTCTGTGCACTTTTGAATACTTGCATGCATAAATAAACTTATACCATTTCTGGGCTTCACTTCATCTATAAGATAAGTATATATACCTCCCTTATAGGCTATGTCAAGGACTTAGACTAGTGTCTTAAATCATGCTCAGTAAGAGTAGCCACGGTTATTAGAAGGGGAAAAACAGGGACTGAATGTGATGTGCTGATGTGAAATATAGTCACAAGAGTCTCAGTAACTGAGTAATACTGTTTTGTTTTGTTTTGGTATAAAAATAGTTATTGAAGCTACACACAACTGAGTTACTTATTTTTGTAGTTTATGGTTTTTTTTTTATATATGAATTTATTCTTGCTTTTTTAGGCTGATTCAGTGTGAAAATGAGGTAGGGAAATTGTTATTTATCACAGAAATCCCAGAATTAATACTAGAAGACCCCAGTGAAGCCAAAGAGAACCTCATCCTACAAGAAACATCTGTGGTAGAGTCACTGGCTACGGATGGGAGCCCAGGACTGAAATCAGTGCTGTCTACAGGCCGAAATCCAAGCAACAGCTGTGACTCAGGAGAGAAACCAGTGGTCACCTTTAAAGAGAACATTAAGCCACGAGAAGTGAACCAAGGAAGAAGCTTTCCTCCCAAAGAGGTGAGAAGGGACTGTAGCAAAGGCGTAACTGTAACTCAGGAGGACGGACAGAAGGACAGCAGCAAGAGGAGAGCTGAGACCAAGAGATGCACCTTAGGAAAGTTGCAGGAAACAGGAAAGCAGAGTGTGGCAGTGCAGGTAAGCTGTATTTGAACTATAAAGCAGGGAGAGAAGGCTCACAAACAAACGGCAAGGTTTCTCGTGTCGTTCATAAAGACCAGTACATTAGCCGTTCCGCAGTCTAAGTGCGTTCTTTTACCTCCTAGGAAGGTATGTATAGACAGAGCTGTGGTAGATGGCGACTTTATCAATTGAAGGAGGTCCTGTGTCAGTGAAGTTCTCTTTAAGTGCTCTGTACAGAGTTGTATTTTCCTTTGGAAAGTATAACTACCAATTAATATTACAGAGGAGTTTTGGGGTTTCAGAGCATCTAGTAGAATTAAAAGTATATCAAAGCTTTCTGTTGTTTTATCTCCTACCCCCTGGAGAGTTCTGCAGGCTGGGTATTATAATAAAATACACCTTTAAACTCAGCACTCAAGAAGCAGAGGCATGTGGGTCTTTGAAGTAAGAGACCAAGTCTGGTCTACACTGTAAGTTCCAAGCTAGCAAGGGCTACATAGTGACCCTATCTCAAAAACAAACAAGGTTCACTGTACAAAGTAAAACTTAACTTTTGTTTTTTGGGGTTTTGTTTTTTGTTTTTTATTTTTGTTTTTGTTTTGAGAAAAATGAAACACCTTTTCTTGACATTGTACCTGTTTGAGCCAGCAGTGTTATACAGTAGTAGTATCCTGGTTCAAAGATTGGTAAAACAACTCAAATCTTGTTTGAGAAAACCACTTCCCAGCTTTTGTAACCCCTTTTTATACCTTTCCAAAAGGGATACTGTTAATTTCTTATAATACAAAAGGATCCTGACTTTTATTAATACCATTAATGTTTTGATGACTCTGTAAGAAGCTGTATGATTTGTTGGTTCGTTTTGACAAATGAAGGTGTTTGCCTTGGGGGCCTCTACTGCAGCAGGCTGCTTATCAGCAAGACCATCATTTCCTTGCCTGATAGAATCGGGGGCAGGATGGCAACGAAGTGTGTGGTTCCCGTCATTTTAATGTGTTTGTTCTGCCAGTGCCCTCCTGTGTGCATGAAGGTGAGAGCACAGCCTTAAGTGTCACCCTTCCCTTTGACACAGGGCCCCTCATTGGCTTAGAGTGCAGCATTAAGCTAGACTCTAGTCATTGACCCTTCTTCCTGACTCCTCCTTGTCACTTACTGGGACCGTAAGTGCTGCAGCTGGTACTTTTGTGTGGATTTGGAGAATGAATTCTCATTTTCATGTCCACAGGCATTTTACTAACTGAGCCATCCTCTAAACTACACACACACATACAGGAAATGGCCTGAAGAGAAGAGGGTATGAAGAAAACAAAAAACACAAAACCCCACCACATTCACTAGACCTGTGTTTGAGGACTAAGCCCAAGCATCTTCTGCATGTCCTCTGCAGTGGCCTCCCAGTGAGACCCATGCTGCTAACACAAGGCTCCTTTTCTCCTCAGTCCTTCTCAACCTACTGGTAGATACTAAAGTAAATCTGGCATACAGGGATGCAGTGCATTCCTGTAATCCCAGCACTCAGAAGACAGGCAGGAGGATTGCTACACATTTGCGGCCCCCTGGGACTACATAGCAGTTTCTAAACTAGCCAAGACTACGTAGCAGAACCTTGCCTTGGCAATACAACACAACAGTTTGCAGACATAGGATTATCATGCTCTTTTTCTGAAACTATTTTCTTGCCTTTGGCTCAACCTTTAGGACTGCCCATGGCATCTCCTTATTAACTTGATATTTAGAACTTTGGGCCTGTTTGTTGCTGCTGGAAGTATTTTTGTATTTGTTTAAAGAGCCTTAAGATGTGCTACCTAGGGGCTGGCGAGATGGCTCAGTAGTTAAGAGCGCCGACTGCTCTTCTGAAGGTCCCGAGTTCAAATCCCAGCAACTACATGGTGGCTCACAACCATCCATAACAAAATCTGATGCCCTCTTCTGGAGTGTCTGAAGACAGCTACAGTGTACTTACATATAATAAATAAATAAATCTTTAAAAAAAAAAGTGCTACCTAGTTAAAAGTAAACCGGGAGCCATGGTATGTCACCTGTGAGATAAGTTTTCATTAAATCACAATTCAGCATGAAGAGCCCTAGCTGAAGGTTGTAGGCATGCCTGTGGGTATGAGCTACCTCACTTGTAAACAAATGATTTCTATGTTCCTTTTCCTTATTTTTCTGTGATAAGAGAGCAAAATAATTGTATTAGTAAATGAAAGCCCTTGTTTCTTTTTAATTTTCTTATATTAATATAGATGGACATCGTAAAATTTTAATATTTTTCTTAAAGTAGGTGCTTCTTTCTAATACATGGGCACCAGGTTTTTATGGTTAGTTTTGGTTCTGTTGATTATAGGTAAAATCCCAGACAGAACTAAGAAAGACTCCAGTGTCTGAAGCCAGGAAAACGCCTGTCACTCAAACTCCAAGTCAAACGAGTAATTCTCAGTTCATCCCCATCCATCACCCTGGAGCCTTCCCTCCTCTTCCCAGCCGACCAGGTAAATACACATTCTTCTGTCTGAGGCCTTGGTGCAGGGCTTTCTGTTCACTCACTGGGTACTTTGTAACCTTGGGGCAGTGTTCCTAAGCTGAACTATAAAGCCTCCCTAATGGTTAAGGGGCTCTGGTTGCGTCATTTCTCTGTAGTTAACACACTAGTGCTACTCAGTTACTATGAAGATTCCTCCATGCTGTCATTAAAACATGAAAGTATCTTTGGGGGGCGGGGGGGGGGGGTGGCGATGTTGAGACAGGGTTTCTCTGTATAGTCCTGGCTGTCCTGGAACTCAATCTGCAGACCAGGCTGGCCTCGAACTCAGAAATCTGCCTGCCTCTGCCTCCCAAGTTCTGGGATTAAAGGTGTGCGCCACCACGCCCAGCTGTATTTCTTAATGTCATGTTAAAGACCTGCATGGTTCATTGTTACTTTTTATAATATGTAAAAACACCCTCTTCTCAAATTGTACACCTTTCTTTTGTCAAGTTTCTTTAGAACTAAAGCTGTGTTCTTCTGTTTTAAAGGATTCCCGCCCCCAACATATGTTATCCCCCCTCCTGTGGCATTTTCTATGGGCTCAGGTTACACCTTCCCAGCTGGTGTTTCTGTCCCAGGAACCTTTCTTCAGTCTACAGCTCACTCTCCAGCAGGAAACCAGGTGCAAGCTGGGAAACAGTCCCACATTCCTTACAGCCAGCAACGGCCCTCTGGACCAGGGCCAATGAACCAGGGACCTCAACAGTCACAGCCACCTTCCCAGCCACCCCTTACATCTTTACCAGCTCAGCCAACAGCACAGTCTACAAGCCAATTGCAGGTTCAAGCTCTAGCTCAGCAACAGCAATCCCCTACAAAAGTCATACCAGCTTTGGGGAAAAGCCCGCCTCACCACTCTGGATTCCAGCAGGTAGGCAACAGTTACGTGTACTGTCAGCTTAGAATGGCAAGAAATGCTGAGGTAATTCCATGTTTGACCATTCAATAAATACTATTTACGTTTGTGTTGCTAGGAAGGTTAAATGTTTGACCTCTTGCTTTATTTGTGAAGGGTAATAATGTTAGAACCTTTGTTTATGCTTAATTGCTAGCTCTATTAAAAGGTTTTCTGCAAATCTTAATATGTGTACATCTATAGGTATGTAGGTAAGTGTATGTGCACGTGTGTTTTGTGCTTTAATGTTGAAGCTGAAGGACAACTATAGTGTCATCCTTAAAAATGCCTCCACCTCCTTTCAGACAGAGTCTCATTGGCTGTAGCTCACCAGTTAGACTAGACTGCTGACCCTGGAGCCTCCTGTCTCCACTAGGTTTATAAGCATGTGTCATCATGACTAGCACTTTTGCATGGGTTCTGGGGACAGAACTCAGTTGCTTTATCATTCTTTTCACCCCTGCACCATAAGAATTCTTACCTGAACATAGACATTAGAATAGAAGTAGATTTGTACTCTTAAGGTTTAAGGTGAATGTGATACCAGTCTTAAATGTCATACTCTTGTTGTACTTGGAACAGAAGAGGGAACACATCCTATCTTATGTACACATTCATTAAACTTCTTAAATAATTGAATTGAAAAAAGATGGGAGTTCAAAGTCCTTGTCTTCTCAAAATTCTCTGAATACGTATGGAAGCTACATTTTTGCCTAGAGTATTAACTGTCAATGAGATTGCAGTTTATCTTCATCTGGTTGACAGGCGCCTCTTTTTTTAGTATCAACAGGCAGATGCCTCCAAACAGCTGTGGAATCCCCCTCAGGTTCAAAGCCCACTAGGGAAAATTATGCCTGTGAAACAGTCCTACTACCTTCAGACCCAAGACCCTATAAAACTGTTTGAGCCGTCATTGCAACCTCCTGTAATACAGCAGCAGCCTCTAGAGAAAAAAATGAAGCCTTTCCCCATGGAGCCATATAACCATAATCCCTCAGAAGTCAAGGTCCCAGAGTTCTACTGGGATTCTTCCTACAGCATGGCCGATAACAGAGCAGTAATGGCTCAGCAACCAAATATGGACCGCAGGAGCAAACGGTCACCTGGAGTCTTCCGTCCAGAACAGGATCCTGTGCCCAGGATGCCATTTGAGGTATGTGTCCTTTCCCATCACTAGGTTCTGTGGAAATCATCATCAGTCTATGGTTGCATACCTTAAGGATATCTCAGATACACACAGCCTTTTAAGTTGATACATAAAACAGGGATACATGTTTATGAGACGTAAACATTATAAAGACGTGACCTCTTCAAACCCATGTGTTTGGAGAAGAGTTCATAACTGAACTGTATTACTGAGCTGTACTGGCCTGGCAGAAAAATTACCTAATGGCATTGTGATAGAGAATTCTGAGAAGAGCTCCTTAGTTGGGTGTCATCTAAATTTAAAAATAGGTCTCGTGGGTATTTAAATTACGTGAAACAAAGTCAGTTATCTTCTTGCTTGTTGCTCAAGAGAAACAGGTGCATAAGGTTGGAAGCACTGTTGTCTGTGTTAATTACTCACTAGCTGCATTCACGCCTGTGTCCTGCTCTGTTGGTAGTCTTACTCTTCTGTGTCTCTGTCTTCCTTCACTTTTGGCCATGCCACCTTTCATTTGTATTTCAGCCTTTTCCTCTGTGTGCTACATCAGTTATGTCTCTACCCTTCCTTGCCTTTAGTCATGTTATCTGACTAACCAATCACGCTGCTATTCTTATGTGCTTTTGTCCCTAATTGCATCTCACAGTGATCCTTTCTGTCACTAGGACCCCAAGAGCTCCCCTCTGCTTCCTCCGGACCTGTTAAAGAGTCTGGCTGCCTTGGAGGAAGAGGAAGAGCTGATCTTTTCTAACCCTCCTGATCTTTACCCAGCTCTGCTGGGTCCTCTCGCCTCTCTTCCTGGACGAAGCCTCTTTGTATGTATTTGACATAATTCTGCTTCTTGCTCTAACCACACAGCTTCTTTTCTGAGGTTTTTATAATACTTGTATAGGTGAGCTCTTCTTTCTGGGGCTTTCCTCTGTATAGAAATATAAAGTATGTTTCTGTATTGCTTAAAATTAATCTGATAATGTAGTAGAGCACAGCCAATTAGTACTGGCTCTAGTACCCTCAAATTAGAGAGTCATAGCCTGGGTACACATCAGTCAGAATGTCTCAGACTGGTCTGCCCGCACTCTAGGTGATGCTGGCACATTAACCCCCTCTTCAGGCAGTACACACCTAGCCTCAAGTATCAGGTATTGTATAGTATATTTAATTCTCAAATGTATATAAAATATTAAAGGAAGCACATCATGAATGTTTGAATTGATTAATTGAATTGATTGGTTCACTGGACCCTAAAAGAGCCCTGGTCTAAATTCAGAATTGGAATTATAAAACAAAATGGATAAAAATGGAGAAACTGTTCGGAAAAGGGTTTAAGATTTTAAATGAATGGCTATGAATGTAAATAATCAGGATAATATAGAATAAGATGGAATGATTGACTACTGAGTCTTGTAGACCACAGGCTGCAGAATGTTATTCTGTATGCTCGTTGGTATTTATATCATTTTAACTGAGGGTTTGGAATATAAACCTAATGAAACCTCTCCCACTCCACACACACACACATCTTAAAGCAACTTAAAAAGATTTTTGAGTTTTTATTTCTAGCTTTTTCTTTCCTGTAAATATAGAGCAATAATCCATTAACCATAGAGTCAGAAAAAATAGCTGCCACTCCTAGTACTTGAGTTTGCCTGGGCGAGTTAGCAGTAAAGGCTTCCTGCCCTGAGGGAAGAAGCCTAGGAGCCATGCAGCTCAGCTGGGGCGGTTGCTGCTGCAGATGTGCCTTTGTGTCCACTCACTCTTCTGCTCCTGTCTATTTGCATGGAACTGGCCATGATAGAAAAAATGGGACCTTTTCACGTGTTTTGTTTGTTTGTTTGTTTTTTGCTTGCTTGCTTTAAAAATTTTTTTAAATATCCTTTCCTGTACTTAACATAGTTTATAATGTAATGTATTTGAAAATGCTTTCCGTGTAGTGGGTGTTCAGCAAATTATTAAACTGTTATCTATTAACAGCAAGCATTATATCCAGCTTTCTCTCCCCTGCCCCCACCCCCAGTAACTTTTTTAAGACAATTAAATAGAAAATCAACTTAGTATATCATGAAGGCAGCTGCTTTAGAAAACATAAAAACAAAACCAGCTATCAAAATGGATTTGAAAGGCTTTTTAAAGTCAATAATGTTTTAACATTTTAGAGAGTAAAACCTGCTAGGATAATTTGTCCTTAGGGAATTCCTGAGGGTCATATCCAAAAACCAATCCTGGTTCCTGTCAGCATCTCTGCACCAGACCAGATAAACCCAGAAAAGAAGGTCTGATTCACCTGTGACAAGTGGCACTTAGTTGGAGTCATTGTATTATCACAGTGAACACTCTACTAACCTTTCCTAAGTCCTCTACCATGGGACAGGTAGACACATGTTTAAGTGTTAGTTTTTAACTTGAAAGTAGAAGAAATAACCTTTTTTTTCCTCCCTCTACCTGGGACTGCAGAAATCCTTATTGGAGAAGCCTTCTGAGCTCATGTCACATTCATCTTCTTTCCTGTCCCTCACGGGGTTCTCTGTCAATCAGGTAAGCAAACTTTAGAATTTTGTTTTATGTGTATTGTAGACTGGTTTGTCTCTGATGGGGGTAGACTAGTAACCTGTATATCACAAGCTTGAGCCTTTTAAATTTCTCATCGATACTCAATTTCTTAGAGCTTGGTTGACTTTTTTTTTTTTAATGGCCTCAGATAGATAGTTTACATAGAGCAAAATACAAAGTGAAAGAAAGACATGAAAGTGAAAGAAGTTAAAGTCTTGGAGTTTGTCTTACTGAGAACCTTATAGGTCTGCTGAGTCATCCATGAACATGACTTTCTTAAATCTCTTTCTGTGTTGTTAACTTAATCTTTCAGGAAAGATATCCAAACAGCAGTATGTTCAATGAAGTGTATGGAAAAAACCTGACAACCAGCTCCAAGGCAGAACTGAACCCCTCAGTCGCCTCCCAGGAAACATCACTGTACTCCCTTTTTGAAGGGACCCCATGGTCTCCATCACTTCCTGCCAGTTCAGGTATCAACTCTAATACTTAGATTATAAACCTTGCCTTTCCTGTACATCCATATTGACTAAACATTAGTCAGATTCTATAATTAGAAAGTTTTTTATATTATCATATATTATTTCTCTTTTGGAATGTTTTGGGCACTGTTTATATGTTTGCTCGTGTGCCACATGTGTGCAGTGCCCGCTGGGGCCAGAAAGAGGGTGTTGGATCCCCTGGAATTGGAGTTAGAGATGGTTTTGAGTTGCCATGGGGGTCCTGGGAGTCAATCCTAGGTCCTGTGGAAGAGCACCCAATACTCGTAACTGCAAAGTCATCTCTCCAGACTCCTTTTATTTCAGCTTTATAAAGTCTTAATTTATAATGATTCTTAGGATCCAAGGTACAGTCAGTCAGGCACAACAGTGATCAGACAGACTGCTTCATGGTCTTTATTTGGCCTTTTCTCCAAAACCTTCTTATAGTGCTTTCATTCAAATTTTGACTACCACATCTGAAGAAAATGTTAGTTCTTGGTTTGGTGTGGGAAACCCCTATTTATGTTCATAATTATTCAACAGATCATTCGACACCAGCCAGCCAGTCTCCTCATTCCTCTAACCCAAGCAGCCTGCCCAGTTCTCCTCCAACGCATAACCATAATTCTGCTCCATTCTCTAATTTTGGACCCATTGGGACTCCAGATAACAGGGATAGGCGGCCTGCAGATAGGTGGAAAACTGATAAACCAGGTGAGATCCACATTTCTTTATCTACAAGGCAAAGGGGGGTGGCTTGCTCTGATTTTTGCCTGAAGTTTGATATTTGCCACTTACAAAACATTTTGTATTCTTACCTATTGTTATCTCTTAGCCATGGGTGGTTTTGGTGTTGATTATCTCTCAGCAACGTCATCATCTGAGAGCAGTTGGCATCAGGCTAGCACTCCGAGTGGCACCTGGACAGGCCACGGCCCCTCCATGGAGGATTCCTCTGCTGTCCTCATGGAAAGCCTAAAGGTGAGTGCTCACGTGGCTCCTGCTGCAGCAGTGTCTCTGCTTTTATCCCGGATTGAGAGGCGTCTTGAGTGTGTTGTCAGGGCATCCAAAATGCTAGAGCATTTAGTTTCATCCTAATGTTAAATCCTGTTAAGTTTGAGTTTAGCCTTATTTGACTTATTAAATGAGTATGTAAGCTGGGCGTGGTGGCGCAGGCCTTTAATCTCAGCACTTGGAAGGCAGAGGCAGGCGGATTTCTCAGTTCGAGGCCAGCCTGGTCTACAATGTTTTGTTTGCTGGAAACCTTATATTAAACTTACTGTCATGCCATATGAACTTGACTTAAAACATAGTTGATTTGACTTAAAACATAGTTTGGGCTGGACATGTTGGTGCATGTAATTCCAAAAGAGTGGTCGGAGTAGGAGGAATAACCTTGGCTTGGGGTTTAAAAAGTTGTATTCCACTGTTCATAGTGTCAAAATTATCTTAGTTAGGAACTGTCTAGTCTTGAGAGTTCCATGACTTTTAATAGAGCTGAGTTGATTGGCATTTAGAGTGGATTTAAAGGACAAATTTGTCTTTATGGGTGGCTGAGATTTAAAACAAATCCCTGTCAGACAGCCAAAGCATTTGCCTTCTGCTGACAAGTTTTGGGGCTGTTTTTCAGTCTATCTGGTCCAGTTCCATGATGCATCCTGGGCCCTCCGCTCTGGAGCAGTTGTTAATGCAGCAGAAGCAGAAACAGCAGCGGGGACAAGGTGCCATGAACCCTCCACACTGAGGCCACAGGAGCAACCCAGGGAATGAAGGCTCCATAAACCATGGCATGTTGGGTTTGCAGGACTGACCCACACAGTCTCTGCAGGTGGCAGCTCTCTTGTCTGTTTCTTGCTGTCGAGAGGGTGTAAGTGTTCCACCAGCCCGCTGAGTGTGCACGAAATGTTCGCAGTGCAACAAAAAGAAAAAACCATCAGGAACTCTCGTTCCCCCGGGGCTTTCCGGAGGGAGAGAGGAGCTGCTGTTTGTCCCACTCGGTTACTGATAGCACGCCTCTCACCTTCTCCACCGCGCATGTCCCCAACACGTGGGAAGTGGAAGCTGAGAAGGGAAGGCAGATGGGAGAAACCAATAGGAACTTCTCAGTCCTTTTTTCCTCTTTGGGGAATAAAATAGGAATCCATTATGAGTGCTTTGCTGACTGAGAATGTAGTTGAAATTATTCTTAAACATCTTTTATTATTACTCTCAGTAGCAAAATATCACACTGAATTCTTCCATACACAGGCGTATTTCTAGTCAGTGTGGAGCAAAGACAGTCCCGTTTGCTGCTCCTGTGAGAGGTCAGTGGTGACAGGACAGGGAACTGACCTCTTAAGCCAGTGGGAGTGTTTCATAGGGAGGGTACAAGGCCTCTTAGAAGGTTCTGGGAGAGGCCTTCCTCCAGCCTGGAAACTCCAGCAGGAAATGCCCTTCACTCTGTAGGTGCTCGAGCCCCAATAGAGGATGCAGTGTGGGTAGTGCTGCTGGCCTAGACCAGCAGATGGCTGCTGTACGATTTCAAATTCATGTGGTGGATTCCTACACTTTACAGTAGCGTAGCAAGCAGTCTCAGAAGGCAGGCTAGTTCATTCACGGCCTGGAACCCATTTTAATAGGTGGATGCTTTCAGTGTGGTTCTTTTTGTTGAGTTGGTTTTTGTGTCCCCATCCTGCTTCCCAGCCTCTTGCATCAGTCTCCACCCTTTAGCCATATGCTGTACCGTAGTCATTGTTTTCTTCCTACCGTGTACAACATCTCACCACGAAACAGCAGCATGGGGCCAGCACTTGGGGCCCAAAAGCCTGAAGTCTGAAGAGGAAGGAAGCGGCAGTGCAAGCGTCACTGCAGAGGAGCCGGGCTATGCCCAGTCACAGCTCCTGGCCTTCACCTCGAGGATGAAGTTGAAGGCCACAGAGACAGATGCACACTGTGCACAGAAGAAAACACAGCAGATGCCACTTTGGAGAGGGCAAGAGAAAGGAATAAACTCTATTTGATAATTTATATTAGGAGGAAAGAGGACTGAAGATGTTCTGTGTAGGAACAGAAGAACGGACAGCATTTCTGTTAGTCATTTCCTGGAAAAGTAATATTTTAATGGGAAATTATGGAAACAATCTAAATGTCCAATTGCTGTGCTAGGGTAGGGATTATTTTCTGGGAGGTGTGTGTGTGTGTGCGCGCGTGTGTGTCCCACACATGGCTTTCTACTCTCCCAGAGGGCAAGGGCTAAGTGTGGGAAATAGTGTGGAGCTTAGCTGAAGGACAGCTGTAGAGCAAAGCACATCCAGGAGCCCCAGGTGTCACTGGGGTCTGGGCAGCCCCGAAATGAGATGGGGTAAGGTATTGCTCATTGCTCTTCAGAAAGAGTGCTTGAAGCCCCAGGCTTACTCTATTGCTCTTTTAGTTTGACATGGTATTTGGATTTTTTTTCTTTTTTCTTTTTTTTTTTGTTTTTTTGTTTTTTTGTTTTGTTTTTTGGGTTTTGGTTTTTGTTTTGTTTTGTTTTTGAAAGGTCTGAAAGTGAAACCCTTCACTAAATGGCAAAAGAAACTGTCTGTGCTGCTCCAGTCCCTCCCTGTGTCCATCTTTGTCCTCTCCCTGTCCCTTCCCTGCTACCTTCACCCAGTTTGTGTATGTAAGCTCTGCATTCAGACAGCTGCAGCATTCCGAGGTTGGAAATGTCACTGATTCTTGCACCTTAGACCAGCCAACAGGTTTACCAGTTCCCTCCCTGCAGTACCCACTTCCCAGCTATAGCCCCAGTCTGCATGAGAATTTGGTGTTTGGAATGTTTATGACTCTCTCGGCGGGGTTCCTCGCCTTGCCATCCTCACTGTGGGGTAATGAAGAAGGGGAGGAGAATCTTCATCAACTGGTTTTGTGTAATAAACTTTCGTGTTTTGTTTTGATTTGATTTGATTTGGGGTTGTTTTTCCCCCCTGTCTGTCTGTCTGTGCAAGATCTGCAGCTGCTGAAATCAGCTTTGCCTTTAATTAAACCGTGTTCTCTCCAAGCAGATCGGTGTGTAGAGGATTTATTCTACCTTAAAGGATATAGCAGTAAAAATACAGCTTAGAACTTCAACTGCTCACTTGTCAGCAAGAAACAAAAATGGCCACAACTGGGTAGGCTTGGGGATGGGTTTTGCTTTTCTTAGCATCCAGTGACTTGTTCTAGAAATGCTAGCTTAAAATGTCTGCCATAGCTGGACAGTGGTGGCGCATGCCTTTAATCCCAGCACTTGGGAGGCAGAGGCATCCTCTGGCCTATAAAAGCCATTGAATCTGATGAAAGCCAACAGTGATGGCTGTGATCTGGGGGGTGGTTGATTTCTCTTCCTGTTTGTCCATCTGAGGGACAGAAAGGGCTGTCATTCTAAGAGTTCCATTCTCCTTGGGACTGGATGGTGTGCTTCATGGGAACCTGATTCAATCTGCCTTTTCTTTAATGCAGCTTAAGTTTTTTAATGAGTTGTCTGTGTGTACCTTCAGGATTACATATAAATTTGCTTTAAGCTTCTGGAACCCAAGCAATTAATAAAGGAAGAACCCTTTATTAATTATTTTTCCACTGAACTGTTGGACTTGGACACTGGGTGTCCTGTTTTCCCAGCAGAAAGGTGTGCCCATTGGTGTGCAGCTCTGGGAATTCTTAAGTACATTCACGTAGCCAGCACACACACAAACCTTCATTTCCTTTGCAGAAAATTTGTCTCCCCCTCCTCCATCTGTAAGAAAATCTTCTGAGTTGTCATATTGCTGTGTGACAGGTTCAATTTTAATAGGGAAATGGTAAGTTAGGCCACATTTCCAAACTGGTGTGTCTGTATAGCGCACAGCAGAGATGGGTAAGTCTTGCAAGGGGAAAAACAACACTTTGCTTCAGCTTTGTAGATCCTAGACTTCTCTGGGAATGCCTTCCAAATTCTTGGCTGCACATCCTTCAACAAAAGCCTTCGGGAAAATGCCAACTTTCCCTTTACACTCCCCTTCCAGCCATTCTTCATTCACTGATAAAAAGCAAAATATACACTGATTACTAAAAACGGGAAAGATTGTACCATCGTGAGTGGTCCATTGACCCTATTAGTCATCCCCTGTTCCCATTTATGGTAGCAAAATAACTGGAAAGTAATTTGAATATTAGACTTACCATCTAACGGGGTTCTGTTGTGGATGCAATAAATACACAGTAAAATGTAGAATGAATAAGACTGAACATGAAGCCTCAGGTCAGAATTGTTTTTAAGAAGTAGTTTTATCTGAGCTCTGCTAGAATTCATTTTGATAACATGAAAGGGCATGGTGGTAAGCGCCATAAGGTTCATCAAGGCCTTAAAAATTGGAGCTAGTGATAGGTTTAGTACATTTGTAAAAACTATGCATTATAATAGCTATTTTAGGCTTTTAATGAAATGAATGGTGGCCACACCCAGATTTTCACAAGAATGGTACCCTTCCTGCCCATGTTACCCTGTAATCCCTAGGTTCCTAATAGTCAGGTAAGTCACTGACAATTGGCTGCCTCTGCAGCAGAATGGACCTCCCCTTCTCTCTGGAAAGTACTTGATGGGTTCTAGCAGAGACAGAATAGTTCCAGCCAGTTACATTCTGGAACAGTCAGTATGTTGTCATCATTTTGTGCCTAGTAAAGTCAAGGACAGGAGAAAGCCACGCATTTGCTTTTGCCTCCTCTTACCAAAATCTAGGAAGAGATTAGCTAAGAGTTGGTGTTTTCCTTTGTCTGCCCTTTGGTTTTGCTGATACATGCATGCCTCTGGTTCTGTGGCCTTGGGGTAGCACTTACCATGTGACAGTACCAGGATTACATCTCCTTCCACAAATTCCAGGTCTTCTGGCTGGGCAGCCTCATAACTGAAGATTGCTACCACCTGGGTCCCCTCCTTAGGCTGAGGCTCCGTAGTCTGCTTACTGGCGTCTGAGTTTTCCCTTTGTATGGGTTCATCAATAAGACCTTGGTCACCCTGAAATGGTAAAGGGCCTGTTTTTGCTCATTCATAGCCAGCAAATTTTGAAAACCACTAAAGGAAGCAATTGATGCTCAATACTTCCTTATAGGCCTAACACATTCTATGAATACTGAATGTTTGGATAAATGAAACCAAAATGTGTACAGAGCCCTATGTAGCTTTAAATTGCCTTACATAATAAACCTTACACAGACCCAGGGTAGAATAGGCATTGTTCTTTTCAGATTGGGAAATGATATTGAGCCACAAATAAATGGCAGTCTGTGGTATAAATTCAACTAGTTTTTATCATATGGGGGTGGGGGGAGCGGCAGATCAGAGGACAACTTGCACAAGTCACTTCTCTTCTACTATGTGGGTTCCGGGCTCAAGTCATCAGGCCAGACAGCAAATGGCTATTCCTACTGATCATTCTCCTGTCCTTAACTAAGCTCAGCATTGAATTCACCCCTTTTCCATAGCACAAACGCTGAAGATCTATCTCATACCTACTAAGACAGCTTTCCTAAGAGCTAGCTCTAGGTAGTTCTGATACTCTCTAAAGCTTCAGAATGACTTAAAAATATTTTGAGACAGGCTTTTGAGGAGCTCAGGGTTGCCAGGAAGTCCTGTTTCTTGTTGTAGCTTCAGGCCTGTCCTTGACCCAGTCAGTCTAGTGAAGGCAGCCGTAGGCTTGCTGTGCACTTCTGGGTCCCACTCATCCAAAGTCCTCTATAACTGCTATCTGATGCCTGCTATAACTGGATGAGCCTGTAAGCCACAATGTCCCCATCACTAAGCCAATGTGTGGCATACAGGAGATGTTAAAAATGGCCTTAGGTCCCGGCTCCCTCCACTCACCACCGTATGCTCACACCACAGAGTCAGGCAGTAGTTTTTCACTTGGCCCCAGGCATCCTTCATGCTTTCTTCGGACAGGAGCAGAAGCTCGTGGCTGTCCCGACGCCGGTAGCTGGTAGGGATGATGAGTAAGGACCAAGGCAGAAAGTATCAACACAAAAAACATCCCATAGCCAGTCCTCTGCATCAGACAAGACCCACCCCATCATCCACCCCTGCTGCATCCCCAGCTCCCGACTTCATGGGGTTTACCTCAGTTTAGTGTGTTCTGGCGAGAGCGCCAGCTTCTTAGACACCATGTTCCGAAGCTGGCTGTAGGGGAGGCCAAGCCGCGTCTCCATGACCACTGTGTATTTGTAATGCACCTTGAGCATGTAAGGCATAGGCACGCTGAGCTTCAGTTCCTGAGGCAGGAGGAAGGAAGACCACCTTAGCGGCTGAGGTTGTTGACAGCATCCTGGACCACCACAGCCTTCCACCACTTTGTGTATGGGCACCAGGAGTGCCTCAGGGAAAGGGGGGTGTTTAATAAACAGCTGGTTTTTACCAGTTAATAATAAATCTAATAAGTTAAAAAATCAGTAGACAACTGTATATTAATAAACAGCCCATTTCTGCATTCCCTGAGAGGTCTTTCAGAGGGCTCCAATCCAGCACACTGAGACAGAAGTTTCTACTGAGCTATGTGCTCAGCTAGGGGCTAGGATGACGTGTAGATGGAGAGTCAGGTAGCAACTGATTCAACCCTTTCATTGATAGTCCATATTCTAAGAGATATCTCATGCTAGACAAGCCATGCTCACCCATCTCCACTTGGAAACAAGGAAAAACTTACCTTGGGCTCTTTTTGCTTGTGACCTAAATGGAAAAGGAGATGGTAAGTGAACACTCATAGTGGCACCTGCCACCCACAGTGCCCATCTCCCTACCCTTTAACATCCAGGGTGGATCTAGAGGAGCATAGAGAGCGCAAATGTGTGAGCAGAGCTGGTGTCTGCTTCCAGGGCGCTGCAGGTAGGTAACTATGGGGACTGGCTCAAAGGCCAGCTAACCCTGGAGGATCCAAGACAGACAGAGGGAAGATGGACGTGTGATAACCCCAGGCCCCAGGCAGAAGCACCAGGAAGATGATTACCATTTCATGGCCCTGTTTTGTGTGTGTTTATGGTCTGAAATGCACACTATGTTAGCACAGCAAAGTGTGTATAAGTGAAGTCTGAGACCCTTTACTACTGAGGATGGAAGAACCTCTGTGCTGCTGATTATTCGAATCCCTTGGGAACTTTTGCTAAAATCAATCAAAGGCCTAGGAGCCTGGTACTCCAACCTTTTCAGTGTGTGTCCTCCAGACAGAAAAGGTAAGAAAAAAAACTATGAGGGACACTGGATGGGGCCACCGAGGCATTTACATGTGGAGTAGGTGATACCTATCAAGGGCAGATGTTCTGGATGAGAAGTGCACTCTGTAGGCAGAAGCCATGCTTGTTCCCAGGGGACTTCTATCCTGGTAGGCTCGATCATGGATCTCTAACTTATATTTAAGTGGCTCTCAGGGGAGGAGGGGTAGAGAAGAGTCCAAATACATGAAGTAAAATGTAAGTAGCTGACGGGTTGTTTCCATTTAAAATGTTTGTGATGCAAGGGCACACGCCCTGACATGCACGGAGGCAAGCCATGCTCCTTTGTGGTGTTGATTCTCCAGTTCCTGTTTTATGGAGGCCCTGTGAGTGCACTCAGGCCACAAGGACTGTGCAGCAAGCGTCTTTGACTGTGGAGCCACCTGGCTGGCCCAGAGCTGCTGTGTTTAAGTGAAAAGTGTTGTGGCACTCAGTGTACCCCACCTCCAACTTCTCTGTAGGTTCGCAGCTTTCCAAATAAGTATGCAGGGGAGGGCCACCAAAGCAGTCTTTGGTCATCAGGTGGTCGTGCGCAGGATGACTCTGTCATCTACTGGAGCATCTGCTGAAGCTCACCAGGAACAAAGAGTCATCATTTTCCCACCCCAGATTATGAGAAGTCCTTCTGGGAAGATCTTCCATCCACACCATCCAGTGGTCCTTTGTTCAAGCCCTGGGGGCTCTGCTCTGCAGACATGTGCAACTCAGTGGTTTGACAAGAGCTGAGGTGTGAAAATGCGCTTGCTGCAGCCTTTTTCCTCCCACCGGCTTTAGGTAGTTAGCAAAGGATCACCTGGTGACTGCTCTGATGATGGCCACTGGCGGGCCCCATTACCTGCACTCATTTCTAAGCAGGTGAGGGCAGGGCACTGCCATCATGTTTCAGGGGGATGATGGATGGTGCAAGCAAGACAGGGCTCTGGAAAAATGTAGTCATAAAGCAAGGTGCATGCTGGGTAAAACAAGGAGCATGCTAGGTAAAGCAAGGTGCATGGTATGCAAAAGAAACGAGAATTTCCTAAATGACTCTGAAAACAGCTGTCTGTTTTCATGAAGCATCTGAGAGAGAGAGCTCCTTCCTCGGGGCCACCAACCTGGTGACAACTGGAGTCTTCCTGGGGGGCTAGAATTAGGAGGTGGTGGAATATCGGATTCTGGAGAGGTATCTTCCTGGAGGTGACAAGAGGAAACAAAAAGGTCAGACAAAAGCACAAGAGGGTTTCCTTGGAAAGAAGCTAGATGCAAATGGCTTCCTAAAGTGGAACGCTATGACACAGGAAAGGAGGCTAACTCTCAGGAGCAATAAGAACCCTAACGCCCACATACAAAACCCTTTGCCATCTTTTCGACCATGCTGAAAACCCATCAGCGTCAGGTGACATGGCACGCTTCTGTCTCAGCTGCGGAGTGTACTGAGAAAGGGAAAATTCCATTTCCCATTGGCAGGACATTTTCAACTTCAAAGCACCTCAGTTCTGTGACTCAGCACACGCTGTTCTTGAGTGTGAAGAGAGACTATAGGCTGTCTGTCATCAGAGTGCCACGTAGCTAAAGATGACAGACTTCTGATCCTCCTGCCTCCACATCCCATGTGTTAGGAGCATATGGCTTCCCGTCTGATTTGTTCCGCACTGAGGATTGAGCCCAGGGCTTCATGCTATGCGAGTGCTCTCCCATTGGAGCTACATCCCCAACTCTTACTTTCCTTTTCAGTGGCACTGTACCAACCAAACAAGCTGACTCTTCTCCCTGGTGAAGAGGCGGGCTTGGGAATACCTAGCCCTAAACCGTTAGGCTTTGCTGCCTATGTCTCCCTGACCAGGAGGACTAACAGAGGTAGGCCAGTCCAGTAGAATAACTGTTGCCTCCACTCGACACAGGCTCAGCTCTGGGCATCTGATACCAGCTTGAGTGGCCCAGATCTGTTGAGTCTTCCTTCTATGACAGGGAGGCCATCCCTTTCAACTCTAGAGAGTTGTGTGAAGGGTGAGAGCAACAGGCTAGGCCTCAGCACGACAGTACCTGGGGCTGCGACTGAGGGTGAATCCGAAGCTCAACTGGCTCCAGGTAGTTGCAGGGGACAAGCCCCTTCTGCAGTGTCACATTCCAGAATCCAGAAGGGAAAACAAAGACTCATTAGTACCCAGAGCATAGAACAGCCTGCAGCCATGGGTAGAAACAGCACACAGATGATGACCTTTGGGAGTTCTGCAAATGATGCAGCAGATACTGTCTCTGTGCCCTTAGCATCTCCCCGAACCACCCACCCCACCCCACCCCACCCCCATACCTGTCCATTGAACATGACTGTGGCCCAGTTATCACTGCCCTTCTTCAAGACAAAGACGATGTTCCCAGGCATGACCTGTAGCTCTTCTGGCGTCTCCGGCACAAAGCCAAACAATACGCGGTGTGCCTCACCTTCCAGAGCCCTGAGGGGTACACAGAAGACTGAGCCCACCATTCAGCTTGGACCATATCCCCTTACTGGGGAAGCACTTGAGGCCAGAGACTTAGCTTGGCACTCACTCTAATTCCACATCTTACTGCCTACAAGACCAGTGTCGGGTGCTGCCACCCAGGACCCCGAGAAGACAAGGCGAGAACACCATGTGAGTGTGTTCTGTAGCACACAGGAGTTCCCCTTCTCCCAGGGAACACCACGATGGGATCCAAGAACCCAAAAGTTACATGCTTTTAACTCTTGTAGCCTGTGGTGTGACAGCAGGTCCAGAATAAATTCCTTTCCCTTAGCACTTGCTGGCCTGTACTTCCAGCAATCCTCCTGTCTCTGCCTCTCAAAGGTGGGGGTCAGAAATGTGAGCCTCCGCTGGGTGGTGGTGACACATGCCTTTAATCCCAGCACTCGGGAGGCAAAAGCAGAGGCAGGCAGATTTCTGAGTTCGACGCCAGCCTGGTCTACAAAGAGAGTTCCAGGACAGCCAGGGCTACACAGAGAAACCCTGTCTTGGAAAAAAAAGAAAAAAAAAAGAAATGTGAGCCTCCAGGCTGGAGAGATGGCTCAGTGGTTAAGAGTATTGATTTCTCTTCCGGAGGTCCTGAGTTCAATTCCCAGCAACCACATGGTGGCTCACAACCATCTGTAATGGGATCTGATGTGTGTCTGAAGACAGCTACAGTCTAGTCACATACAAAAAACAAATAATTATTAAAAAGAAAAAAAAAAAAGAAACGTGAGCCTCTGTACCTTGCTCATTTCCCTGTTAAGTCAACTTTCACTTTTGAACCTAAAAGACAACTTTATAGCTTTGGCGTTAACAAATTGCAGGTCTCAGTACTACCCTTGCGTTTTGGGTCCATTGTTAATGAACCAGAGGGTACTTGAATAAGCACCATGACACTGTGCCAATCCTTCCCAAAAGATAATATTTTTACTTTATTTTATTGAACTTGCTTCATTTCTATTTTTCAAAGCTTTAGTTATCATGTCTGGGGGGCATATGTGCCGCAGTGCACAAGCGGAGGTTAGGGGACAGTTCTGCGCTGTCATTTCTCTCCTTCCACCTAGATGTGAGTTTGAGGCTCCAGCGCAGTGAGTCGCCAGGCTTGCACAGACAGCTTCTCCCCCTCTGAGCGTCTCATGACCAAGGTTTTGGTTTTGTTTGCTTTGCTTTAACTAACATACACAGTATTAGATTTCATGCTGGCATTTTTTTTTTCAAATGAAATTTGATTTTGTTGATCTTTCCTCCCTCTCTTTCTCTCAAACCCTACTCCCCCTGCCCTGGGCCTTTTACTTACTTACACACACACACACATACACACACACACACACACTCTCTCTCTCTCTCTCTCTCTCTCTCTCTCTCTCTCTCTCCTTCCACTTTCATGTCACAAGTGTCCCATCACCCTGTCCCTCCCTCTCTCTAACCTTCCTTCTCCTGGCCTGACAGCCGATCCTGTGTGGACAGACGGCTACTGAGTGGACAGACGGCAGATGGCACACAGCAAGGCTATATATCCCTGAGGATCCCAGGCAGGTGGGATTGTTTCATCACACTGCTCAGAATGGAAAGCAATTTAAAACTTCTTAGAGTTGTTTCTTTGCTTGTTTTTCAGACAAGGGGGGTGGGGAGGATATTTGGCTCTAGCTGGCCTCTAACCGATCCCTCCACCCACCATGCACCTGAGGCTGGCCTCAACTCTTATCCTCCTTTCTCCTCTAAGGAGGGAGTCAGTTCTCAGGTCTTGCCTTCCATAGACAGGAAGTATGAGCAGGGGAGTAACATAGGTGGAAGGCAGTGAACACCAGGGGAGAGACCACCTCAGACAGCCTTGCAGGAAGGGGATGGAGAGCCAGGCAATGGAAGGCACAGTAGAGAAACTGCAGCACTTTGCTTTATGTTAGCCATGTCCTTTCCGCTTCATTGACCCCTCAAGGTCCTGGTTACTTCTCCACTCCTAGAGAGAGTCTCCCATGCTGCCTCAGTGTGTGAGGGAAGCTGTCTGCAAAACTACCCATACACGGGATGGGGATGTTCGTTCTGCTCAGCCCTGCCCTCGTTTGCAAAGTCCCTGCCTGACGTTGTGAGGGATGCAGCCTCTTTAGTTTAGAGAATTGGGGAATGAGCTCCTTCAAGCCCTTCTCTTTGGGATCACCTGTAGCTACCCCACCACCCACCCACACACACTTTTCCTGACCCCCTTTATTGGAGGAGGAAGATGGCTTGCTTTGTTCCTTAGAAGGATTTTGGTTTTTTCTTTTTTCTTTTCTTTTCTTTTCTTTTCTTTTTTTTTTTTTTTTTGTTTTTTTTTTTGTTTTTTGAGACAGGGTTTCTCTGTGTAGCCCTGGCTGTCCTGGAACTCACTCTGTAGACCAGGCTGGCCTCGAACTCAGAAATCTGCCTGCCTCTGCCTCCCGAGTGCTGGGATTAAAGGCGTGCACCACCACGCCTGGCTAGAAGGATTTTTTTAGCTGAGATTAGGCCGCTCTGCTTCTCGGGTTTACTGAGTGACTTCCTTTTCTTGAGTCTTTCCCCTGCTTTAGAAAAAACGCACACAGGAAAGAGACTGTGATAGCTCGTGGAATCTGGAGAGCTTTCACTGAGCGGGAGGGGAGTGCACTGTAGTCAGTACAAACTGACCTCTCACCTCTGACCTGGGCTTCGAAGCAATGACCTCCCATTGTAAGGTGACCACGCCCACTGGGGCACCAGGATGCTGCAAGTGGTGGTCTCAGCACAATCGCATCATTTGGGTCTAACCTTAGACAGGAGAAGCCTACCATCCTTTACATCCTTACTGCCGTCAAGTCAGACGTAGAGTGAGGGTATTTCGCATGCAGACCTAAACCTAACTTACCTGAAGATTTCTGGGGTTTTGGGTCTGGGAGGAGGCTCTGCTGACTGTGGAACATTCAGGAAAAATGAAGAAGGGGAAGATGACAAGAGAAAAAGTGAGGGGGCGGGGGGGGAAGAGAGAACAGACTGTTAATGGTAATTTGGAATACTGTTCCAGATCCAAAAACAAAGACTTCTTTTCTGGGTGGTCTCTGGGGCAAGGGCACAATTTGGGAAACCAAAAGCCTGCCGCCCACCTGGGCCTGACCCTCGCCAGTGAAGCTGCTGCACACTCCAGAGCAGGTGTCTGGAGAAGGTTTTATTGACCTCAACTCAACCCTTCCCCAGTATTTTCCAAAAGCGCTGGTCTACAATTAATGTTTGCCACAATATGTGACATTTCTGGATATTTAAAATCAACTCAGCATCCCCTGGCCAGACAAGAGTCTCTCAAGCTGGTGAGATGGCTCAGCCGTTAAGAGTGCCGACTGCTCTTCCAGAGGTCCTGAGTTCAAATCCCAGCAACTACATGGTGGCTCACAACCATCCGTAACGAAATCTGATGCCATCTTCTGGAGTATCTGAAGACAGCTACAGTGTACTTACAAATAATAAATAAATAAATAAATAAATAAATAAATAAATAAATATTTTGAAAAAAGAGTCTCTCTTTAATGTATATTCCCTGTTCTGCACTGAATGCCATAGAGTCTGTCATCTGGGACTTTCCTTCCTTGTCCTCTAGCTGGGCTGAGCCTGGGACCACAGCCAGCCTTTCTCCAACTTTAATGCCAAAAGGAGACAAGGAATCTAGATGCTGGCCCTCTTTCTGCCCCTGTGCTCATCCTGTCCCCACGGCCCAAGCACAGGTCATATTACAGTCAAGGCGGCAATCGTCTTGCCCCATATTTGGGGTGAGGATCAGTGCTACCCCAGAGACAGTATATATGCAGATGGCAAGAAGGTGACGAGGTCCAAGGTCCTTTCCTTTGCTAGTGCTGATCCCTCTTCTTACCCGTTACCCTGTCACCCTGTTATGCAACCAAGCCTGAGGTCTCCTTAATCTACTTCACTGTCTTCCTGTTACAAGCTTTGTCTGTCTCTGAACTGACTGCCACATGCCATCAGGGACCATCTCTCTGAGCCCAGCTTGGGCTGGCAGCCTGCCTTGTGTTCCCAAAGGAGTCTCTTATACAGGAGCAAATGGACAGCACCAAGGAAGTCAAAGCCCCCAGGCTCCAAGCCCTGGCACCCTATCCCCTGCAACTCACACGCCTGAACCCATGGAGAGGCTCATTACAAAACTTCCTGAGTGCAGAGGCTGCGCAAGGTCCCATGAGGTGGTCAGTGGATCTCTTAGGACCACCGGCAGAGGACGGGAGACAGAGCTGACAGGGCCGGCTCCCAACCAGCCATGTAAACTAGGGCTGAGAGTAGGGATCAGAGGCTCAGCTATGCTGAGAGGCGGCTGAACCCCTGTGATCAGTTTGTCAGACCAGCTCCTCTTATCGGGGTCTACTTCCCAGAGAAAGCCAGTCTCACCTGTGGCTGCAGAGGGGCGAAGCCAGAAAAGTTGTCTTGGTGAACCACAGATGCTACAACCTGAAACAGACAAGAAGGTGAGCGTGCTGCTGCCAGGCTCTGTTTGCCCGGTGTCTGTGTCTTTCTGGAAGACCTCCTCTTTCCTCAAACCACAGAAGCCATTGTCACTCAGGTAGCTTTTGGAGGGAGGTGGGAAGTAAGGCACCTCTTATCTTACTCTCACCCTCTCTTTTAGTTAAATAAACAAACAATATGAAAAACTGCTGGTAGTCATACAACATCAAATCATCAAATTGACCATTTTAAGTGAACATTTCTGTGGTATTTCATATACCCACAATACTTTGCAATGCTACATGTTATCTGGTGCCAAGACATTTTAATCACCCCACAAAAGAAAATGTTGGAACTACTAAGAAGACTACAGTCTCCTCTCTTAACCTGGCAACACAAGTTTGTAAAGACTTTATATAAATAGAATTATATAGCATGTGCCTTTTTTCCTGTTTTTCATGGTACGTGTGCATGTGTCTGTAGTGAGTGTATGCGTGTGTGTGTGTGTGTGTGTGTGTGTGTGTGTGTGTGTGTGTGTGTATGTGTGTGTGTGTGTTATGCCTGGGGGCACATTTCTGTGTGTCTGACCATGCACGTAGAGGTTGCAGGTTAATCTAAGTATCATCCTCAGATGCTTTTCCGCCTAATTCAGTGAAGCAGGGTCTCTCAATCAAACTCCGAGCTGACTACTATGGGTAGTCTTGCTTGCTTGAGGATCCCCTGTCTCCACCTTCTGACTCTGGAGTTGCCATGGCTACCTGGCAATTACACAGGTCCTAGGGATCTGGAATCCAGTCCTCATGTTTACACAGCCAGTACTTTTAACAACTGAGCTATCTTCAGCACTTGGCCATGGCATCTGTATTTCTTCTGGCTGACATACATGTCTATCCGTGTTGTAGCATGCATTAGTTTATCCTTCTTGTGGGAAAGCAGACCATATGGACATATCACACTGCATATATCCATTCATGAATTGATGTCTCATTGTGGGGTATTTCTATTAGTCTCTGTGATTCTGCCAGGTCTAGCTTACTCAGATTGGGCAACTCACATGTCCAAATTGTCAAAGCCAAATACAGATCAGATAAGGTCCTACGGTCTCACCTCAAGTCAGGTCTGAAAGAACTTAAGACCTGTGTTCAGAAGAAATGTAGCTAAAGAAGGCTTCTGGGCATAGGGCTGAGAAAATGGGAGGGATTCCCCAGAATCCTCAGCAGTATATTGCAAGGGCATTGAGCCAAGGGCATCTCCTGCTGGCCCTCTCCCGACTCTCAGTGAGCCCCCACTATGTCCTTTTTCCTTCACCTCTGTCCCAAGACTCAGCATCCCAGTAGAAACCTCAGGAGTGAGTGATGGTCAGGGTTATGGAAGAAGCTGGAGAGAAGAAACTGGAAGTGTTCATTCCTTACTGTCAGCAAGATCCTCACTGCCATCCCTGAATGCCACAGGGCAGGGAGAGGGGGCGTGTCTTCTTGGGGGGCGTGTCTTCTCGAAGCCCTCCCACCAGGCCCCATGCAATCCAGGGCACAGGAGAAGTAGGAAGATGGACGGCCCACCTACCGTAGCCTTGCCCAGATAGTCCTTTTTGGCCAGCTGAGCCACCTGCCTCTCATTTGGACGGAACAGCCGACCCACAGGGATCACCACGGGCTCGAACAGCTTCTGCTTCTGGAAGAGAATGGTCAGTCACAGGTCATTAGGCAGTACTGGGTTCATTCTGAGCCAGACGTTATTAGGTGAGCTCATGTGAGCATTATCATAGAGTGTGCTAGGACAACCTTGGTGGTTCAACCATTGTGGAATATGTGATTGGTTGGCTAAAACATCTTTGTATCTCTCAGGACTGTGTCTCCTTGTCTGAGAATGGGAGTGAGAAAGCCATTCCTGCTTTCGTCATCAAAAGGACCACTGGAAAACATATCAAAAGAAGAGTCCTTTCCAACCATAGTGGCTTGTCATTTGAGAGGGCTAGGCAGGAGTGGTTGGGCTAATTCTTAGAGAATTTCAATGCATTTTGATCATATTTAGCTAACTCCTCCTCTTAACTCCTACCAGATCCACTCTTACCTCCTTAATCTTTATAATGTTGTGTCCTTTGTTTATCTATTTGAAACAGAGTCTTAATGTGTAGCCTTAGCTGGTTTAGAGCTCACGATGTAGACCAGACTGGCCTGCAGTTCACAGAGATCTGTCTGTCACAGCCTCTGGAGTGCTGGAACTAAAGGTGTGTGCCACCTACAGTATCCAACCTTTTTTATTTTAAATAACACCTTAACTCCACTTTGTGTTATTTATATTCTTCTGTATGTGACTATCCACTGGAGTATGGTTGACCTATCAGGAGCCACACCCCTTTAAAAAGACTGGCTCTCCTTCCCCTAGAAGCCACCAACTGTCCATAGCTCTTCAGTTAGGGATGGCTCATGAACCCCTTTCTGCTCCAACCTAGAAGGTTGGCTGACTTAATCCTCTACAGGCAACCACAGATGCTGCGAGTTATGTGCAGATGTCCTGCCATGTCTAAAAGATACTGTTTTATTCTGGTCTGCCATGACCTCTGGCTCTTACAATTTTTCTGTCCCCCTCATCTGCCATGGCCCTGAGCCTTGGTGATAGGATGTAACATAGATGTCCCATTTGCATCTGAGCACTACTCGGCCATTGATTCTCTGCCCTTGGACAGATTGTGGGTTTCTGTGTTAACCACCATCCACTGCTTCACTGCACAAAAAAAAACTTGTCTGATGAGGACAGAGGCTGTGGCAAACTACAGGTATAGAGATACAAGTTTAGAGGGCAGTTGATACTGTGCCCTTTTAGCCAAGTGATAGTAGTGGGTTCACCTTTGGGGCCTGTGAGCTCCCCAGTGATGGGTCCATGCTCAGTTCTGCAGTACCTGCATGTGTTTCCTCCTATGCAGCGGGCCTTAAATCCAATCATGAAGCAGTTGGTTACCCCGGAGCACGCATGCCACTATTGCACCCCTGGGCAGATCTGACAACCCCAATCTTCACCTCAGTTCACCAGGCTCACAGCTGAGTAAGACTTTTCTCCCAGCCGCCTGCATAGAATCTTCTAGTACCATCAGAGCTAGCCAGCATGGAGGAAGCTTCTTGCTCAGTAGCAACATGATTTCTCCATGTCCTGTGACCAGTGTGTGTGCTACTTGAAGCAGTGTGGTCTTGTTGGAGCTACCCTGCACAGAGCATGATGCTCATCCCAGAAGCTCAGTGCCAAATGTGGGATACTTCCCCATGAGCCATCAGACAGAAGTATCCAGGAGACACTCCCCCCCCCCCCGCAAAAAAAAAAAAAAAAAACAATACAGACTATTTTCAACGCTCTTGTTTGCCTACTGGAAGCAGTTGGCTTTAACCTCACCTTATATTGGTATTACTTACCCAACACTCTCTTTTTCTAGAGCACTGACTCTTTTCCATTCTGTGTGGTATCTTGAATTTCTGTCCCAGCATAGAGGGCACACTCAAGAGCCAAGCAAGGGCTCCGACAGTACTCTCTTGGGAACAAGTATTATTCATGTACACAGGCATACAAAACCATGAGCCCTCTTCTTGGTGTTTAAATACAGCTTATTTAAAACTAACTTTGGGGGACTGGAAGGTGACTCAGAAGTTAAGAGCACTTTCTGTTCTTCTAGAGGACTAGAGTTTGGTTCTCGGCATCCACATCAGACAGCTTACAACTGTTACTACCTATAACTCCAGCTCCAGAGGATCCATCACCCTTCTGGATGCTACGGCCACATACCCACATGTGCCCATTCTCACACATAGTCACATAATTTTGAATGAAACATCTCCAAATAAAGAAGAAACAAAAAAAAAAAAACACTCTTGCTTCCAAATGGAATCAAACTATGAGTAATCGTTTTCACAATTCCTTGGTAGAACTGGAACATTTTTTGTGGGAACCACATTGAATCTGGCACTGTGCTGGACAGCCAGGACTTCAGGCAAGCAAACAGCCTCTGTCTTCACCGTGTTTATAGGCTGCACATCCCCGAGAAGCTGCACATATTACCCAGGGCTCTACTAGAAGAGATTCAGGGGCTGTACTGTTCCATTTGCTAGGGTGTGGCTTCTTAGTTTCAAATACAGGATGGAAGATGTTGAAAGAGCATTTGTTGGCCAGAACCAGTGAAGAAAATGCTCCCCATCATGGTGTCCTGGGAAACAAGTGGGCTCCAAGGAAACCCATCCCCCACCACACTCACCCAGATGCTCTCCATGGCCTTGTCGATCTTGGAATGCCTGGGCTCGGACTTCATGTTGGTTGCCAATGCCAACTGCTCTTCTGCTTTCTTCCATTCCTCTTTCTTGGCATGCATGAGAGCAATATTGTACAATACCTGAAAGAGCAGAGGCCACACAAATCTTGAATCTGCTCCAAAACCAGGCACCAGGGAAGGGTTCACATGTACACACAGGGAATGCTGACTGGTGACATAGTTCCCTTCCCCAGGATTGAGGGGATAGCCAACACTTATTCTAACTACTGAGTTATATCAGACATAAGCGGTGTTAAGAAAACACTTCATCATGCCTAAAACCAGTATCAAGTGCATCCTTCAACAACCAAGTAGGTCAGGAGGGGACAAGAGCTAGTGTGTTGTTCTAATATAGAAAAGAAGAGCTTCCCTGGGGCCCCCTGGGGAGGCAGAGCCAGAGTTGGGGAGAAAAATGAGTGTGTGATGTCGAATTCCTGCTCTTGCTATTGAACCTGGGCTGAGCCCTAGGCCCAGCAGGGTGGAAAAGGTTCCAGATGCATTGTTCTGAGCCAACAGACCCTGGCTGAGATGCCATGAATAGCCGGACAGTGACATAGCAGCATGCATGAGACAACTCCGTGGTCAACGTCTAAGGGAGGTGTGTCTTAGTCAGGGTTTCCATTCCTGCACAAACATCATGACCAAGAAGCAAGTTGGGGAGGAAAGGGTTTATTCAGCTTACACTTCCACACTGCTGTGTATCACCACAGGAAGTCAGGACTAGAACTCAAGCAGGTCAGGAAGCAGGAGCTGATGCAGAGGCCATGGAGGGATGTTCCTTACTGGCTTGCTTCCCCTGGCTTGCTCAGCCTGCTTTCTTATAGAACCCAAGACTACCAGCCCAGAGATGGTCCCACCCACAAGGGGCCTTTCCCCCTTGATCACTAATTGAGAAAATGCCTTATAGCTGGATCTCATGGAAGCACTTCTCCAACTGAAGCTCCTTTCTCTGTGATAACTCTAACCTGTGTCAAGTTGACACAAAACCAGCCAGGACAAGGTAGAAAGAGAGTCAGCATGCACAGAGCCCAGGGAAACACTTTAATGGCACCAGGGAAGGGGGTGACTGAACATCCCAGGCCTCGAGTTGAATTGTGGGTTCCTCAGTGTCTGCTTTATTATAATGCTGCACAATGCATACAAGAACCAACTACACTTTTGTACATATTAATAAGATGAAAGAACATTAGGCAGTTCCTCAGTGCTGTTCTGCAGCAAAAATTGAAGGCTCCTTGCCAACAAACGATTCTACCATGCTAGACGCACCTGGGTGACGGGACTGCCATTTCCATGGAGGTAATAGCTGGTGCTGGTGCTGGTGCTGGCGCTGGCGCTGGCAGCCAGGATCAACCCCAGAACAAAGCTCTCGCTTCCCTTTCACAGTCAGCTCTGAGGACAGGTGAGCTGGTACCTTCTGCACAGGTCATCACTGGCTTAGAGTGGTTGAAATAAGGAGTTTATGGCACATGTGCAGAGGTCAGAAGCCAACTTGTAGGGGTCAGTCCTTTCCTTCTACTGGGTGGGTCCAAGGGTTTTAACTAAGGTCATCGGCCTTTAGCCACAAGCATCTCCAACCCATTGAGCCATCTCATCAGGCCCAAGGACTCAGGATCTGGACTCAAGATTTTTTTTTTAACTTAACTATAGTACAAAAGAGAAATGCATTCAGAAGAAAGAGGACTTCCGGAGTTTTAATTTTGATTTTTTTTCCCCCACACTATTGACACACTGCAAAACCCTCTTGCAATTTGGTTGGTGTCATAGAGCCTTGCCTCCTACTCTGCATGCAAGCACAAAGGAAAGCAAGTGGCTCTCTGTAGGAGGCGAGAAGGTTGGTGTGGCATGTGGGGGCGGGAGGTGTCTCTGCCACCACCACGACCAGCAGAATAAAAATCCACGGGTGACAAGAAGGCAGTTTAGTTCAGCACGACTAAGTAGCTGGTGTTGGTGCAAACTTTGAGAGTCTGACCCTGAGTAGTTTATTTCAGGAATATTTAAGCACAGCACAGTTTGGTGGAAACTTAGTCCTATGTGCACAATAAAGCATAAAGTAAGCTAAGTAAAGATTGGGGGTGACTACATAGGAACTCTAGAGGACATGAGACATCTTTCATAGAGATGGGTTCTGAGCGAGCTGGGTGGTAGTGCATGCCTTTAGTCCAGCACTTGGGAGGCAAGGGCAGTGAATTTCTGAGTTCAAGGCTAGCCTAGTCTACAGGGTGAGTTCCAGGATAGCCAAGGCTACACAGAAAAAAAAAATCTGTCACAAAACAAAAGAAAGAAAGAAAGAAAGAAAGAAAGAAAGAAAGAAAGAAAGAAAGGAAGGAAGGAAAGATGGGTTCTAAAGATTGGCTGAGAAAAACAAGCTTATGGTGGGAAACCAAGTGTGGTCTGGGCACAAAGCACACAAAGGTCACCAGGCGATTAAAGGGTCACACCCACCCCAGCCTTCTGGGTTGATATCAGGTTAGACACCCCTACCTTTGAAGGAACAACACTGTGTTTAACATCCCGGGTTTCCCTACTGCTTGTCTGTGAGCACACGGGTACAACACACTGGTGTGCTGTGTCAGAAAGCAATGATGCACGTGGGGTAGGTGTGTCAAACACATTTTTGACTTATAATAACTTTCTCCTTTTTTTTGTTTTTTTGTTTTGTTTTGTTTTTTGTTTTTTTTGTTTTTGTTTTTGTTTTTTTTCGAGACAGGGTTTCTCTGTGTAGCCCTGGCTGTCCTGGAACTCACTTTGTAGACCAGGCTGGCCTCGAACTCAGAAATCCGCCTGACTCTGCCTCCCGAGTGCTGAGATTAAAGGCGCGCACCACCTTGCCTGGCAACTTTCTCCTTATTGAGGAGCCACTGAGGATGTGGCTCATATATGGACAGAACTTGTCATCATAAGTTGAGAAGCATGTGGCACAAACTTGGCTGCCCGTTACTATTTACTACAGGTGACAGAAAAGAGACCACAACAAGCTTTAACATTTTCTTATTTTCTTTCTCAGTTGCCTTCTCTTAAGGCCTTTCCCCATAACCACTTTTTTTGACTAGAAGGACCTCGGGACTCCTCCACAGAATGGCTTAAGTAGGGAAATGCCTAGTTTCTTGACCCCTGGGTCATTTTGACCCTAACAACAGGGAAAACGTCTTCCTGTGAAGGACTTGCTTGGTACCACAAGGCCCACTTCCTTGTCTAGCGCTGCCTGCTCACCGCCTTCATACCTGTAAGTGACAAGCGGCCCTCGGCAGGGTGAGTGACAGTTTGGGGACCATTTTGATCATGGCAAGGTGAGGTGGGAAGCTCCTGGCCATCTAGAGGAGAGAGGCCAGAGATGGAGCCAAAAATCCCACCAGGCACAGGGCAGGCCCTGTAACAAAGCGTTTGCTTCAACTTATGGAGGGAGATAACCCCTGTCCTCAGGGAACCAGCCTCAGGCCAGCCAATTCCCAAAGCAAATGCAAGTCTTCCCTTGTGAGCAATGGCGTAGCTGTGTGCCTGCCACAGAGCAGGACGGGCCATGGGCCACGCGTCCCCAGGGACTCAGGCAGAGAGAGAATCTATTTTTACTAGCATCTCTAAGCAACCGTGGGAACGCTTCACTTCTCGTGCCTGAGAAACCGAAGCAAAAGAAGACGTTTGTTCAGCATGCTTCTAAATAAAGGTCACCGACATTTCCAGGGGGTTTTTGTTTTTAAAGCTGGCAGTGTATATTTGGAAGTTTGATAGGGAAGGTTATTTGTGGAAGAAAAGTTCATAAACTCACAAGTCAAAGCCAGCCATGCCTGTCCTTTTTAGTAATAGTGGGAAGAAGTTGTCCTTGTTTGGAGAACTTCACCTCTCTGTGTACTTAGTGCGTTTCTTCCACAGACCTGTACCAGACAGCCCACAGTCTCTCTTCCAGTGTTAATCAAGTACCTAGGCGGGTTACAGCAGGTTCCTCACAGTCAGAGAACCCATGATTTTGAACATGGCAGAGTAATGTTGAGGAAATAGCTTGTCATATGCAAATTGATGAGTAAAATATGCAAATTGCTGAGTAAAATATGCAAATTGCTGTGACTACTCTCCCAGGCCAGCACACACTCACTCCTGTCTGGTCTCCCTTCAAAGCACACAATGGGCTTATTTTTGCATTGGCTTTTGAGTCAGAAACTAAAAAAAAAAAAAAAAAAAAAAAAAAAAAAGTTTCCTCTCAGGTATCTAATGACTCTATAAGGAGTGCGAAATCATGAAATCTCCCTCCCCTTCTCTCTCCTTTCCTCCCCCCACACCCTCTCCCTTTCTTTCCTCCCTTTGTCAATGCTGGTGTCAGATCCTGGGCCTCAAGCATGCCATGCCGGGGAAAACACTTTTTCACCCCTAAGCTACACGCATCTCAGTGTTTTCTTAACAGACAGCATGCGGCTCGAGGCACAGAGATCACGTGACTTGGGCCAGCTGCTGTCACAACAGCTAGACCTTTGTGCTTCCCTCGCGGGCCATCCCTGCCCTCCTCACCTCACAGGCAAACAGCTTGAACTGCAGCCCCAGGATCTTGTAGTCTATCAGCTGGTTCCCACGAAGCTGCGTCAAGGCCTCTTTAAGGTCTTTGATAGCAAGGTCGTACCTGCAGGACAGGAGGAGAAGAGAGCTGGTCCCATGCAGGTCATGGAGAGAGAAATGCAGAGCCCACGTCAAGAAGCCCTCCTGCTCTGTTTGACCTTCTCCCTTTTCTCCAACCCTGAGCGCAAAGACTTTTACAGACTATGTATGACTTTTGCACACTGGGGCTAACCAGCACAGCTTGTGGGGACCTTCCGTCTATGACAGCAATGTAGATTATTCTTCTCTAAGTGTTGTATGCATAGTTCCCACCTTTCTGATGACCTGAGTGACCTTCAAACACAGCTCTCAGCCTCACTGGAGAGCTCCAAGCAGAACCACCCTGCTTCTCTCTGGAAGAGTCTCAAAGCAGTCCCCACCACCCTCGCTCAAGGACAGATCTGCCTGGCCACAGCTGCCAGGGGTTCCTCGTTACAGCTATAGCTGTGGGTACCATCCTCCTGCCTAGAGCCTGTTGTGTCTTCTGTTGAGTCCAGTTTGAGGTTTGTGGCCTCTTGCCCCCTCCACACAGTCTGGGGAAGAGGGAGACGTTATCTCAGGTCTGTAAAGAATGAGAAGGTAGGCTTCCTGGACCCCTGTCTGTAAGCACAGGCTGTGTGTGGCTGTCTGGTCCCCTGAAGCAAGGAGAGGGCAGGTGGAGGGTGCAGGTGTCCTGTTCTATGAGCAGATACAATTCCCACTGTGTTCCACAGCCTGTTTGGGAGCAGGGACAATCTCAGAGGGGACACTTTAAGTGTCATCAGCACTAACAGTACAATCGTGTCTTGCTCCCTGCAGAGTTGGCTGAGCAGGTGGTTTTCAGCTGTGGCGATGCCCTGAGTCTACCTGGCACTGTAGGGACTCAGCAAAGTTCTCCGTGCAATTCTCTGTCTCATCAAGATGTCCACAATGTTTTGTTTTGTTTTGTTTTAGAAAAAGGACAAGTTACCCAGAGTGCTTGTTTTGTAAGAAGGAGCTGGTGGATGGGGCAGCTCTGCTAACGTATTGCCCATTTGTTAATGTTGTTATGTTGAAATAGGGTCTGATGTATCCAAAGCTGGTGTTAAACTCAATGTGTAACCTGGGATGACCTTGAAGTTCTGGTCCTTCTGCGTCTACCTCTTGAATGCTGGATTGTACCCAGTGTATGATGGGGGAATCAAGTGAGCTAAGCTTGCTTCTTGCAAGCTAGGCAAGCGCTACCAACTGAGCTACACCCCCAGCCCCGATGTCCATTGCACGAATCATTTGCCTGGCTTCCCTCCTCACCCCCCCCCCCCCCCCCCCGCGCTTGTGACCTCAGCAGCGCCCAGGGCAAGCGGCTCGGCTTTAACATACAGCTCTGGATCCCACTGCACAGGTCTGAGTAGGACCAGTTTTGAAAGAGGTCCAGCCCTTCTGGCTGGCCCCCTTCCAAGTGCCCTCCTCTACCATCTGGAGGCTTCCTAAGACATCTGCCGAGAAACAGCCACACCCCCAGAGCAGGCAGGCTCTTGGCTCCAGAGTACTTTTACTTGGCGTTTCTGTCACCAACCCCATAGGGACCCCTTGGTAACCTCTGAAGCTGCTGTTTGCCTTCTGCTACCAACACACACACAGTCTAGAGTCCCAGAGCTCACAGACTGGAATAAGTGAGAGGGAGGAGTCGAAACAGGCCGCACCCCCAGCATGCTGCCCCTGGTGGTCAGGGCCAATCCTCTCAGCCCAGCAGGAAGAAGGCTTTACCTCCTCCCCTTTCTAGACCAGCTCCGCCCTATTCTGAAAGGTCTCACCCTGCTTTTATTTCCACAGCCTGAAGATCCAGGAGGCTCATTGTGTGAATGATAACTTACAGTGCCTCCCCACTCCCTCCCCCCGCCCCCCACATACCCTGCTCCCTTTTTTGGGTTGACAAGGTCGGGACAGGGAAGTTTGATGGGAGGGAGAGAGTCATCTTGAGCTACCATCTGCTGCTTGGGAAACGCTTCTGACTTTGTTCTGCTAGAATTTAAGACAAGCAACACTGAAGCCGGGTGAGTGAGTGGTCTGGTCGAGGGGACAAACCCTCCTTGGTAGGAATGACCCTGTTAAGACAAGCCCCAGTGCAATGGAAAGGAATGCCTAACCCATTCAATATCAACTCACCTCTCTAGGTCACTGTGCACTTCCAATCTGCTTGGGGCCCAACTTTGCTTTACACCACAGTCACAGACTTAGTTCCCCCTTTTAATCTACACCTTCCTGGAAGTAGACATTTGTCTACTTCGTTTAATACTCATAATTAATTCAACACATATGGGTGTGATAGTTTGAATGGAATTGGCCCCCATAGACCATACAAATAGAGAATATGACTATTAGAAGGTGTGGGCTTGTTAGAGGAAGAGGGTCACTGTGGGGGTGGGGCTTGAGGTCTCATATGCTCAAGACATGCCCAGTGGCTCAGTCACCTCCTGCTGCCTATAGATCAAGATGTAGATGGTATGATGTTTGCCTGGACTCTGCCATGCTTCTCACCATGACAATAATGGACTAGACCTCTGAAACTGTATGCCAGCCTGATTAAATGTTGCCTTGAGGGCTGGAGCGGTAGCTCAGTGGTTAAGAGCACTGGCTGCTCTTTCCAGCAACCACATGGTGGCTCACAACCATCTGTAATGGGATCTGATGCCCTCTTCTGGTGTGTCTGAAGACAGCTACAGTGTACTCACATAAAATAAATAGTTGATTTGGTCATAGTGTTTCTTCACAGCAATGAAACCCTATGTAAGACTCAGTTGTAAAGCTTTTATTCCTCAAGCATGAGACCTGTGCTCAGATCTCAAGGACTCACGTAACAAAGGCCAAGCATGGTGGTTGGAGAAATGGCTTAGTGGTTAAGAGTGGTATCTGCTCTCACTGAAGACTGCGGTTTGATTCCAAGCACTCACATGGTGGCTCATATCCATCCATAGCCCCAGTCCGAGGGGATCTGGTACAAGCTCTGGACTCCATGGGCCTCAGGCATGCACATGCTACACATTCATTCCTGCAGGTAAAACACTTGCACACAGGGAGGACAGGGTGCAGATAGGCTTTGGCTTTTACCTTTCTCCCCCTGCTAAAAACCCTTGGGTTCAGTTCCTAAAGCTAGCCCCAAGGTCTATTTCCTTATTTGGCCACTTCCTCCTCCTGAGGCTGACTACCAGGGTCCAGCTATTAAAGCCCCCCCCTTTTGGCTAATTAACAAGCCCAACCAAAACAAAACAACCCACCCTAACTCAGGGGTTCCCCTTTACCTTTATAAAGTGCCATTTGCCTATGGGCCACATCCATCTCCTCTCTATCCAGAGGCAGTCCTTTGCCCCTCTGGGGCAAACATCCCTTCCCCCTTTCACTTGTTCCTTTTTTTTTTTTTCTTGTCCCTTATCCTCTGTCTCCAGTCTTTGTCTTTTATTCCCTGCCCTTTGTCTCTCTGGGGCAAATAAACCTCCTTTGTGTTGAGAACTTGGTCTTGGTGTGTCCTGGGCTGACTCTGGTCCTTCCATATGTAAAATAATCTTAAATGGAAAAAGAAAAAAAAGCCAAGCCTGATAGCATAATCCCAGATCTGGGGATGCAGAGACAGATCCTGGGGATCTACCAGCCAGCCAAGTGAACTATGTGACCAACTCTGTATTCAGTGAGTTAGCTCTGGCCCCAAGGGCCTCTTGGGAAGGCTTTGATATGAGGGTGGTCAGCCTGTACAGTGGGGTGCTCAGCTGTTGCTAAGAGCAACCACTAGTGCTCATAGACCTTCAAAGTTTCTTCTTAGACGTGGTCAGTTGCCTGAGTGAGAATAAAATACAAGTCTTATTGGAAGAAAAGCCGCAGCCACATCTTCTGGTGTATCTGAAGACAGCTATAGTATACTTAGATAAAATGATAAATAAATCTTTTAAAAAAAAATCTGAGGGCTGGTGAGATGGCTCAGCCAGTAAGAGCACTGACTGCTCTTCTGAAGGTCCTGAGTTCAAATCCCAGCAACCACATGGTGGCTCACAAACATCTGTAACGAGATCTGATGCTCTTTTCTGGAGTGTCTGAAGACAGCTACAGGGTACTTACATATAATAAATAAATAAATCTTTAAAAAAAGAAAAAGAACCTTAAAAAAATCTGAGAAAAATAATCCACCAAAATTAATATTTAGGTCTGCAACTCTCTAATGAAGAAATAATAGCAAGTTTAGCATATTCTCAACCCTAACTCTATTGCTGAGAGATCCCTAGAAAGTATTTTCCCTGACACAAACCTGGTCTCAGTGGGGCTTGCATTTGGAAGCCCATTTGTGATCCTTTCTTCCTTCCTTCCTTTCTTCCTCCCTTCCTTCCTTCCTTTCTTCCTTCCTTCCTTCCTTTCTTTCTTTCTTCCTTTCTTCCTTCCTTCCTTCCTTCCTTTCTTTCTTTCTCTCTTTCTTCCTTCCTTCCTTCCTTTCTTTCTTTTTCTCTCTCTCTTTCTTCTTTTCTTTTTTAGTTTTATTTGTTTACTATATATACAGCATTCTGCCCTCATGTATGCCTGCAGATCAGAAGAGGGCATCAGATCCCATTACAGATGGTTGTGAGCCACCACGCGGTTGCTGGGAACTGAACTCAGGACCTCTGGAAGAGCAGCCAGTGCTCTTATCCTCTAAGGCATTTCTCCAGCTCCCATTTGTTATCCTTAAGGCGCCACCCTCTATCAAAGCACTCAGCTCGGTCTGTAAGTATCCAGCTGCTGCTGCATGACAGAATCCACTCAAAATATGCCAGCCCTGTGCCTTGTCGGGGTGACCACCTCTGCAATCCACTTCTGGTCCTTGTCACTGGTGCTGCCCTGGTTCTGACCCTCATTGTTCCTGAGGACGTCTGTGTTCACTTCCAAATTGACTTCCCAAGCACCAGTCTTCTTTGTTCATAGTCTAGAGTGACTTAATCCCTCAGTGATCTGCTTGAAAACTTCCAGGATTTTACTGTCAATTCCCCTCCCCCTTCAGGGTATCCCCCCTGCTTCCCGCACCCCAGCCTCACCACACTTGTCCAGTTTCATTGATGGGAAATTCTTCCTCTCCCTAGAACGTGTGCACACATTGGACACTTTCCTGAGTCACTGCTGTCTGGCTTTGCCTAAAATATCTGAAATCCACATTTTGAATATTATCCTTTTGATATATCTGTGTGTACATGTGTGTGTGTGTGTGTGTGTGTGTGTGTGTGTGTGTGTGTGTATGTGTTTGTGTGTGTGTTCTTTGGGCATTTGAGGGTAGAATAACACTCATTTTGGGTGTTTTGTTTGATTTGGTTTTTCTTTTTACTTACGACAGTAAATAGCCTGAAATGTGCACAAGGTGATGGAGGGAAAGGGACTTCATTATTATCCCAACATCCAGAAACAACTAGAATAGTGCATTGGCCGATGCCCTTCCAGACTGTGTAACAAATGGGTTTTGTAGTAATATGGTATTTGGAAACCATTGTTTAAATTTTGCCATCAACTGTAAACTCTATCTATCTATCTATCTAAACACACATATTTAATTTGTCTGTATTAACTTATATATCTGCTGCTAACAGTTTGTATTCTTATTTTTGTGACAGGGTCATCCTCCCAGCATCCACCCTCTAGTTTAAACTGGGTTTTGCAAACACATTCAGCATGGGTGAAGCCAGGATTGATTCGCTTTCATGATGAGCCTTGTCTTGGGACTGCTCAGTCCCGCACAGAGAAGCACAGTGAACGTCCTCATTAAGGACATTGTTGAGAGGGCTGGGTAGCCAAACAACCAGCCAGTGGCTGTTTCAGGCTCCTTGCCGCTGTGCGCTAATGATGACTTACTTACAATGAGGTCAGGCTTGCCTCCCCTTCCCAGAAAAGCCTCTTGCTTACTACTCCTTGCATAACTGCCTAGAGAAAGCAAGCCAGCCTTCCTACCCACAAAAGCTGGAGGTCCTGATTGAATACCAAGACTACAGAAGAAAGCCCGATCCATCAGGCGCTGTCACGCTCCCACAGCCTGAGTGGCAGCGGACCACTTACTTCTCCATTCTGTAGTAGAGCATTCCTCTCTGGAAGTAGGCCACTGCAGAGTGCTTGTCTCTGTTGATGCTTTTGGTGAAGGCCTGCAGGAGGAAGGGTCCATAAGGAAGTGTCAGAGTATTGCCAGGGAGAGGCAAGACTTGTGTCATAATGATTCGGCAATTCAAGGTGACAAAACTGGCCCCGGGGTACAGAGATCTTGGATCAAAATGCCCTGGGGTGTTATTTCCTCTTTGCATAGCCTGTGGTAAATTACCTAATCTTCTTGAACCTCCTTGTTTTCCTCTGTAAAATAAGTGATGGGGACAGAGAGATGGCTCAGCAGATAAGAGTGCTTGCTGCACGTCCAGAGGACCTATATACACTTCCCAGCACCCACATAGTGGCTCACAACCTACACTTCCCAGCACCCACATAGTGGCTCCCAACCATCTGAAATTCTAGTTCTACGGGCTCTGATGGCCTCTCTGGCCTCCTTGAGAATCAGGTACGCACATGTTGTCAAAACAAGCATGCCATCAAAATAACCGCTCACATTAATTAAAAAAATTAATAATAAAAATAAAATAATAGTGATATAGTTAGAATGTATATTGCATTTTCTTGATACAAATTTATTGTGTGATCATTTATATCACTAAATAACAAGTAAGAAAACATATATAATATTATTCATATTGGATTAAACAGAAAGACTATGACAGATGAGATGAGAGGCCTGGTGACAGAAAAATGGAAAGAAAGATCTTGACCAGTAAGGGTAGAAGTCAGGGATCTGAAGGTGTGAGGTGGCCTTTGGTCCAGGCCAGGTTATAAGCATCCAGGGCCTATGGCAGAGCCTTGTCTGGGAGAGCTGCCTCCGTTTGTCTCCACAGCTCTCAGCTCTGAGGATGCAGCCGCACCCCTGAGGGAAGTAGGAGGAGGCATTCCTCCCTCCAGGCGGAGGCTGGATGGGGGCCGTGCTCTGCACCATCTGCTTGCTGACCGGAAGAGTCTGAGCCTATCCAGTACCTTCCTCTCCTCCTGTCAGGATGTGGATGTGTTTTTTCACTGGCTGGTCAGAGGATGAACCAGTGTGAACTGGTTCTTTGGAGGTGGTGGAGGCTGGGGAGACGTTCTGTAGGTAAAATGCTGGCCTCACAAGCCTCACAGCCTACAGAGTCCAAGTTTAAAAACAAACAAACAAACAAACCAAAACCAAAACAAACCAACAAGGGTGGAGTCACATCACATCCTTTCTAATCTTAGCGCTGGGGAGGCAGAGACAGGCTTTCTAGCCAGCTGAACCGAATGTGCAAGATCTGGGCCAATAAGAGACTGTACTGGCTGGTTTTGTGTGTCAGCTTGACACAGCTGGAGTTATCACAGAGAAAGGAGCTTCAGTTGAGGAAATGCCTCCATGAGATCCAACTGTAAGGCATTTTCTCAGTTAGTGATCAAGGGGGAAAGGCCCTTGTGGGTGGTGTCATCTCTGGGCTGGTAATCTTGGTTCTATAAGAGAGCAGGCTGAGCAAGCCAATGGAAGCAAGCCAGTAAAGAACATCCCTCCATGGCCTCTGCATCAGCTCCTGCTTCCTGACCTGCTTGAGGTCCAGTCCTGACTTCCTTGGTGATGAACAGCAGGATGGAAGTGTAAGCCGAATAAACCCTTTCCTCCCCAGTTTGCTTCTTGGTCATGATGTTTGTGCAGGAATAGAAACCCTGACTAAGACAGGGACCCTTCCTAGAAAACAACAACAACAACAAGAAGCAGGTGAAGCTCCCGCGGAGCTGTGAGATCGAGTTCAGCAGACAAAGGCACTTGCTGTGCAATCTCAGAGATTTGGGGTCGGTCACTGGATCCAGGTCAAAATGGAAGGAGGGAACTCCACAGAGTCGTCCTTTGATTGACACATGTGCGTCATGACATACGTAGCCACCCCCACCCACATCACACACGCACATGTACACACACACACACCTAAGCAATCAAGAGGCCTGCTGGTCATGTTGAACACCTCTGATCCCAGCACTTGGGAAGCAGAGGCAGGCGGATCTCTGTGAGTTCAAAACCAGCCTGATCTGTAGACTGTGTTTTAGGATAACCAGGTCTCCACAGAGAAAAATCAAAATAAAATAAAGAGAATCGAGCATGTTCAACTCCGGGCCAGAGAAAAAGTATTTTAAAAAGATGCTGATCGGGAGGCAGAGGCAGGCGGATTTCTGAGTTTGAGGCCAGCCTGGTCTACAAAGTGAGTTCCAGGACAGCCAGGGCTATACAGAGAAACCCTGTCCCAAACAAAACAAAAAACAAAAAAAGATGCTGAAATGCCCTATCCCATACCCTTGGTGAACTTCATGACTTAATTACAGTGTGAGTTTCCTCAACTAGCCTCAGAATTCTTAAAGAAGAACCCTGCCTTGTTGATCAGACTTGTTCTTTGAGCAGGCCAAACTGATAGGATGTTGCGTAAGTTCCTGGAAGCCATAATAGGCATTTTACAACTGGATACAAGGGTTTATGGTGCAGAGAAACTTTATCCAGGAGGCGAGGTAAAAGAAAACACAAATGAAGAAGTCTTCACAAAGGGTTAAAAGATGATCTTGGGTAATAAGGAGATCTCATAAAGAGCAGAGCCCCACCCATGGGTGGCTCTGAAAACCTGCCCTGGGAGCTTTTAAAACTGCCTGCCAGGCCAGGGGCAATTAGTTGGGGCCTCTGAGGTTGTTCTGGAAGGCTTTTGTTCCTTTCCGGCTCTGGGGGATGAGGTTTCCAGAGGCGGAAAGGCTATAATTACAGGGGCCCCTCAACTCACCTGCTCGGCTGCCTGCAAGTTTTCCAGGATAGTGTTCACGCAGCCTATGTTGAAGCAAATCCTCGAGTGGGGGTCCTGCACCTCGCTGAAGGCCTCCAGGGCACCCTTCCAGTCCTTCTTGTCGGCTGCGAGCACCCCTTCATTCCAGAGTCTGATGGCCTCAGCCAGGGACATGGTTAGGTGCTTACCAGAAGGCAGGATGGTAGTTCAAGGTGTCTCTCTCAGAGCTGCCGGGTAGGCGCTCCAGGCTTCAAGGTCCCAGCCTAGCGCGCAGAATGGGGTCTAGCCTCCCTTTGGGCGACTTCGTAGCGTCAGGAAGTTTCCCCATCGTTCAGGAACTGACGCATAAACTAGCATGAGAGAGAAAAGGAAGGAGAGAAGAGGGCTGGAGGAGGCTGGCTGGGAAAGAGGAAGTACATCAGAGCAGCCTGCCGTGGGCTGGTCAGTTCCTCTAAGAGCTTCTTCTATGTCCTGGGCACCTCCTACATGTCTGCTTCCCACACCCTCTGTGGGAGCCTCAGGTCAGGGGGACCTCAGCAGGTCTGGGCCTGGTCCTGTACTTGACTCTTTTTCACCCTTGGAAGACTTGCTAGCTCTGGTCCTCTCAGGCTCTGGGTCTAGGGATGTAACCCAGGCTTGTCTGAACTCCCAGTACTCCGGCCTCAGACTTTGAATTTCTGGAGTGATAGATGTGCAGCCACTACACTGACTGTTTTGTTTTTAAATCTGTGGGTGGGGAGGAAGCATGCTACATATTTCTGAGACAGGATGGAGAATCTTCAGTGTCCATTCAGGTCTGAGCTTACTTCAAGGGAATTCATGAGGGTCCAGTTTCTTGTAGATATCCAAATTGGGCGGCAGACATGACAGCAATTACCATCGCTCTGTCTGTCTGTGAGAAGCTGAAGACATGACTCCTCGTGTTGATGACTAATGAGTTCACTAGTCTCTGTAAACACAGATTTAGGATTTCTTTACTTACTGCCCTGGTAATGTCAAAGTTAATTTAAAAAACAAACAACAGACAGACAGATAATAACAACAACAAAACTTTTCTGAGGAAAAGCAAGGTTGTGTGTCTAAATGATGAAATCTGCTGAAGTCTGGACTTCTTGGTAGGCAAAATATAGTTGATGAGGGCCAAATACATGAGTATTTCTATGTCTGGTTTTGAGGCACCTGGAAGAACTCAACACAGAGTTTGTAAGGTAGGAGGACTGAGAAGAAGAAAGAGGAGGAGGAGCAGGAAGAAGAAGAGGAGGAGGAGGAGGAGGAGGAAGGTGCTATTGCATAGCCTCTACCCTGACTTTGGCAGGCCTTCCTATCTCACTTCTTTGCCTGGTAATCTCCTCACCCTTCCAGGCTCATTCATCCAGTCTCCTATGTCCCTACTGTGCGACAGTCCACTCCGCACTCTACATTACGGAGAGAGTATTGTCCCTTTGTCTCACCTCCTCCGAAATAATGACCGAATTTCCTCTCAACCTGCTTACTTCTTAGGTCCCTTGAAATTTGGGACAGTGTCTTTAAGTCTCAGATCCTTGACACTGATTCTTAAGAAATGATTGAAGGAGTTAGAGTCTAGCCTGATGGCGGAGGCCTGCCACCCTGGCTATTTTAAGATGCTAAGACCAAAAGATCCCAAATTCAAGACCTGCCTTGGGCAATCTAGTAAGATTCTGTCTTAATATAAAAAATTGAGTAGTTCAGAGCTAGAGGTCTTATCCAGCATGCATGCTGAGAAATGACCCACAGGTAATAGCCACATCTGTGACTTTGACCAATGAATGAACAGAACTTGACCAGTACAGTGATTACTCTCAGGGAAATCAAGTAGACTTGTAGCCAAACAAGGCTTTTTATAAGCAATGTTGTGATCTTCCTCCTCTTCCTCCTCCTCCTTAGCAGCAGCGGCAGCGGCAGCAGCAGCATCCTAGCCTGACATTTAAACTTCCAAGTGATTTCCTTGGCTTCTCAGTTTCTACATCTGTGCAGGCTTCTACTGGCTGGCTCCTGCTGCCAGCTACACTCTCAGATCTGTGCATGAGACTTACCCAACCTAGCCTTCAGAGCTAGCTCATCTAGCTTCTCCCAGTTGGCCTGAAGGGCTCACGTGCTGCAGCCCATGACCTCGTCTTCTTTCCCAAGTCCAGCAGTCACCTCCCGTAAGACAGTCATTCTCCACCCATGCAGTTACATATGCTCTTGTGTCTTTACCCCAGGACAGACCTCAAACCTCCAGGCAGATGTTGAGGGTGGGGACAACCTACTCTCTGTCCTTAGGGTATCAGCAATCAAGTTGGAGTCAGTTCTGTCCACTTTCTCTAGTCCCTGTCACCATATAGGCTGAAATACCATCAGTTAACATAGTCTTCTGGCCATCCCTGGCTAATTCTCTTCTCTCTGCAGTTTTTGGACTGTTTCTAAAGCCCACCCCAAATGGGTCATACCGCATTTGTGAAGCTCTTTCCAGACTCCTTGTGGGACTGGCAGGTATTGTGGTAAATATTAATTACGGGTCTCTACCCCACCTTGGATCATTTAGTTCCCAGATAAAAGACACAAACCCTATATTTATAATAAGCTTTAAAGCACTAGAAATGGACAGAAATCTACCCTCTTAGCTATTTTGCCTGTTTCCCTATCAATAACCCTGAGATATACTCTGCCACGTTCCTCCTGCACTGCTCTCACTCCGATTGGCCAGCCTTCATGGCCGTGGTTTCATAATTCACCTACTCTATGGTGTCTTCTCCTCTCTCCACCTTCTCTCCTGATCCTGTCTCAGACCCCAAGCCTGGGAACTGAAACTCTACCTACCTCTCTTCTGTCCAGCTATAAGCTGTAGGAATCTTTATTAACCAATTGGGAATGACTTGGGGAGGGGAGGCAAGGTTACATAGCAACACTTGGTGTATGTGAGGATCTTCTGGTCCCTAGGCAACCAGGGCTAGTAGTGAGCATTATAATACATAGTAACAGACCAATCCTGAATAGGCAGGTCCACCCTGTGTCCTGCACTCACCAAGATCTCTATCCCTCCTTGTGTCCCAGCTGCAAGGGCCACTCCCTCTGCTCCAGTCCTCAACCCAGCCCTGCTGCTCTTACTTATCTTTCACTTCCCCAACTGGCCGCCATGACCCACACAGCACACAGTTCCCTCCGACAGCCTGTGGGTCAGCTCGTAATGATGTTCTCAGAGCAGGGACAGTGTGTTTAATCAATACTCCCCACTGCTAGCCGACGACCTTTCTGCCACTCTTCCTTTCCAAGCGTCCTTATGACAGAACCCAAGTTCTGTTCAAGTTCTTGTCTCCAGAGTCAGCGTGAGGGTTCAGTCATATCACATCTCCCACAATGCCCCAGAGAGGGTTTGTCAAAGGCCAGCTCCGACAGTCTGTCCCCAATCCAAGTCGGGGATGTAGGGTTGGTGATAATGTAAAACTGATGTACAGCCGAGCGTGGTGTCGCATGCCTTTAATCCCAGCACTTGGGAGGCAGAGGCAGGCAGATTTCTGAGTTTGAGGCCAGCCTGGTCTACAGAGTGAGTTCCAGGACAGCCAGGACTACACAGAGAAACCCTGTCTTGAAAAACCAAACCAAACCAAAAGAAAAAAAAAAAACACTGATGCACGTGTGCACATGTACACACGGTGGATGGAGCAAAACTCCAACAACTTTATTTTTCCTCCCACAGCTTATATATCCCAGCAAAAATTTTCAAGCAGTACAAAAATCACAATGAACAGGTGAAAACCAAATTTCCACTTAAGAACCCACAAACGTTTGTGACTAAGCAATTTGTTATAGACTAACAAAGTGTAAGCGGGCAAGGTAATTTTCTCAGCCAGGTTCTCTTACTGGCAGGCTGCGGTTTGCAACCACAAAGAAAGAATCAATTATTTTATTATTTATCTTAAAAAGAAACCTTATAAAACTCTTAAAAGAATCACACATCTGAACTTTTATATAAAAAACAATCAATCAGTCATTTCTACTTTACATCCTTAGGGTGCCCACCCACTCAACACAACAGTTTTTATTAAATTCTATCAGGAAGCTGAGGGCAAAAATGGGTACAAGAAATTAATTATCATCTGATCACCTCAATCCAGCTTTCGCAAGAAAGGCAGGTGAGCTAATGTTAATTAAGCTGCCATTATTCTTGTTCCCTGACCTTAAAAGTAAACGTCCTTCACTCAAGAATCAAAAGAGTGCCTTTCCAAATGTCCCCAAGATTCTCTACATCAGAATCACTAACAAAAACATCTTAACAGCTTCACTAACAATCTACATCTCCAAACTCTTTCTAAGGGTGGTTGACGTTACCAACCATCTACGTCTCTAAGTTCTTTCTGAGGCTGGGGGTTGCATCATTAATATGTTCCAGCAGCAAAGCTTGAAAAAGATCAATCACTGTTATTCTAAGTGCCAATGATACTGTCCAGCGCGGAACTGGAAACCCCCTTAGAGTTTTCATACAACTCAAAGATGAGGAGGGACATGGTGACCTGGAGGACAACAAGCAGAGCAAAACTCTATAACAGCATGAAGTCCTTAGGACACATACTCCTCAGGGTTCCGCCTCACTGAGGCACACTAGTTGTGCTAACTGGTGGGCCACACTCCATCAGTTCTAGAGCTGTTTTCTGTTCCTTTCCACATCCTGGCAAGTGTTCTAATTGGTTCAGGCATAAATGCTGAGTTTGTTTTTATGCTATGCTGTTTTGTTTTGTTTTGTTTTGTTTTGTTTTGTTTTGTTTTGTTTTGTTTTGTGTCAGAAGTCATCTAGGAAGACCAGGGCAAACAAGTGAGTTTTCTGCAGATGGCCCACCATTCTGCATGACTGCAATGCATGTGCTCTGAGATGCAGGGTCCTCAGAGACCAGGATTGCTTCTCGCTGCTGATAGGTCTTTCCTGTCACTATTGCATAGCCTACTGCTTCCTGGGCATCAGCCCATCCTATTGGGAAGCTCTCTTGCAGAATAAATATGGAGATGTACTTTCATGCAGCAATGCTGTGTAGATGAACTGATGATTTCATAATTCCTGATAATGATTTTATACTCCTAAACTAATACAAGTAATTTCAAGCCCCCTATAGAATAAAAGCTGCAAATAGAGTTTTGTAAACCTTCAGGTTCATGAGCTTATTGCTCTAGGAAAAGAAAACTGGCTTGGAACAAATTTACACTCAGGGAAAACATTCTTGTAGGTTAAGAATGAGGCCACTCTCTGGTAACTAAAGGTCATAAACTGGAGGTGGGCAATTTATTGTAGGTGCAAGGACAGAAAATAAGTGATGAACTAGTTTACCTATACAAGATTAAAATAATAAGACACAAGGCAGATGATTTGTCTCTTGACAAACCCATGCTAACTTGGAACATAAAAACTATTACTTTAAACTTATAATGATCTTGTAGAACCATAAAATAGTGACTATTTATTCAGGTACTAGTCTTAATGGAAAGACATGTAAACAATGTTACTGTAACTCCTGAAGCCTTATCGACCCATGACATGAACCATTTTGCCTTAAACTTACTATGAACTTATGGAATGTAAGAATGCTTTAAAAACCATGTGATCAGCCGGGCGTGGTGGCGCACACCTTTAATCCCAGCACTCGGGAGGCAGAGGCAGGCGGATTTCTGAGTTCGAGGCCAGCCTGGTCTACAAAGTGAGCTCCAGGACAGCCAGGGCTATACAGAGAAACCCTGTCTCGAAAAACCAAAACCAAAAAACAAAACAAAACAAAACAAAACAAAAACCACCATGTGATCAATTATCCTGAGAAGGTATAAAAACTAAAAACTAAGAACAACAATAAAGGGGTGGTATAGCCATTTTCTGCTTCTCTGTGTGTGCCTGACTTTCTCTCTCTCTCTCTCTCTCTCTCTCTCTCTCTCTCTCTCTCTCTCTCTCCCTCTCTCTCTCTTTTCATTTGGTTAAGGATCTCTGGGCCTCTCACCTGGACAGCAAGAGGCCTGAGTCAAAGAATAAAGAGCCCAAATAACTAAGTTTCTTTTCTTAATCCTCTGCTGCTATTAGCAGGAGTTAATTGTCAGCTTTTGCCACCAGCACCCTCCCTCCCCACCCAACTCCCGCCCCCAATACCAAGAGAGAGTTAATTTCCAGAAGCCATCAGCTGTTGGCCCAGAAGAACAAGAGAGGGTTAAAGGCCAGAGATCATCAACCTCTGCTCTGCCTCTCCGTGCTCCATCTCAGTACCTGAATGTGGGGGTGGGACCCCAGCAGTTTTGTGTAGCAGAATTTTCCAGGTCCAATCAATTTGAATGTTAATACAACAAGAAGCCTGTAATTGGACAGGGAAAAGGGAGGCGAAGCTGGGGTTTTTGGAGACAGAGACAGAGGAGAAGGAAGGAAAATGGAGCAAGAGAAAAATGATCTAGATTCTACGTGACTTTAGATAGCCACAGGTAGCCTTTAAAATCATGACTGCTGTTTTATTTGGTTGGCAGACTACCCTAGTCACAATGAATGTGTAAGGTATACTTATTCTTTCAAAGAACCCTCATATTAAGCATGCAAGAGACTGGGGTCATTTTCAGCTCTGTATACTTCAAACAATGCCAGCATCTTCCTAGGGATACTTAGTAAAACTCTCATGATTGGCTGAATGGGTAATTAACCAAATAAACAATTGAGACCCTAAATGTGGATTCTCATCATACGTTTTTCTGAAGACTTTACTGTTATCCATCCTCCCAGCCTACCCCACCCCACCCCACCGGTACTGAAGATCAAACCCAGAGCCTCTCACATGTTGTGCAAGTACTTTACCGTTGACCTCCAACTCCAGCCCCTTCCCCGGCTTTTAAAAAATGATTTTGAGACAGGATCTCACTAGGTTTCCAAGACTGTCCTTGAACTTGCTTTGCAGCCTAGGTCTGGCTTGAATTCGCCACAACCTAAGTAGCTAGAATTCCAGGCCTGTGCAACCAGAGCCCACCTGCCTGTCCTCAGAGAATCAGTTTTGTCTCACACCCGACATGAAACCCTCCCTGACCCCGAGAAGGCCACAGAGATTGATTTCCCTTCCTCTGCATTTCTCTTCATTCTCTATCCCAGCACCTGAACACAGGGGCTCTGCTGTAAGTGCTAGAGGCAGGGAGCGCCCTTCTGCTTTCCTTGTTTCCCACAGAACCTAGCACCTAACATTCTGAGTAAATATGGCAGATCTAAGACATTTTAATAAAATGGTGTCACGCCCCACACATCTTAGCTCTCTTTGGGGCTACAGTCATCCTTTTCAGTTCTGCATTCTTTCAGAATGCTGAACCCCCACACGCTATCCCATCGCAGTGCTGGGGGGCTCTTTCAGATAACGTTATGTGGTTTCTTTCATGATTGCGCTGGGATCGCATATGCAGTTTCTTCGGCTTGCTTCCTCAGGCAAGGACTCTCGCACCGAGGACATCTAAGGCTAAAGACTACTGGAGACCAAGTGGTTTCTGATATCACAGGAGGAGAAGCTGTGAAGTAGTCAATTTTCTTGCTGTGGTAAAACACTCCGACAGAAACATCGTAATGAAGGCAGGGTTGATTTGGGCTCACTAGTCTCCAGGGTACAGTCCATGATGGTGGATAAATCATGGTGTCAGACCCTGAAGCAGCTGGTCACAAGGCACCCACTGTCAGGATGCAGGGGACCAACTCATACTCACGTAGCCTTCTTCTCTTTATGCAGGGAGGACCCAAGTCCTGGTCACTTTTCATAGCAGATGCTCTACCTCAGTTAACCTAAGGCAGACGATCCCTCAGAGGTGTGACCTGAGGCTCATCTAGATCCTGTCAAGCTCGAAACACAAAGCTTCACACCGACCTTGTCATCACAGGAAAAGGAAGAGTGTGACGAGTTAGAAACACACTCTGAATGGGAAAAAAAAAAAAGAAAAAGAAAGAAAAGAAATAAGAAAGGAAAAGGAACATGACTGTTCCCAGATATGGTGGAGGAGAGAGTTTATTATAGCTGTGTGGGAGAGAGAGCACAGCCAGAGTCAGGGACCTCCGGGAGAGTGCTGAATAGACAGGAACAGGCTGAGCTGTGCTATGTGGGGAGAGGGAAGGGGAGGAAGAAGGGAGTGGGAGGAGCCAGGCACAGCAGCCAGGAGGCCCAAAGGCACAAAGACAGCAGGTTACAGAAATGATTGGATTATGTAGGGAAGAGCAGACCTCAAGGCCCAAGAGTTCAGGATAGGAGGCAGGGTATGCCTGATAGGAGGCTCTGTGACACGTAGAGGGTGGAGGATTACAGAGAGAAGCTGGTGGCCAGCTCTGCTTTGATATGCTATAGCCACCTAAGCCATTTGTCCCAAGTTCGAAACCCAACCATTTCCACATTTAGTAAGATGGAAATCTCTAAGATTCTCTGTTGATTCCTCTGTTGTAGCAGCTGAAAGCATGTGGTCATTCTGCATGTGTCTGCCAACGTATGACAGTAAGTGAAGCATCCATGCTCCCTCCTCTTTTCTGGGATCTGTTGTCTGAACCACAGCAAAAGCACGGCCCACATTTGGACCGAAACACTCCCAGCCGGTTGGAATACAATGGACACACAGCAAGGCCTGTGAAGTTCTAGCTCTCAAGAATCAGAATTTAAGCCTGGCAGTAGTTGTGCATGCCTTTAATCCCAGCACTTGGGAGGCAGAGGCAGGTGGATTTCTGAGTTCGAGACCAGCCTGGTCTACGGAGTGTTCTAGGACAGCCAGAAACCCTGTCTTGGGGGGTGGGGGGGAGAATCAGAATTTAGGGTCAGGAGAGGGAGCGGTAGGTTCTGCCATGCTCTGCCCTCCAGAGCAGGGGTCAGGGGAGGTGGCAGAGAGGAGACTGAGAAGCACCCGAGCTCAGTTTTTCCCAGGGCTCTTCTGAGTTCCAGCCAAAGTCTAAGCCCTTACAATTTAGTGTGCCATCAAGCTTGCCTTTTGTTTTGGATTTTCAATACAGGGTTTCTCTTTGTAGGCCTGTCTGTCTTGGAACTTGATCAGTAGGCCAGACTGGCCATCTGAGAGACCAAACCTACCCCATCTTGGGACTGTACCCACGTACCAGGAAGGACCACACGGCTTGTCCTTGGCCAGAGGACACTTCCTGGCTACTTCCTATCAATAGTTAATCAAAGATTAGTCTGACTGTTTCAGATGTACCTTCAGGCTATTTGTATACGGCCTTATTTCAGAGCACCCACCTCTCAGCTTATAGCCATTCTATTAGATGCTTGCCAGACTGGACACCCTCTCCCTCACCCCCTCCCTTGCTCCTATTTTTCTATAAAAACTTGTCCTGCTGAGGGTTCGAGGCCGCTCCACCTTCCCTTTCTGTCCTTGCTGTGTCAGGATTGGGATGGAGGAGAGCCCAAGCCTGCGCTTGTAATAAAGAGACCCTAATGCTATTACATCGCAAAGGGCTGCTTGGTGATCTTTTGGAGTTCGTGGTTCCTGGAACAACACATCTAACTGAGAGATCTGCCTCCTGACTTCTGAGATTAATGGCATGTGCCACCCAGCAAATAAGTAACCATTTCTTTCTTTTTCCTCCTCAGGACAGGGTTTTTCTGTGTAGCCCTGGGTATCCTGGAACTCATTCTGTAGATCAGGCTGGCCTCAAATGTTTATCCTCCCGAGGGAAAAAATAGGACCACTACCACAATTTTGAGTCAAATTTAAAGCAAACGTTTTAAATACTGGCCAGGATGATAGACTCTGACCAGGCTATTCCTGAACGCCATAAGGCCATTGTGTTTTGATCAGATCCAATCAGGGGTGAGCAACCATCCTGACCCATTTCCTGTCTCCGTACCTCCTGCCCACATGTCATCTAGCACATTCGTGTAGTTGGCTCAACTGAACCTGTTTGGGGAAGTGAAAACACGTGACTTGCTTCTTCCATAAACAATAGCCTCCGTCATTTCAGGAAGTATCTGTCCTTGGCCAGGGTTTACAGGCCCGAGGCACTTTTTTTTTTTTTTTTTGGTTTTCGAGATAAGGTTTCTCTGTGTAGCCCTGGCTGTCCTGGAACTCACTCTGTAGACCAGGCTGGCCTCGAACTCAGAAATCCACCTGCCTCTGCCTCCTGAGTGCTGGGATTAAAAGTGTGTGCCACCACGCCTGGCCAAGGCACTTTTGTTTCATGGATCTTTTAGGCACAGTAATTAAAATTTAAAACATTACTTTGCCTTTCACATGAACTCACGGAGATCTGCCTGCCTCTGCCTCCAGTGCTGAACTTAAAGGCGTGGGTCTATGCCCAGCTGCAGCAAACTTGTTCTAGTTAGTTCTGTTGTATGCCTTTCCCACAAAACAAAACAAAAACAAACAAACAAACAAAAACCCAAACAGGAAAATAGATGGGAGTTTTTGCTGTGAGATTCTAAACTAATCAATTGCTAACAGGAGATGAGAGTCTCAGAAACAACACAGTCCTGGGGACTATGAAGTTGGGGGGTAATGGAAACTCTCAAGAACTCCAAAGAGGCCAGATGCCCGAAGAATGGATGATACGTGGCTTCTCACTAAGGAGGAACCAGATCAAAGTATGTGAAAGGCAAGACAAACTCCAGAGAGGGTCGTGCTTTCAAAAACATCATGAAAGACACAATATAAAGGCCTCTTAGCACCAGAAGAAGTGTGTGTGTGTGTGTGTGTGTTTTTTGGGGATTCCAGGATGTTGCAAGTAGTTCAGGGAGTTGAAGATACAGAGAGGATGCAGGAGGTAAGAAAGCTGCCTTCAGGCCCAGAGAGATGGCTCAGTGGGTAGATACCCGCTGCCAAGCCTGACGACCTGAGTTTGACCCTCCAGAACATGCAGTGAGGAAGGAAACAACTGCCTCTCTAAGATCCTTTGACCTCCATACTTGTAGCATGGTCCATGTGTCCCGTGTCTTCTCCACATTCTGCACACTCACGCATAAATACACACCCTCTCTGACACAAATTAATAAGTGTAAAAAAAAAGTTATAAAAAGAAAGCACGCTGCTCTGAAGACATTCCAGTTATTAAACCCAGGCCCCTTAAATTCTGGGAACTAACAGCACTGCAAGTGTGACCCCTAGAAACCTGGTCGGTAATGGAAGCACTGGTTCTCAGCCAATGAAATGGGCCAATTCAAGCCAACCGGATTAGAGTATTAAAGGAGGTTTAGTGGGAAGCAGCTCTCTGTGGTCACTCTTCTCAAGGACCAAGGCCGGGGAAGTTGCTATGGGGAGGAACACAGACAGGAAGGGGAAGAGAAAGAGCACACAGGGAGAGAGAAAATGCAGAGAAGTGGGAGAGAGCAGTAGAACCCAAAATATGTAGGGAGGAGCTTCTAGCAGAGGGGAAGCCCAGCCCCTGGGCTGGAAATTCAGCATAGAGGATGGGGTGTGCCTGCCATGCCCTGTAAGAGGTAGGGACTGAGGGATGCTGGGAGAACCTGGAGGCCAGGGCCGCTTGGTTTGTTAAATAGGCACCATAGCCACCTGTCCGATTCTGAATCCCAACAAGCACTACGAAGCCTGCGCCGGAAGCTAGGATGCTGTAATGGTGGACAAGTAATATTTGGATACGTGGGACTCTATTTGTTTAAAGCTCTGTGTTCTAGAAACACCAACAGTGTATCATTTGACTGCTGAGAAAGGGGAAGGCATAATCCGCCGGGTTTGTTTTTTCTTACTGTATACTAGTTGTGGAAAATAAGAGGTTTCAGCCAGGTACAGACCTTTGCCGCCTTTAATCCCAGCACTTGGGAGAAAGAGGCAGGTAGATTTCTGAGTGGGGGTGGGGTGGGGGTGGGGGGTGGGGTGGAGAAGGTGGCAAACAGGCCCAAACCTAGGAAGCAGATGGCTCCCAGAACCATTCATCGGAAGAAGTTCTCTCTCTGCCTTATGAACCAACTGCTAGCCTGTCTACGCATCAAATCCTGTGTGCGCACAGCACAGAGAGAGCAGCCTTGGGTTGTGTCAATAGTAATTCAAACAAGAGTTGGATCCAGCGCCCACTGACTCAACAATCCATGCAGAGGTCTTTGGGCTAGCTCAGGAGACTGGCACTACATTCCAACTCCTACAGCCTCTGCTGCCAGCAGCCGCTCTTCTTTGTCATTCCGGGCTCCCAGCCTGACCTGGCTGGCATTTGCATCCCTTTCCCTGGAACCTGAGCTCAGAGTCTAGTATGTGGAAAGTCCCCGATTCTATCCTCTTTCTCTTGTTCTCATGCAGACGTAGAAGTAGTCTTCACAGTGACAGCACCCTTCCCTCTGAGGCGTGGCTTCTTCTCTAGGCTTCACACAGAGGTTATCAGTAACTGATTCGCAGGGGGTTGCTTCCATTTCCTCCTCAGAGTTAGTATTGAATCTCTTGTCTGAGGCCCTTGGCAGAGTCTGAGGGTGCATATGAAGAGCCTCACCCCATTCCTGTGATCACCAGAGTGACATGTCCCCCAGTAGGGACAGAAATGATTGTCCGTTTACAAGACTAATTTTAGTATGTGGCTAAATATTCCCTCCATAGTACTGGTTGTAATATTTTTGATTAATTTAATTTTGGGCAAAGTCAATATTTACATAGCTCAAAAATTAAAGATGGAAGATTTTTCTCTCTTCCTTGCCAAAATGTTTCCTGAACATGGGAAATCGTCCCGTTAACTTCCTGCCACTCTTCCAGTGGCTAGGTCATGGAAGCAGGAGCTGTGGAGTTTGCCATCTCCTGCCCTTTTGCGCGCATACATTTGAAACACCATTCTGAACCTTGGTCTTTTCTGTCGGCGCTCCTGCCTCACCAGAAGAGAGCACCCTCACCTTTGTTGCTTTCTACTGTATCCAGTGCAAGGCTGACTGGTAGACAGGGGGGTTTTAATTGCACAACACCGTACTAACTTGGCAACAAACATCAGCATCTGTGCACATGATTATGGAATAAACTCACCAAAACCGAATATCTGGGTCCAAGAGTCTATTTTAACTGTTTTTTTGGGGGAAAAAAAAGTAAGCTGAGTGATGGTATGTGCCTCCAGTCCTAGCACCCAGGGGGGAAAGCAGGAAGATTGTGGGTCTGAGGTCAGCCTGGACTTTAGACTAAGACAGAAACAGAAAGAAAAACATACAGGCAATACAAACAAAACAAACAAATCCACAGTAGCATACTTAGCTTTGATTTTACTTTTCATAACAAGAGTAAGTTTTTCAAAGGAGAACCAATGAAAGAAAGACACTAAATGTGCTGACTGGTTTTATGTCAGCCCAACACAAGCTAGAGTCATTTGGGAGAGAGAAAACCTCAAGTGACAAAGTGCCTCCATAAGACCGACCTGTGGCCAGGTGGTGGTCTTTGATCCCAGCACTCAGAAAGCAGAGGCAGGCGGGTCTCTGAGTTCTGAGTTCAAGGCCAGTTTTGTCTACAGAGAGTTAGTTCCAGGGCAGCCAGGGTTACAGAGAGAAATGCTGTCTCAAAAACAAGCAAGCAAACAAACAAACAGGCTGGCCTGTGGATAAGCCTGGGGTCCATTTTCTTAAGTAGTGATTGATGTAGGAAAGCCCAGCCCATTGTGGATGGGGTCATTCCCTTTGCTGGTGGTCCTGGATGCTGTAAACAGGCAGAGCAGGCTGAGCAAGTCATGGTGAGTAAGCCAGAAAGCAGCACTCCTCCATGGCCTCTGCACCAGCTCCTGCCTCAGGTTCCTCCCTGTCTGAGTCTCTGCCCTGACTTCCCTTAGCAATGGAATGTGGCTTGAGGGTTGTAAGTGGAAGCAAACCCTTTCTTCCCCAAGTTGTTTATTATCACAGTGTTTTATCACAGCGATAAAAACCTAACAAAGACACTCAGCAAACGGCAGCATTGGAAGCCTGAGAATTTGGTTAAAATTAAAAAGCAGTGTACAGAGATCCTCCTAACGCTGTATTTTCTCTCAGTGTGTGAATAAAGAGAGAGAGTCAAGTTCAAAGGCTTGACTAGGGACTTGGGCTTTTCTCCCAATGCTGTGGGGCCTGCAGTTTGTTGCAGCCCTGCTTTTCTGGGACCGTCAGTGAACTCGGGAAGAGCAGTCAGTGCTCTTAACCACTGAGCCATCTCTCCAGCCTGACTGTGGCTCTTGTAATTCAGATAACCACAGTAAACTGGGGAGGAGAGAGAAGTCAGAATCTATGCTTACCTTTTCCTCTAACCCATTTGCTCTGTGAACACAGTCATGGAGGCTAGGGATTGAATGAGGCCGGTGCCTATTGTGACAGGGTGAGGCAATGTAAGGCCTTTAAAAACTCCATTGTTCTGAACACTCAGGACCCTACCTAGGTCGTGGAACATTTGGGTGTGGTCCCAGCCAGCTGGAACAAAGACTTTCAATTGGCTATAAAATGTGTTTGGGTGGTTATCCTGGTAGGCTCCCTGTAACATATAATAGTATGTGGCCTGTGCAGTCAGTCACACAGAGCTGCATGCTTAGCGGGTCCCAGCCTTCCTTTGCCTTTGTCATCTTGCCATTATTAGTGATCTGAACACAGGCTGCAGTTTGAATCTGCAGGAGGCCATTCCTTCCACGTGACCTCACCCTCACAGGCCATCTCCCACAATGGAATTCAGTCCTACGGTCCGCCCACACTAACAGCCTAGAATTTGGTCCCTTCTTGATCCCAAGGCTGACACCATCTATCCTATCAGAGCTTCCCCCCCCCCCCCCCCAGGGCAATCCAGACACCCTGGACAGAAAGCAGCACTCCTCCATGGCCTCTGCACCAGCTCCTGCCTCAGGTTCCTCCCTGTCTGAGTCTCTGCCCTGACTTCCCTTAGCAATGGAATGTGGCTTGAGGTTGTAGGGAGACTTTTGGAACCTAATTTCCCAGTCCCCTAGGCTTCCCAGGGAGCCTTAATTGGCTAGATGCTGGGTCTGGAGGCCCTGAGCTCTGTAGAAGCTTTCGATACATATGACCCTTTCACCTTGAGTTTTACCCAAGAAAGCACTGCACTGGGAGCCAGAGATGCTGGATTCAACTCCTACATTTGTCATGCGCCACATAAGGAAACTCTTCCTTGGCTCCTCCTATTCATGGGTCTTAATCTCACTGTCTGCTAAACAGTTATAAGAATTTCTAACCTGCAGCTTCCTTGCCAGATGGTAATAATGCCCTTATGATGGAAAAGTCGAACAAGCGAACAAGTGATCTTTTGTCCCCGGAGCCCTGATGCTCTGTCCTGACATTCCCTTCCTCCTACCCCATGCTGGTTTGAGCTAAGAGCTCACAGTGTGCTGGTCACCACCCCCTCAGCTGGCCCCAGGAACTCTCAATTGCACCTCTGTCCAAGCTGCCAGTCCCGTTCTCTGAGGCACACTGGATCACAACAGTTGGCTGTGTAACCGTTTCCTCTTGGGGGTTCTTAGAAAACAACACTTAGCAGAACAGTTATGCGGCAGTCCGATGAAAGCCGTGGATGGCGATACTCTGTTTAGGATCCTTACACGATGCCCTTTTTAAAAACACAAATCTCTGGAGTTGGTACTTTGGGATCAATTTTTCCTGCATCCCCCCTTGCTTTGGATTGTATGCTTGGAGGGAAAGCGTCTCCTTCTTCCAGCATGGCTGTCTTGATCTCCATTTACACCCCATACACACTCACTGGGACATAAAATCCTGGGAGGAAGATGAAGGGAATGAAATACATATATTTTTTAAAGATTTATCTATTTATTTTATGTATGTGAGTACACTGTAGCTGTACAGATGGTTGTGACCCTTCATTTGGCTGTTGGGAATTGAATTTTAGGACCTCTGCTCGCTCCGATCAATTCCGCTCGCTCAGACCCTGTCTGCTCCAGCCAAAGATTTATTTATTATTATAAATAGGTACACTGTAGCTGTCTTCAGACACACCAGAAGAGGGCGTCAGATCCCATTACAGATGGTTGCGAGCCACCATGTGGTTGCTGGGATTTGAGCAGTCAGTGTTCTTAACCGCTGAGCCATCTCGCCAGCCTGAAATACATATTTAAGTTTTTAATATTTATTTGGCGTGGAGGCAAAGGAGGCACACGGAGAAGTCAGGGGATGGTTTATGGGAGCAAGGGGGTTCTGGGAATTAAACTCAGGTCATCAGATTTGGTAGCTCCTCTATCTGCTGAGCTATCCTACCAGCCTGGAATGAAGTGTTTCAAGTCTTGTCACTAGCAGGGCAAGGATTCATATTAAAAAGCCACTGTAGGAAGATGGAGAATTAGCTCAGCTATTAAGAACATTTGCATTTGCAGAGGACCTGGGTTCAGTTCCCAGCGCCCACACAGTGATTCACAAACATCCATATCTTCAGGTCCCGGAGATCCAACACTCTCTGACCTCATCAGGCTATACACGTGGTGCACATATACACATGCAGCTAAATTACTCAAACACATAAAATGTTGTAAATACACATCAACAGCTTCTTGAAAAGGAAGCTGTTGTAGTGTCTCGGGTAGGGATAACGATGCTGGAATAGTGCGAGAAGAGAAGCTGAGTGTGGCTACCCGGCAACAGGGGGAGGAGGATGTGGACCCCCAACTGCCCTAGCAAGTGCAGCGCTAGTCCATGTAAACTTGCACTTTTACATTGCTACTAAAGTCATGCTTCTGGCTCTCCCAGAGCACAGAGCTGAGGCTAGCTGCCATGGCCATTGTTGTGGTTGTTGCTGTTGGTATTTCGTCTCTGAGAAAATGTCCCTGGGGCCTGAGAAGAATGAGGGCAACACAGGACCATAACTCTTCAGAGAGGGAGGAGAGGAGATCAAAGGCTTGGGTGAGGTCACTGGCGGAGCTGGGCAGTGAATGGGGGATGAGAGGGAGGCAGTGAGAGGTTGGAATGTGCTGAGGTGGTAGTGGGAGCTAAGGAGACAAAAGAGGGACTGCTTTCCCCAGTAATCTTTGAGATGCAAGGGAGTGTTCCCCACATTTTGGAGAGTTTGACGCTCCAACAGGTGGGGCTGGCACATCACCCCTGATCCCGTTTCTCCCTTACTGTGGGCCTCAGGCAGGTTCAAGAGTCTGAAATGTTCCTCTCCATGTTATCTGCTCCTTCCTCCTACAGAGAACGGAAGCAGCTACTTGAGGCGAGCCACAGCTCAGATCATGGAAATCAGTATGCAAGCCCAGGAGAACTGCAGGGTGAGTGTCATGATAAGAGACTCCCGGGAATTCTTTCCAGGGGTGGTGTGGTATGCACTTCAGACCCAGGGTCCAATGTTTAGATGTGGAACATGCCTCAGAGGCAGTGAAGACAGATGTGAAGAGAGCAGTGACCAATTTAGCCGTCTAAGGGCTCCCCAGTAGGTGTGCAGATGAGGGAGGGGCCAGCTAGGGATGTAATAGGGCAGAGGTTTAGAATTCCTTCGGGGCAGCAGGAAGCTGGTGCGAACTCTCCCAATACCAGTTCCTCTCCGAAGGCTTAATGTACTTTGTGGGCATCAGTTCATTGTTTCTAACAACAACAACAACAACAACAACAACAACAACAACAACAACAACGCTGATAACCAAAGAGCTTTCCCCAACGAGCCTTGGAGTCTGTAACTTGTTCAAGGTTTGTGACCTTAAATATGGCTGGGACCTGTCAGCTTGCAAAGCTGGCGCTCTGTGAAAGCGAGCGAGACGGAGAAGACCACTCCCAAAGCACTGCACCCAGTCACGCTATGCTGTTTTCCTTAATAGGTCAGTTTGTCAAAGGCAATTCAGCTGTAAACCCGTTTTATTTCCCCTAATAAAAAACAAACACTGCCACCTGGAGGGATGGCTTAGCGATTAACACCACTTGATGGTCTTGCAGAGGACCTGCCTGGTTTCCAGCACCATTATAGTAGCGCAGACTATGTCTGTAGCTCCAGTTCCAGGGGATCTAATGCCCTCTTCTGGTTTCCTTGGACACTGCATGTACGGAATATGTATAGCTACACAATGACGGGCAAAACGAAACGTTCATGCACATACAATTGGAGGAAAAAAAAAACAGAACAAAACAATAAGCACTGAGCTAGCAAGATCACTTAGTGTTTAAAGTGTTTTCCACACAAGGAAGAGGACATGAGTTCAAGTCCTCAGAAGCCATGTAAAGCCGGGAGTGATGGCGCACGCCTTTAATCCCAGCACTCCGGAGGCAGAGGCAGGTGGATTTCTGAGTTCGAGGCCAGCCTGGTCTACAAAGTGAGTTCCAGGACATCCAGGGATACACAGAGAAACCCTGTCTCGAAAAACAAAACAAAACAAAAAAACAAAAAAGAAAAAGAAAAAAGAAAGAAAGAAGCCATGTAAACAGCTGGATGTGGTGGCAGGACTTGTCTGTAATCCCAGGAGAATCCCTGGAAGTTTGCAGGCCAGCTAGCCTGGCAGGCAAAGCCACAAGCAAGAGACTCTGCCTCAAACAAGGTGGAAAGTTAGGATCGACATTCTAGGTTATCCTCTGATTTCCAGACCCCTTCTCTCTCTGTCTCTGTGTCTCTGTCTCTCCCTGCCCTCCCCCCCATTAAAACAACACCACAAAGCAACCAACATCCAAGCTACCAACCAACACACAACAACAACACACCAACATGAAGCTCTCTCATGAATGATGATACTGTAGCTAGGGAAGGGGATGATGTGGCTTATAGAGATGTCAGTAAACTCTGACCCTGCCCTAAATGACTGAAGTTCTTCCACTGATGCTGTATAAGAGCTGCTGTTTCCTCTGTACATCTGGGAGTCAGCATGACCTCTGCAGCTGGAGTAGAGAAGGTTGGGAGCTCCTGAGGTCAGGAACTCGACTGGGGTGGGTGCCAGATGGGTATGGGGTGGGTATGGGGTGGGTATGAGGGGGAGAGTAGGATATGGGGGGTGATAACACATACCTGATCCCCAAGATACCTCCTGCTTGATTCACAGCCTTCTGACAGTTTAGTTTAGATAAACTAGAAATGTTTCTTAAGGGGCTGGAGAGATGGCTCAGAGGGTAAGAGCACTGACTGCTCTTCCAGAGGTCCTGAGTTCAAATCCAAGCAACCACATGGTGGCTTACAACCATCTGTAATGAGATCTGATGCCCTCTTCTGGTGTGTCTGAAGACAGCTGCAGTGTACTTACATAAAATAATAAATAAATCTTTAAAAAAAAAAAAAGAAAAAAAAAGAAATGTTTCTTAAGCCCATCATCTCAAGCAGGGTTCTACAAATGTAAATTAATGGAAAAATAAGCAAAAGTAGCCAGATTGGGTAAAAAAAAAATGCCTGGAATCATTTGGATTCTTTGTTTCCTGATTAAGCTGTGGTAGTTCAGCCTCCACAGGATCTGGCTCCCTTGGTCTTACACTGTTTCTTGTTTTTGTTTTGTTTATTTATTTTAATGTGCATTGGTGTTTTGCCCGCATGTATTTCTGTGTGAGGGTGCCAGAAGCCCTGGAACTGAAGTTGCAGACAGTTGTGAGTTGCCGTGCAGACACTAGGAATTGAACCAGGATCCTCTGGAAGAGCAGCCAGTGCTCTTAAACATTAAGCCATCTCTCCAGTCCCTGCCTTACACAGTTTTAATCGAAGAAAACAGGGATTGTAACTCCAGCTCTCTGGTTAGGCCCGTCGCTGAGCCCAGGTACCTTCTCCAGGCCCACAGGGCCACTTGAAAGGTTTCAGAACTCTTCCTTGGTTTGGGCTGGGGCACTGTGGCAGACACAGAGGTAGTGGGACAGTTTATCCTTGCTGCTGGGATTAGGGTTAGGTTCCTCCTCCCTCCCCTGATTATCCTGGAATCTGCAAACAAAGCTCCACAGAGGTCAGAGGTCAGAGGCCAAAGCCTCTTGGAACAAACTCAGATTCTCAGATTCTCTCTGCTTCAGCAGAAAGCAGGTGACTCTCTGGTCCCTTCGGGACACATCTCTCCCATCTGCTGCTGCCCACTGTTCTCAGATAAGTGCTCACTCTGGCTTCTGATTCTTTGTGCAAAGGCCTGGGTACCAGTAGTTGGAACACAGCAGGGGCTGGACTCCTAGAGTCCAGGAATGGTCCTGCTCTAGTCACTACCAGGAAATGCCGTTTTTACAGAGGGTCCTGTTTGTCCCCAAGGTTAATAGTTCTGAGGAATGGAATGAATCTTGTGTAACTGGCCATAAAGCCGCTCTAGCAAACAGAGTCTTTGTACGCGCATCCAGGCAAATGACTAACAAAGCTGCTCTCCGCTGCGGTTTTGGCTTTGTTTGGTTTTTACATCTAATGCTCATGCTTTGATTTGAGCAACTGGAGATCCAGCTTTCCCTTCCACTCAGGCAGAATGTCACAGTGAGGTACCTCTGAATTAACTGTCTTGTAAAGCACACAGGAACCATGTTCTGGCCAAGCCTGCCCTTGCTATTGGCCTGCTTGCTGTTGTTTTAACTGAGTAAAGGAACTGGGGACCAAGTGGACACCTCTCCCACTCCTACCTCCCCATCCCTGCCTCCCCATCTCACCCCACCCCTACCTTCCCATCCCACCCCCTTTTTGTTACAGCCTCAAGCAGTCAGTTTACAAGCTTGAGTGGTTTCAGGAGCAAAGGTTAGGGCAGGATCCTAGCCCTGAGGAAACTTATGAGTGACATACATGACTTGCTAGACTGAACGATGCCCTGCTGGGCTACCCATTGTCACACGTGACTTGACATGACCAGGTAAAACCATCTGGGTCCAGGTTTGTGCTGGATCCCACTTCCAGAAGCTATGAACGGCTATGAATGGTTTATGCTTCATTTTAAAAGATTGTGCAGAAATACACTCAAGAGTAGGCCGGATGTGGTGATGCACCAACTTCAGTGAACCAAAAGATTGATCCCTTTCTACTGTCTCTCAGCGCATCAGCAGCTGTCCAAGTTTTCTGTGCCTTTTGGAAGCTGGGAAACTGTACAGTGCACAGGAGGCAGAGCTTCATTCGACTACATTAGGTAGGATTTATAACCTCTGCAGCCGTATCTGACCGGTGCCTATGGCCATGCTTGCTTTTAGATGCTCTTTCTCAACCCCTCTTGAGCATTCAACTGGGTTTCCACACTTCAGCTGGTTGCCCCATACTTCCTCTGCCCAGCGAAGGATCTTAGGTCCACTGGCTGTTTGTAAACAGTGGGTGGGGAACATATTGCAGCTTGATAGATAGAACTGAACACACACTCCCCACTAAGTAGGTGTGGGGTGGGTGAAGGGCTCCAGCAGGCCCTAACTTGGCAAATGTGGCTCTGACAGGCCTTGCCCTTCCCTCATTCATTCTCCCTTGTTAAACTGTTGAATTACATTCCTAAGCTAGCCCCCAAGGTCTATTCCCTTATTTGGACACTTCCTCATCCTAAGGATGACTATTATGGTTCAGCTATCAGAGTATTGCAGTCCAGCAATCAAAATTCCCCTTTGGCTCACTTAATTAACATGCCCAATCAAAGCAAACCAACTCATCCTAAGAGGGTTTTCCCTTTGGGCCAATGGCAGTTTATAAAGGGAAAACCTCTATCCAGAGGGAGTTTTTGTCCCCTAGGGCAAATAATCCTTTCCCTCTCCTTCTTGTTCTCTTCCTCATCCTGTCTCTTGCTTTGTCTCTTATTCCCTGCCCTTTGTCCCTCTGGAGCAAGTGGATCTCTGCTGTGCTGAGAACTTGGTCTTGGTGTGTCTTGTGCCTGGTCCTTTCAGTGGGGTGAAAGGGTAGTTGGGATTTGGGACAAGAAAATATCACCACTTCCGGGGAAGCAGACTGGGGGCTGAGGTGTCTGTGGTGGGTCCAGGTTTTGGGAAACCTTTATTCACATCCCCTCCTGTTGTTTGAGACATTGAAGCCACCAGGCAGTGTCTATTAAGCAACTGGGCTGCTATCCATGATCCTCCTACTCTTGGTTGCCCCGTGTGTCCGATTCGGGGATGCAGAAGACAGGGGTGGAGCAGACCTGTGGTCCTGGAGTTTCCTAATGTTGCCTGGCAACCTGGGCACAGGTGCTGTGAAGCATCCACTCGCGACTCGGGTGTAGGGGAACTCAACTGTAGACAAGATGGTCACCCATCTCCTGAGAGCTGGGGCTGGCCACAGATGGTGGCTCTTCTTTCCTCTTCTTTTACCCATTAGGACACAGCTTTGATTTTTGGGCACGAAACTATGTCTTCACAATGAGGGTGACATAAAACAAAAGCACATGGTTCAGAGGACTGTGTGTGTGTGTGTGTGTGTGTGTGTGTGTGTGTGTGTGTGTGTGTGTATCTGTGCATGGTATGCATGTAGTTTGGAACTAATGCAGAAATGCCAAAAATAAAAATCCCCATTCTTCCAAACTCTTTCTTTTAAGTTCTCTCTCCTGGAGGCACAAAATGTTTCTTAAATCAATAAATCAATCTAGGAATCCCCAGAACTTCCTGTCTACACCCAATCAGTTTGCTCTGCTCTGAAGTCGACCAACTTTTTCCCCAGAGTCTGTCATTTTCTTATTTGAAGCTTGTAGGCTTAGATTTTTCAAAACCTATTTTTTAAAAAGATTTATTTATTTATTATATGTACATTGTAGCTGTCTTCAGACACACCAGAAAAGGGCATCAGATCTCATTAAGGATGGTTGTGAGCCACCATGTAGTTGCTGGGATTTGAACTCAAGTCCTTCAGAAGAGCAGTCAGTGCTCTTAACTGCTGAGCCATCTCTCCAGCCCTCAAAACCTACTTTTAATAAGGGTTCTTAAACGCGTTCACCTCCTTCCTAGCCCACCTCCCACCAGAGGTAGTGGGAAGGAAAGGTACTAGAGCAAAGGAGGATGTGGAGCTGTTTAGAAATAGTTCTTTGGAGCAAATCCACTCTTCCTTGTCAGGACATCAGCAGCTCAGTTCACGAGAATCAGCAACGGCAGCTCCATCCAGAAGACACCTTGAAGCTCCACCAATCAGTGTGAGTTCACAGAAATGGCAAGAAGCTGCCGGGATAACATCAGAGCTTCTCTGGTGGTGTTTCCCTCTGTGAGGTCACCACAAAAGATGCCCAGCAAGGAATGGTAAGGCATACCAATACCACACAGCATCATCCACTGTCTGTTGGGTTATATTTATACCCTTTCCAAACTCTCAAGCATCCACTCTAGCAAAATATCACATGCCCTCTTTTCCAGGCTGCTTCCAGAAAAGCACCATGTGCCCGTTCTCAGCAAAACACCTTCTCTTGTGTTCACTTCAGCAAAAAACGTTCTCTAATGATAAGACAGTTTCCAGAAAAAAATCCCGTGACACAACTGAGTCTCCAAAGAAACCAGAAATTTCCACTTCAGAAGTTGATTACTCTGGAACAGGGATGGTTTTTAGGCCACTCCTGAGAGCCCTGCTCAGGAGCGCACACACACACACACACACACACACATGCATACACACATGTACACACACGTACAAATACAAATTCTCTCTCGTTATCGTGTGTGCTTGTGTGTGTTGTGTGTGTGTGCGCGCGCGTGTGCCATAGAGCACATTGAGGTCAGAATAACTCTTGGGAGTCAGTTCTCTCTCTCCACCTTGTTGAGGCAGTCTGTCTTGTTTCTTTTTCTTGTTTATTTTTCACCAGGATAGGGGGCACACAAGCTTCTGGGGAAGTCTGCTGTTTGTACTTTCCACCTTTGCTGTAGCAATGTTGGGATTACAGATGCCTGCCACTGCACTCAGGTTGTTAAGAGGGTTCTGGAAATGGGGGTAAGGTGGTCAGGTCCAACTTCTATCTAAATTCTCAGGTGGGGGCGGGGCAGGGAGGGTCGGGCAGGACAGGCAGGGCAGGAGTGAGGCTGGAAGAGGAGATTGCACTGGAGAATGAGGAAGACCTCTCCATAGACGTCCCTGTCATATCGTGAGGATCTGAATGAGAAGTAATCCCTCTTCCCCACAATGCATTTGAACTTTCAGGCTCCAGTTGGTGGCACTGTATGCATAGGTTACGGAACTTCTAGGACGTGGAGCCTTACTGGAGTTAATTTGTCACTGGGGGCTGGCTTTGAGAATTTCTAGTCTTGGCTGCTTCCAGTTCACACTCTCTGCTTCCTGTGTTTGGTTGAGATGAGAGCTGAGCTTCGTGGTTCTGCTACCATGCCTTCCCTGCTATGACAGATAGCTAGCCTTTAGGACAAGCCAAAATAAACTCTTAAGTTGTTTTTGGTTGTGGCATTCTCCCCCATCCTCCAGCAACAGGAAGGTATACATTAATTGTTATATAAAGACGATGGCTTTGGGGTTTAAAAGTCTTTAGAGTCTTTTGTTAGCTGGTTCTACCATGATAGTTCTCTGGGGGAAAATGACAGCTTCCTACTTCTCTGCAGGAATATGAAGAATGGTTACAAAATACAAACAGCACATGCACGTTTTTATTACATTGATTTGTGTGTGGGTGTGGGTGTTCCTCATGTGGAGATTGGAGGACAACGTATAGAACTTCAGTCTCTCTTTTTACCATGTGGGTAGGTTCTGGGGATTGAATTCAGCTCGTCAAGTGACCAAGCCAGCTCACTCAGTCAACAGGTTCTCCAGGCAGGAGCGAGGAGTAAAAAGAAAAGAGACAATTAGACAACATTGTAGCCTGACCCCAGCCAGGTCTGAGGCTGAGGCGGGTTTATTTTTCACCAATCTGCTTTTGTACCATTTTAATTACATGCAAGTAATAAGGTCAGTTCTAGGTTGAGGAACAAGCAAGACAATAAACACCAATAGTCGAGGACCGAGCAAGGCAATAAACAAAGTCCCGAAATCACTCCTCTGATCACCTTTTCTAAGGGCTTATCAGGATGACCAAGATATCAGAGTCTATTTCCCTGTCCCAACCCAAAGTCATATTCTTGCTGGAAGCCTACTTCTTTGTTCTAGCCTAAAATCAGATTCCTGCCTCAACTTACTTCCCTGTCCTGGCCCAATGTCAAGTTCCTGCCAAGCAGCCCTAGGAGCTCTTCACAACCAATGTTAATGGCAAGCACTTTTGCCCATGGAATTTTCTCAATGGTTTCCACTTGTGCATTAAAAATGTAACGTTGGGGCTGGGAGATGACTCAGTGGTTCCAAAATGGAGCTGGATGGAAAATGGAGGTCTCTATAGAGTAGAGGGGTGCTCTTTGCCACAGGGTGCTGTGCAGAGATGGTGGGCAGCCTTGATCCCTGGGAACCCCTGCCTCCTGATGCCCATACTGTAGAGTTTCTTCCTGATGGCTGTGGGCTGGACATGTGCCTTGCTTCAAAGAGAGAGACTCCAGAAGTGTGGGGATGTCACTTCCAAGTTTAGCTGACAGAAGCCCACACTTTGCTTCCAGTTAGCTTTCCCTCACTTGCTCTCTTTGACGAAGCCAGATGCCATCTTGGGAGCTTCACTACTGAGAGTTCTGTGTGGCCCAGAGGACAGCCTGTGGGCCATTGTCAAAAGGAACGAAGAAGCCTTTAGGGCAGCAGCCTGTAGACAGGTGGAACTGCCACTTGTGCATCCTGAGAAAAGGCAGCTCCCACAACCATTCTGTATTTGTGACCCCAAGGATCCCTTAGTTAGAGGACTCAGCTAAGCTGGGCCAAACCTCTGACTCCTGGGAACCAGAGAAAACAAATGTTATCCTAAACCGCTCTTAAAACTCAATTCTCCAGCACTTGGGAGGCAGAGGCAGGCAGATTTCTGAGTTCAAGGCCAGCCTGGTCTACAAAGTGAGTTCCAGGACAGCCAGGGCTATACAGAGAAACCCTGTCTCGAAAAACCACCAAAAAACCAAAACCAAAACCAAAACCACCAAACCAACCCCCCCCCCCCCAAAAAAAAAAAAAACAAAACCAAAACTCAATTCTCTGGTGAGATGGTTCAGCGGGTAAGAACATTGACTGCTCTTCCGAAGGTCCTGAGTTCAAATCCCACATGGTAGCTCACATGTTCTCTTCTGGTGACTCTGAAGACAGCTACAATGTACTTATCTATAATAATAAATAAATCTTTGGACCACAGTGAGCAGAGGTCCTAAAATTCAATTCCCAACAACCACATGAAGGCTCAAAACCATCTGTACAGCTACAGTGTACTCATATACATAAAATAATCTTAAAAAATATTTGAATTCTCTCTCTCTCTCTTCCTTACTCCCTCCCTCCCTCCCACATGCGTGGGAAAACTTGCGTGTGGCATGCGGCTGAACTCTGAGGCATGGTGACTTAATCATTAAACTTCATGCTCTCTGTATGGGAGGGCCACCTTATGATTGTCACTGCCTGAGATTTAAGTTGGGAACTAAGCCTTTTAGGAAGGTAGTGAGGACCCAGGGACCAATGCTGTACCTTCCTTGTGTACAAGTCTCATACATACAGGGTCTTAATATAGAAGTGATGAATGGAGATACGGGTGGTAGCCAACCTCCACGATGGCTCCAAGCATCCCTATTTCCCAGATTCACACTCTTGTGTAACCCTCTTCCATAAGGAGTCAGTGCTGACCAAGGCGACCAGTGAGAACCATGGCCTTGATGGCATGGGACTTCTAATGTTGGGTCACAAAGACACTACATTGCCTGCCTTTTGCTGCTGGAAGCCAGCAGTCACCTTGTGAGGACAATCAGGCAGCCCTGTGGAAAGGCCCACTCCTGTCGGCCATGTGAAGGCCCACTCCTGTCGGCCATGTGAAGGTGTCCCTGTGGGAGAGCTGTCCAGCAACCAACAAAACTTCTGGGTGTGGCCCACACTGCCACCCATCTACAGGCTCATGAGAAAGAAACTCAAAGTAAGACATACTCAGAGCTGGGCGTGGTGGTACACACCTTTAATCCCAGCACTCGGGAGGGAGAGGCAGGTGGAATTCTGAGTTCGAGGCCAGCCTGGTCTATAAAGTGAGTTCCAGGACAGCCAGGGCTATACAGAGAAACTCTGTCTCGAAAAACAAAAAACAAAACAAAACAAAACAAACAAACAAAAAAGACATACTCAGAAAGCCACTACCCAATTCCTGACCCACAAAACTGTCAGAGGAAGCCATTATTGTTGTAAGCTACTGGGTTTTGGAGTGATTTGTTACATGGTGGTAGGTAACATATTTTTATATTCAATACTCATTTACATAGCATACTTGCTATTTAGTCACTAGATTTGGTAACCTTGCCTGGTAAAAGATAACTAACTTACACTGAGTGGTAGGCTTGGTCGAGCTACAGAGCGCAAAAATACAGTGCCCATTTTCATGAAGAAGTATAGGGTATCAACGGTCAGATAATAGTGCAAATGGATGTAGATTGTAATAATGCCAAGGCTACACAAGGGCTACGGCTATTCAAAGCTACAAGGGACACTTGTTCATGTCGGATGGGGATGGAGATGGTTCTCCCGAGGAAGTATCTGGAATAAGGACTTAGTTGTGTGAATAGGTAGTGAGAAGGAAGGGCTGGAGCGGAGGGGAAGCTACCGGGGCTGGAGTCAGAGATTGAGGATGAGCAATAAGGTTGGGACAGAGACACGACATGGTAACCTAAGTCACAGCAACGTGCTTGGAGTTTAAGAGCAGTGAGAAAGCCTTTGAGGCGTTTATGTGGAGAAATAGGTGACTGTAACTTTAAAAGCTTAGGTTTAAGAATTCTCAGGCTGTGGAGATGGCTCAGTGGTAAAGCAAAGCCTGTGATGAGTGTCGGGAGGCACACACAGAGGATCTAACTGAAACGGCGAGTTCCAGGCTCAGCGAGAAACTCCGTCTAAACATTAAAACGGGAAGACTGGAGGAAGACATCCAAAGGTGACCTCTGTCCTCCCCACATTACATGCGCGTGCATAACCTTCACATACATGTACATGCACACACATACAACATGTTTAATGACCAACGGGCTAGGAAACGGAGTGGGAAAGCAAGCATTTTCCATTGTTAGAGTAAGTATAATGGGTATGACTTCAGAGGAAGGCAATTCAGCAATCTCTCTCAAGATATTATACTAGGTTCTAAAACATTGCTTCCAGAAGTCTCCTAGTAGGTTTGAATGTATGTAAACTGACTTGTTTACCATGTCACAACAACACTGTATGTAATTCAAAAGATGAGACACCACCTCAACCAAGATGGAAATAGAGAAAAGGCTAGGTATGTATCTATACAAAAGAATATTATGCAATTAAAATGATTTTTTTCATATGATTAAGAAGTCCTCATGGAATACATAGGTGATGAAAACCAGGTAAGAAACGGGTACAGGATGCTAGTATCTGTACAGGCAAAAGAGGAACTTAAAGTATTTACCTGTGAATGCTTATACTCGGTTACATTCTTGGGGCTGGGGAGATGGCTCAGTGGTTAAGAGTACCGGCTCTTAATTGACCCTATAGCAGCTCACAGCTGTCTGTAAACCCAGTTCCAGGGGATCTGGCACCCCCACACAGACATACATGCAGGCAAAACACCAATGCACATTAAAAAAAATTACATTCTTTGTCAAGAAGACTAATAGGGTAAGTGTGTGTGTGTGTGTGTGTGTATGGGGGGGGGGGATTACTAGCATATGAACAAATTCTATAGTTGAAAATAAATGGATAAAAAGGTAAATGGTAAGATTATTTGCTACAAAAGACCCTGGCCTTTAACTCAGCACCAGTTGAAGAAACTCTTTAGGGCTGCTTCTGCAATCTTGATTTGGTTTTGAGATAAGCAAAAGGAAGCACGTTAGTCAGCCCCATTTAGGGCATTGGGCTGGCACCATTAGAAAAAGACTAAGTCTGTCCAGGAAAGGTGATATAGCTACTGTGACTTTAGCAGTGTCACATGAGTCACTAAAAAGTTCCAAGGGCAGTCACCTCCGGGTAGCAACAGACCTGGAAGATAAGGGACGTCCTAGAAAGCTGGACAGGAATGCCACGCCCGTTTTCATGCTGTGTGGAACTTAAGGAATTGTTCTAGAGAAAGGTGAGGTACGGAGATGGAGAGAGAACTTGCGTTCATTATACTAAACTTTCGTGGAACAAGGAAACAAGTAGGAAGGAGGCTGGACCAGGAGCCTGCCCCTGGGTCCACAGTGGGAAGCAGCGCCACCTATAGGCAGAACACACTGGCCCTAGAGGCTCCCCAGGCCCCAGCTTGAGATAGTGGAGTGAGTGCACAGAGCTGGCTAACCTGGAGTCCTTCCAGCAATGCAGGGCTGAGATGAGGAGGGAGATGGGAAGCGAGACCCAAGAAGGGAACACCTCTATAAATGTTAAAAGGCACTGGTTTAACTTGGTTCTTAGTGTATCTCTTCCACTCTTGATCGTTTTGGGGCTTTTTGGTAATTTTGCTTATAAAAGTGTAAAGTTACCCAATTCTAGTTATGGCCAGTGTGATGGTTTGTATATGCTCTGCCCAGGGAGTGGCACAATTAGGTGTGGCCCTGTTGGAGTAGGTGTGTCACTGTGGGTGTGGGCTTTAAGACCCTCACCCTAGCTGCCTGGAAGCCAGTGATCTGCTTAGCAGCCTTCAGATGATGGAGAATTCTCAGCGCTGACTGCACCATGCTGGCTGAATGCCTCCATGCTCCTGCCTAGATGATACTGGGCTAAACCTGTAAGGCAGCCCCAATTAAATGCTGTCCTTATAAGAGTTGCCTTGGTCATGGTGTCTGTTTGCAGCGGTAAAGCCCTAACTAAGACAACCAGTAATCTTTTAAGTCTGGCTAATGTAACATAAGAGTGCTGCCCTGGTTCTTGCTAAGTGGAACTGTAACAAAACGGAATAGCAGTTCATTAGTTAAAAATACATCATCTGTGCAAACAGAACACTGCAGGTAACTGTCATCTGGGTTAGAGGACGACGCCTGTAAGGGTGACTCCACTAGGGGAAGTGGGCTGAGTTTCTGCAGCACAAGGTTTTCTTTGGTGATTTTGGGGGTGGGGTCTCTGTGACGTGTTCTTTTTTTTTTTTTTTTTTTTTTTTTAGAGACTTTAAAGTCATGCTTTTAGTGCTGAGCAGGTCCCTCACTGTTGTAGAACCTTTTCAAACCTTTCTTCTGGCTTCTCAGGTGTCAGCTTTTGTTCATAAAAGGCTCCTGGCTTGATCTCACAAGTATCTAAGGCCCAGGGTTTGGAGATTCTAGAGGAAAGCTCAGTCCCCACTTCTCCTGGTAACAGCTTCCTCGCCCAAGCAGCCTGACGTAACTGCAGCGATGCAGGTGTAGGGTGCTCTGACGTTAGCCGACTGAGTTTCTGAGCTTCGGGTCTGGAGGTGGGTTCCCAGGAAGGGGTGGGCTATTCATTTCACTCCCTCTGTCACTGAGATTCTAGCTTTGAAAATTAAGTCACACTACCACAAACTAGGGATGTCTTCAGTGCCCTGCTGTATTTTACAGAGTTGGCATCATATTCATGTAAAATCAGTGTTAACTCTGGGCTTCAGAGACGAATGTTGGACTACTAGTGTCTCACTGACAAGACACTGAAGGTCAACGATGGGAGACAGAACTCACCATTTAAAAAGATCAAGAATGAACACCACCTCACTAAGGTATTCATTTGTGTTTATATGTGCACGTCTATGTGTGGCAGATACACCTGTGCGTGTGGACCACTGACTGCCCTCGAGCTGGAGCTGCTGGCGTTTGGGGGGGGGGTTCCAGGCTTGTTCCTGGATATTTTGATCCAGACTCCAGGCCTCATGATTGTACAGGAAGCACCCAACCACTGAGCCCTCTCTCCCGCAGCTAGAATCACATATAACAAAGAGCTCTTTGTTGCTAATTTGTTTTCCTGACAAAACATAATTTCCCCATTCTTTCTTACTGATGTAAAAGGCACGAGACCTGGGCTGAAGAGATGGCTCAGTGGTTAAGAACACTGACTGCTCTTCTGAAGGTCCTGAGTTCAAATCCCAACAACCACATGGTGGCTCACAACCATTGTAATGAGATCTGACGCCCTCCTCTGGTGTGTCTGACGACAGCTACAGTGTACTTACTTATGATAATAAAGAACTCTTATTAAAAAAAAAGGACCACAACAGGGACATTTTTTGTATTAAAACAAAACAAAAAAAAAACCCAGCGTGAGATTTGATGACCAAATATTTGGCTAAAACCAAACCAAAAGCCAGCCTCTGTAACTTCCTTAGCATCTTGAGTCCCGAGGAGACTCCTCAGGCCACAAGAGTGAGTTGTCTTCTTTTCATTCTTCTGTTTATGTTACTTGGACCCCGTCCCCTGTCCTTCCCATCCTTGTGACTTAGTGAGGACTGAGCTGACTCACTGCTTTTCGCTCACCCTGTTTTTGCTGTTTACCCACCACTCACTGCATTCATTCACAGTGAGTGTTGCTCACTGCTAAATTCACCTGCTACATTGCAGGCATCGATTTTCAGATACCCAAGGCTTACTTCTCAATGCAGGTGAAAGCAACATGACCTACATCCCATTCCTCCGACACAGCCCTATGTGATTAATCTCTACTTAAGAGTTTTTACCTGTGCGCCAATGCATTTCTGCTGCCATCAGCATACTTACCATTTCCTAAGTGGTGCAGCTACCTAGAAACTAAAAGGCAAGTGCATTTGCTCTTTGTTTCCATTTTTGCTGTGTGGGGACTGAGATGAGAACCCTGCACAGGCTAGCTTCTACCAGTGGGCTATACTGTCAGCCCGTGATTTTCTAAGACAGGTTCTTGTCAGCTAGCACAGACTCAAGATCTGCCTGCCTCAGTCTTGAGATTTCCAACTGCCCCCCACCCCTGCTGAGAACAAGCCTGGTGTGGTACGCATACCTGTAATCCAGGCTGAGGAAGGGCTACTACTGTTTGAGTCCAGTCTGGACTAAAAATTGAGATAAGGCGAAGGGTTTGCTGAGACAAGCAGGAGACCTAAGTTCAGGCAGCTAGAACCTAGGTCAGACATGGTGGTGTCTGTAATCTCAGCACGGAGGCCGAAAGAGGATCCCCAGCGTTTGCTGGCCAGTCAGTCAAGTCACTGGTAAGCTCCAGGTTCAGTGACTCTCAAAAATAAGGTGGAAATGCAACTGAAAGACACCTGACAGTGACCTCAGGCTCCACATACACCAGCTCCCACATGGCCGACATGGAAGCACTTGTGTGCCAAAGCACCTGGGTGGTCTTAGTTACCACGACCCACAGACACACTTGTTGAGCCCACTGTCTCCAGGAGGCACCCACCTTGATTCAGTTCCTGGGCTGTGCTGCTTGGCCATTTTCACCATCCACTTAGCAGAGCCCAGGCTGAAAGACCTTACTATATCCATTCCTGTGATCTAAACTATGGATCCCCATTTGTCCCGGGACTTTAGGGAACAGTGTAAGCATGCTCCCTCTTGTTTCTAAGGTGGTTGCTGTGCTAAACTGCTTGACGACTTCCAATAGGAACCACTTAGCTTCACTTAAGCCACGGTCCTAACCCGAGGAAAGCAGGAATCAGTCAGGGGCAGTTGAAAAACAGAGTTGCTGAGCACGCAGGCGCGAGAAACAGGTCTGAGGTGTAACAAGGGGAGCTTGGAAGCTGGGAGTGCCTTTGACAGCTACAGGAATTTGGTCCTCTAGGTCACTGGTCCGTCCTGCTAAGACCCAGAGGGATAGAGTCACACCAAGGCCTCAGCAGTGCTCTGGCATCCTTAGTGGCTCTTCTCCCTACCTGCTCTCATCACGTGGCTTCATACTCTTCCACACAGACAGCTACACTGAATGCCCTTCTCCTTAACTAACTGGAGAGTTACAAGTATTCAATTAAGAAAAAAATTATTCAACACTGACATTTTATTTTCTGAAGTTTATCATAATTTTACAAAACAGAACAAAACAAAAAGAGCAGGTATCAAAAACAGCAGTTTATAGAGTTTCTGCGCTGGTTCTCACCTCAGTCAGTGACTCTGGAGTTGGCATCTTAGGGAAAGACAAGCAGGCTGATTCCCTCTCGGCCACGCACATTCAGGTGGTTGGTTTCGGAACTACTTTGTAATAACTTTTTACAAGCACCGGTCATTTTTTGAGAATCAATTTGGTTTGTCCAACGAAGTAAACACTTTTTTTCTTTTACTATGTGGCATTTTTCTTTCTTAAAAACACTGAGCTGAAACACAGACTGTGTCTTTGGATCAGAACCAAATCTTCTGAGATCCCCATTACCTGAAGAACACTGAAGACGTCCTCGGGAAATCATGGGAAATGTTCCAGTGAACACTTGTGTAATGGCTAAGGCAGCTACCTTATTTCTGATGAAAGTATTTCATCCAGAGGCTGCTGGAGGCCTGTCTCTGACTTGGGACTGTTTCCCCAGGCAGCCTTATTACCAGAAGGAAATGGGATGTTTGTGCCAAAGAGGCGCTTATATTGTGTAAATACATTTATATAGAGCAAGACTCCTTGCTCCGGACCCTGGGTCACCACAAAGAGATTGAGAGGCCATGAAAGTTGGATGCTAACAGGAAGTAGCACACTTACACTTATAGCATCATCTGGAGGCAAGCGGAAAGAAGGCTGGAAACTGGTAGTAGGGCTCACCCACTACTTGCCCTGGAAACACATTTTGCTTAAATAAGGGAAGTGTGGTCCAGTTTTGCAATGTTAATAGCTGCCAGTCTCTCATTTTTAAAAATAAAGATCACTTCCTGACCAGCAATGAGTTAGGAAACTGGCCTCAACTTTGATCACATCTCTCAGTATTGGTTAAAAATAAAGTAAAACCCTTAAACCAGGCAACAGAGTTAGAAATTGCACAATCAAACTTGAATATAAATTACAGAATGTGATACATATTATTGACATGGTTATGAAAGGGTCAAACATCCCCACTGAGACAAAATTTTCTCCACATTATTTCAATTTTCATTAAAGGAAACTGATATGTAATTTTCTTCTTTACAGATATGAAAAAGGAAGCAAGAAGGCAAAGCTGAGAGAAACAGATGCTACCCACAGGGCAGCGGTGCCATTTGGTTGTTTTGGTCTTTATACCAGCAACTCCCACTTCTGTGAACGGTGTCCAGTTCCAGCTGGACTACACGGTTTTCCTTGCAGTCAAAACTCGAACAATGGACCCCACTCCTCCAGCAGCAAGGGCCTAAAACAAACCAAATACACAGAAGAGGTCAAAGGGAAGTCAGTCTAAGGTTAGGCAGAACCCCGAACTCATTAACTTGGTAAGTTCTTCCTGAGCATCCTCTATGGCCCAGGCCGGTCTCAGCATAAAGCTGATGACAGTCTTACTACTAGGACTTAACACATAACAAAGACCAGCCTCTCAGGCTCCAGCCCCTGTGAACTTACTTCCAAACAGACGCTAGTCACTCTTCTAGTACACCTTGTCTAAAGAATGTTTAGGATGTCTGTAGCACAATGTTTCTAACTAAAACGTTCAAATATAAACCCAGGACATTCGCCATCTCCCTCCCTCACTGAGGTTGGGAAGAACCTGAGGCTGGGACCAGTTACCCCAACTTCCACTCAGTTTGCAGATTTCCCCCCATGGTAAGAAGGTATTACTTAAGAGCTAAGAGCTGATCTCTAACTTGGAATCTCTGACTTGAATACCTGGGAGTCATGATTAAATATTAGCAGTTGGAAATTTTGGTGTACTTATTTGGTTAACAGTTATACAAGAAGAATATTTCAGTATTGTGTATGAAGTGCTGTGTGCTATCTTCGAGTTCTACAAAAGCAGAGTAAGGGCATATGCCTAGCCGGACAGCAAGAGATGTCAGGGAAGCTGACAGCCAGATACCAAAAGCCAGTGTGGAGGTGTGAGGGTGGGGTGCACTCAGGGAAAGGCTGGTACTGCTGAGGCCTAAGGAAGAGTGAAATAAATGGGTCGTCAATGAATGACAAGATACCTTTGGATTTTAGATCACTTTCCAGCAGTTGGGTAGAAAACAGAATGGTGCAAATCAGTTAGGACACTATAGCAGTCACTCTGAGATGCCGCAAAGTGTGCATTAGAGACCTACTGGTACAGATGCACTTGAGGAGTACTCAGAAAGTCAACCCCGGAGAGATCTGGAAAAACCAGACAACATATGTGCTGCTCTCCTCACCAAAGTGAGTTTCTCCTTCTAGTACTGAATCTGGGTGTTGGTGGTGCACGTCTTTAATCCCAGCACCCCACGAGACAAAGGCAATGGCTCTGAGTTCAAGGCCAAGCCTGGTCTACAGAGTGAATTCCAGGACAGCCAAGATACACACAGAGCCCCTGTCTTGAAAAACTACCCACCTCTGTCAAAGAGAAATAAATGAAATGTGAGCAAGAATAGAGAGAGCCTGCAAATAGAGTCCAAATAAGATGACCATACAAATTACTCCACAAGTTCCGTTCAGCGAGAGGGCGCACTGTACTTAGGACGGATACGATACCGGAATACTGCAAGGAAGGCTTTCACAAATAGCTCTTTGGTAGTGTATGTAGATAAAGTGATTTAACTAAGGCTCAACAACAAAATTTCCTTTTAGTTTTATCTTATACACATGTTTTCACTCCGACTTAAGACAAGGGTTTTTAAAAAGAACTGATTTTCAGGGTCTGAAGGATGGCTCAGCACATCAAAAGTGCTAACTCACAGAGTTACATTCCCACAATGTACACAAAAAAAATCATAGGCAAATTGAATGGTTAACACCTGGAATCCCAGCGTTTCTATGGAGAGATGTGGCTATGTTATTGTTAGTATTTTATCAGTACAAGAGCTAGGTATGAAAGCTTGCTTTGTGTACATGTATGTGGGTACAATGTACGTGAATGTGTGTGTGTGTAGGTAGTCAGTTCTTTCTGCCCATTATGTGGGCCTCAGAGAATGAGTCAAGTTGTCAAGTTTGCTGGCACGAAATTCTAACCAACTGAGTCACCTGGTTCATCTATCTACTAAATTCTTATACAGAACTAAAAATAATTTCCTTTTCTCTTCCTCCCTGAGACCAGCCTCCCAGTACAGCATATAATTCATTATGTAGACCAGCTTGGCCTGGGATACCTCTCTCTAGAGACATACACTGCCATACATGCCGATAACAATTTTTGAAATACAAAACTACAGTGCATGAGATCAACCAAGAATGCTAGGCAAATACTCCTTCTCCATGGCCTTTGGCAACTTATTATAACTTTCGATCCCTTTGAGCTTGCCTATTTCAGACTATTTCACACAAGTAGAAATATAAATACTTCTTTTTTGTTTTAAAGATTTATTTATTATTATATATAAGTACACTGTAGCTGTCTTCAGTGTCACCAGAAGAGGGTGTCAGATCTCATTACGGATGGTTGTGAGCCATCATGTAGTTGCTGGGATTTATCTATATTGTAGAATGTACAAAAACTCCATTCCCTTCCATGGATGAGTAACACCCCACTGTTTCTAGGTACCATATATTAATCTTTATCTTGGGTTATTTCTATCCTTTTTTTTTTTTGGTTTTTTTGAGACAGGGTTTCTCTGTATAACCCTGGCTGTCCTGGAACTCACTCTGTAGACCAGGCAGGCCTCGAACTCAGAAATCCGCCTGCCTCTGCCAAGTGCTGGGATTAAAGGTGGATGCCACCACTGCCCAGCTATTTCTATCCTTTGATTAATGTAAAAGAATTCATATTTCAAGTACATAATCACTTATGTACTAAGTATATGCAAATAAATATGCAGTGCAAAAAGGAATCCTTTAAGATCAAGGCTGGTAAGCAAATGTAAACTTTTCATTTTAGTCAAGGTGTACAGTCAAGTCACTTCTCAGGTGACAGAGGTGGCATCTTCCATTTTAAAGGAGCCAGCTACAGGGATGTGTAAATTGTAACTTACCTTTTCATGCCACTGGAGCAACACAGCACTGCTGTTGTCAGATGGGCTCTCAAAGCCTTTATAAATATACTTCATTAGGAGGTCCACACCGTTCTTGTCCAGAGACTGCACTGCCTTTTCAATATCATTAGCTTTAAAAGAGATAAGCACCTTCAAGACGATGCTGCCTGCACGGTCCTGAGGGCAAATGTGGAACAGAATATTTAGACATGTGTATGCTGGGCACAAAACCTTAGGAAGGCCCTGCTAGAGTGACATCTCAAGACTGACGTGGAGGATGTGAAAGAAGACTCCTTGGGAACATGGCCAGCGATTAGATGAAGGAAGAACAAGTGCTGTGAGCGTGGGTTTCAGAGCGTTCAGAGTGTTCCAAAGATTCTGGTGTGACAGAGCTGTGTGGTGGCAGAAGCAGGAGCAAAAGAGAGAAGACAGGAGAGGACAGGCCATGTGAGGGCCAGCGGGCCACTGTAATGGCTCAGGCTTTTACTGGGAAACGACACGGTGGAGAAATTCAAGAGCAGTGACCCAATCTGTTTCCCATTTTAAGACTGTCTGGAGGACAGCAGTGAGGGCAGGAGTAAGACAAAAGCCCACTGGGGTGATTCCAACAACACTGGCTGGTTCTGGCTGGCATGTGAGTCGAGGTGGTAAGAAGGGAACCCCCTCTCTTTGTTGGTTTGCTGTTTTAGAGACCGGGTTCCTCCTTGTAGCTGTGGCTGTCCTGGAGGTTACTCTGCAGAACAGGATGGTCTGGAGCCCACAGACCCCCGCCTGCTTCTGCCTCCTGAGCTGTGGGATTAAGGGTGTGCGCCCACGTCCGTGCGCGCCCACGTCCAGCTCAGGAACACATTTTTTTTGATAGAACTGAAGGCAGAACTGGGGACTGATAGACTGATGGACTGATGGGAAAATTTAACAATTTATTATAACATTTAAATTTACTTCTTGGTCTTAAAAACTCCTAACCAAAGAAAAAAACTGATTTATGTAATTCTATCTTGTTTGATCTTTCAAGAGTGGTTATTTTCTTAAAAGATCCCTTTTAAAACCATGTAAAACTTTTTAAACTTTCCTACTTACAGACGTTAGATTTACCTATACTTATCTCTGAACTTCTCCTCTGGGAGAGCCTGTTCCAGAAGCACAGGTGTCCCCTTAGGCATTGTCTAAGCAGAGGGGACACGGAAGCCACCCTCTCAGCTGTTCACTGCTCCTTCTGTTCAACACAGTGGGGTCTTCGGAGTTCCTATGGGCGGGGTTTTACATAATGTTTGTACCGCCAACGTTCTCTTCAGTTTAAAGACTGACTGACATTTCCCTATATATCTTTGCATCTAGAGCTATAACCTCCTATCCACAAGCTGCCAAAAAACAAAATCAACAAACAAACAAACAAAACCACATAAAATCAGAAGGGGTAAAATTGAAAATTTAATGATGTTCCTAACAACTTTTAAGGAGCAAAGAAAAAAAATTCCCCAATATAAAGTTTTGTGGCTGCAATAATTATTATGTTTTTACATATTACTCTTCAATTAAGGTTCTTAGGTTCCTGAGATGTAGGCTTTTACAGGGCTTTGCTTAGCCTGCATTTTAAACAATAAACAACTAAGCAGTTCCCTAAGAATCAGTGGAGGGCTGATGTAGGGATGTAAGCTACAAAGCTCTTCTGAGAGATTTGGCAATGCTTTGTGTATCAAAAGTCTTTAAAAAATGTCATTTTTGTGCTAGCATTTCTCTTCTGGGAATTTTATTGACATAAATAATTAAGATTTAAAATGATCAATTTTAGCAGGAAAAACTAGAAAATCTAACATGCAATAACAGGGATCAGTTGCATATAAGATGTTACATACTAGTGTATAGCAGTTAAATGCCACAGAAATAATCTATTGCTAAGGAAAGAAGATCATGTACATGACTACACAGCTGGAGTGTAAGATTCTATTTATTTTTTAAAAGAGCACAAACCCTTGTAGAAACTCCTTAGGTGTGCAGCGATACCATATAAGGCAGTGACTGAGACCCAAGGAATAGCATGGAGATCACCTTTTTAAGCTTGCATGCTTTGTTTTCTATAATATTTACAAAATTAGGAAAAACTATAAGACCCAAGGAAGTAGGACAGAGATCACCTTTTTAAGGTCACGCATGCTTTGTTTTCTATAATATTTAATATTTACAAAATTAGGAAATCAAGAAGCAGCTGTGTGTGTTTGGCAAATTTATTTTTCAAGCCCATTTAAATCCAACCTGAGTGGATTCCTCCTGAAGCACACGCAGAAGTGATGGCTCTATCCTTTAAATTTACTGCACTCCACACGGCACTCTCCTAACTCTACATTTCAGGGCTATTTTTTTCATGACATTTTTACTTGTCACAAGCTCCCTTTAAAGCTGGACGTGGTGGCATATACCTTTAATCCCAGTGGAGGCAGGAGATCTCCTGAGTTTCAGACCAGGTTATAGACTGCGGTTCAGTCTCAAAAGTCACACTGTAAACTCTTGTGTCAAGGACAGGAAATAGGTACAATGTTGACTGTGGGGCATCAAAGGACTTTGCTAATAGTGAAACAGAAGAGATTAATGCTGTAGTCTGAAACTCACCTTCACTGCCTGGCTCTTTGTGTTAATAGGGGGGTTTTTCAGAGCAGCCTGGAGAGCAGCTGTCATGTTTCCTGTAACGAAGGTTAAGGGTGGAACAGAAAAGGATGGCCCCTGCTTTACAGGAATATTGGTTTTTGACTTGACTTTCTGCACAGTAACAAAAGTTACTATGGTCATTATGTTCGATATTAGAAACTGCATGGGTGTGTTTCCCACATGTCAACCAATGGTAAAAATACTGGAATTAAACAATAGATTTAAAAAAAAAAAGCAAAGACTGTTTTGACCTCAGTTCTATCAGTCAAATAGATTACACTTTCCAGTGAGATACACGCAATTGTCTAGATGGGTATTCAAGAAATCTTAAGACTATGTGTTAAGAATTATTAGGTCACCAAATGATGCAGTTTACCAACAAAGTATACCACTTGTCTGTGTGACTCTTGCTGGAAAACAACCCTAGACTTTATACTGAAACTACACTGTGTATTAACTGAAATGCTGGCTGATTATTCTGGCAATCAGAATGGAAGAATAGCTTAATATGAACAGGGCTCTGGATGATGTAGTAACCCGCACGACCTGTAGGTGGCAGCTTACTTTATTTCCTACAGGTTATTCAAACTGGGCTGGACCATCCATACCTACTCAGTCTCTGAAAGCACTGGTGAGTTAGCAAGCAGGGGAAACGGAAGGCCAATCAGACTGTCAGAACAGACAGTCATTTCCCTAAAAGGAGAAACAGAGTCACTGGTTCCTCCATCTGTAGTACCCGACCAATCTGAAGTCTCTCCTAGTTAGAACCAGAGACAATATCTTTATATTTTAAAATGGATTGACAAAAAGGTAGACTGAATTGATAATGAACACAGCAGTAGGAATCACCAGAAATTACCTAAAATACATTAGTTTAATAAAATATCATATATCCACCATAAAGACTAAAAAAAAAAAAAAAAAAAAAAAAAAAAAAAAACCCAAACAAACAAAGAATAAGCTCACCATTTCTGTGCAAAGGGTCTAATAAAAAATTATCTACAGTAGGTAATAAACTACTGTCAAGCCTGCATGGTCTTTTAAAGAAAAAAAAAACCCAAGTATTTTAACAAATAATCAAATTAGTAACAACTGTGAAAGTTATGGTAATGAAAGTTAAACCTATACTGCACATATATGTACGTTTGATGCTGTGGTTACCACTGTTTTTGCTCACTTTCTTCATTATAATCTAGTAGAAAATTGATGAGGGGAGAGCTGTATGAACAGACTTAATGAATACGATTTTTCTAAAGCTCCAGTTTGGATTTTTGTAACATTCTATTTTTCTAAGGGATCGATGCAAATGAATTTCGAGGTTATGAATATTCAGATATGCAAACCAAGGAACCAGGAACTGACAGCCATGTTTTAACTAGAAGGGAAACAATTTCAGAAAAACAATGTTGATTTATAGAACCGACTCATTCTCTGCTTTATTCACTGGGGTTCATCTTATATTATTCCCAGGGATTCTCTGCATGCATTCGCTATCCCTTTTTTAGTGGCCTTTTCTTAGCAGGTGAAAGGTTCCAAGCTTTAACTGGGAATTTTGGAGAAGAAAACTCCCTTCGGCTCGTTCATGAATTATAATGCCACCTTGCCAAAGCCCTTCTCTCTTAATAAACAATGCTGCCGATGAAATAGCCCCGGGGCTGAATGTACCGAGGGCCTCGATTTGCGAACCGCTCCATCTCTCCTGGCTAGGGATAAACTATCCCCGCTCCGCCAACCACACACACCGGACAGGAAAGCAAGACTCCAAGCGGGACGCCCGTGTCCCCACCGGGCAGAGACTGGCTCAGGTGCCCACTAGGACACCAGCGGTGCCCCGGGGAGGGCGCGGCCGCTTAGGACCGCGCACCTGAGGAATCGGGGCGCCGCCGGTAAGTTCGCCGGCGCGGCCGCGGGGTACAGGCGGCCTGCTGGCCCCGGGAGCTCCTGTCCTCCGTCCCCACCTAGAGCCGGGCACAGCCGGTCGCGTGGCCCCGCGTCCCCACAACCCCCGGCCGCCGCGAGCGTAAGGATATTGCCGTAGGCACGAGTCCACCTCGCCCTCGTCGGGCCCGGCCTGGCCATCGCCGCCGTCCTCCTCGTCCACGAACTTGTTCTCGTCATATTCGTCCACGTCCACCTTCCGGAAGCGGGCCGACGACACCGTGTTCTTCGACATCCCGGATCGCGACGCGACGCTGGCCTGCCCCTCCGCGGTGCCTCTCCTTTAGCGAGCCCAGCCCGGTCCGACTCACTTCCCTCTTCCGCTCTGGGGCGTCGCCGGCAGCCGCGGCTTGCAAGCTTCTGGGCCTGCGCGCTAGCGGGCTCGGCCTCCTCCTCTGCTTGCAGCCATCCTTCAGCCCCCGCTCCGCCCCCGCGTCCCCCGGGAGCGCGCGTCGGCAGGGGAGCGCGCGGGACGCACCGCGCACGCGCGGGCCCGCTGCAGGAAAGGGGCGGGGCTGGAGAAGGAGGCGGGGGCGGCGGGTCGACAGAAAGCTGGCAGAGGCGGCGCGGAGACGCGATTGGTCGCCGGGGAGCATCACGTGATGCCCGGGACGTTCCCATAGAAACGCTTTTCTGCGGTCCTGCCTTGCGGGGGGTCTTGGGCTGGAGGCTATGGGCACCTCGGGAGCGTGGCCTGGAGTGCTGCTGCCGCCGCCGCTGTCGGTGCCAGCCGCTGGTTGTTGGGGTCCGGTGTGAAGTGTGGGTGACCGGACTCGCGCGTGGGGTGCGATGGACTGGCTGCAGAACCTAGTCCCCTGCAGTCTGCAGGAGTATGAGGCAAAGTGATGCCCAGCTCGGAACTAGTGATCGGAGCCCTCCATTCGGACCGTGCGCCGCCGGGGGCTGCCTTCCCGAGCTGAGAGCCCCTTCCCCGGCTTGGACTCTTGGCACGCTGTCGGTGGGAGGTCCCCAAGGACGGAATCGAAAAGGTCACTTCTTACCTGTCAGTGCTGTGTGACAGCATCGCGACCGGACCTGCAGAATCTGAACTAGGTATTCTCTCCATCTGGAGGGAGGGAAAAGACGCTTGGGCCAGGTAGTGAAATTGGGGCAAACTTGTAGCATTTTCTAGAATCAGTCATCACATCTTAAAATAAGTAGTTATTTGGAGCAAGAATGCCAGAAGAGGGTGGGCGAGTTAGGCTCTTCAGTGCTGAGGGAAAATAGCGAGTGCAAGGATTAATAGAGACTGGACTTTCAAGGTTGTTATTTATTGTTTAAGGTTCCTGGAAGCACGTCAAATCAGCTTTTTGCTATATTCCATATTCCGGTTTGTGAGATCAGAGCTTCTGTTGAGGAGGCAGAGGCACAAAGATTAATCAAATAATAGCTGTGCTCTGTGTAATATACCGTAGTACAAGTATTTACAGAATAAAATTAATTCAGACATTTGGCTTTGCCCTGCTTCGATGCAGAACCACCTGGTTTCACGTATAGCAGAAGGCTGGATGTCATCCTGTTGAGTTTTCTCGTTTGCTCTGCCGTACTGGAAAAGAGCACTGGGCTTGGGATCAAAAAGCAGGCTGAGTCTCGACTTTTCTGCTCTCATAATCTGCATGATTGAGGCATGTTGCTTAAAAATTGGAACCTTGGATTTCTTAGTACTAAGATGGGGCTAATGTGCTTTTCACAAGGATGTTCCCAGGGCTCAATACGTGGAAATGCTTCGAAAAGACTCTAAAATTCTGCATATGTGTGCAATGTGTTATGGGTTATGTAGCACGAGCTTCATAAACTACCTAATGATAGGTTTTATTCTTGCTGGGGAAAGAGATCCCAAGATTCTGAAGGGCTGAATCTAATTTTTTCTTATGTATCTTTTTTCATATAAAATAAAATTAGGTATTCAGAAGGTAGTTAGTGCATGCTTGATGAGTTAGTGAAATATAAAATATATAAAAACATTGGGAATAGAGACTCAATCAAAAAGAGAAAGACGTCAGGATCAAACAGTTGTTGATCATAGGCACACACATGTGTATGTATGTGTTTATGTAGAGAGAGCGCTGTATGTGAAGTGTGTCCCTTTTCCTTGTGAAGAAGCAATGTGGCACTCCCTCTAGGTTTATCATTCAGTTGATAGAAGTGACATTTCCTTGATTAACACTCACATTGTCAGCTAGTAAAAACTCTCGTGTCTTAAGACAGCAAAGGAGACATGTCTCCCTGCCAGCAGTGCTTACTTTAAAAGCCTCATGCTGGAGTATAAGAACATTGTTACGGTGATGGCATTATGTAACTTAGGATAAAGATTTGTTTAATTTTTTTTTTCTGTTTCAATCTTGTGTAACTCCCATAAAAGCTGCACAGCATACTCTTTTAGATGTTAAAGCTGACTGTACTTTTTGTTCTTTTAAATTGAGATTTTCTTTGAAGAGAAAATTAAACACTAGATGCACTGTTGAGTGCAGATGGAAACGAGGATTTAAGAGCTAACATAGCCATTTCCAAAGCCCTAGTGTTTCCTTTTGTCTTAGTTGGACACACACACACACACACACACACACACACACACACACACGCGTTCTCTTTAGAGCTGGGGAAGAATCCTGGGGTAGAAAACAACTTAATGGAACAGCGAGGAATTAAAAACAAAAGTCAGTTGTTCAAGGATGTAATTATCTCCATTGCTCAGAATTTTGGTCCTCGGGTAGATTGTGTTAAATTTTACAGGTTTCTTTTCTTTTCTTTCTTTTTTTCATAGTGCCTCACAGTGCTTAGGCATCACCACTGCTAAGTAATCAACTAATTTCCTCACAAAGTAATTCTGAGATAGCATTTAAAATTTAGGATTTTAATGGCTACCTTAATTAACTTCCCTCCTATCCATTTGCTAATAGTTGTTTGTTTGCTTGTTTGTTTTTCTTTACAAGATTTAAAGGAAATGTTTGTCTCTGAAGAAACCTGTTCTTAATTATCTTCCAGTTAGAAAATGCACAGTATTCTACTGTCTCGTAAATTCTATATTTTTACTGTTACCTATGATACTGAATCACCATCTTAGGCAATTTTATTTTATTTTTGGGGGGTTTTTCAAATGAATACTTTCCTCTTATATAAAGGATTTGCTTGGCTTAAGATGTACTTATGATGCAAATAACTAGGCTATCTGAATTTCCAGAGGGTTACTGCTGCATTTGTAGATCCTTGTTTCTATGACGTCTGAAAAAGCCAAGGATCAGGGCTGGGGAGATGGCGCAGCCGGGGAAGACCCTTGCTACCAAGCCCAAGTTCAGTCACCTGGACCCATGTGGCAGAAGGAGAGAACCAACTAAAAAATGTTCCTTGAACCTGCACGTGTGCACTGTGGCTTGTATAGGTGTGAGTGTGTGTGTGTGTGTCTGAGTGCCAGTGCGTGTGCATGCCCCTCCCCCCAGTTTGTTAAGAAGAAAAGGCTAAGGACCTAAGGAAGTTCTCTTATGAAGTCAGTTTTTAGACATCTTCAGCTAAATACTCTGCCTTGTCTGTGCACACGCTGACAAACCTACATACATGCACACCCCTTCCCCACCACAGGCACATACACAGGCACACCTACATACATGCACACCTCCTTCCCCACCACAGGCACATACACAGGCACACCTACATACACGCACACCTCCTTCCCCACCACAGGCACATACACAGGCACACCTACATACACGCACAACTCCCTCCCCACCCCCTCACACACACATGCACACGCACACCGTCTCCTCCCCCCCACTTACAGTTTGCCATCATAGCTCTTCTGAAACGTACAGGTATTTGGTATTAAGCACATTCACATCATTGTACCATCTTAACCACAACCCATTATTTTACAGAACTGAACATCTAGACCCATTAAGCAGTAACTCCCCACTTTCTCCTTCTAGCACTGGACAATCATTGTATTTTATCATGACTTATTGGGTACATCATATGAATGAACTCCTACAGTGTTTGTCTTTTATGACCTATTGCATTCACTTGGTCCTCAGGTTCATTCACTTGTGCATCTGTCAAAATTGATTTTTTTTTGGGGGGGGGAAGGCTGACTAGCATTCCATTTCATTTTATTCTTATTTTTTAAAACATATTTTATTAGTCATTTATTTGTGTATGTGTGTGTTTGTATCTATATGCATGTAAGTGCAGCAGAAGCCAGAAGAGGGTGTCCTGTTCCCTGGAACTGGAGTTACACATGGTTGTGAGCTGCCATGTGGGTGCTGGGAATTGAACTTGGGTCCTTTGTAAGAACAGCAAGTGCTCTTTATCACTGGGTCATCTCTGTAGCCCCTAACATCCTATTTTACATAACAAATGCCACATTTTGTTTACCTACTTGTGTGTCAAGGGATACTTGGTTTATTTTCTTATAGCTTTGAATAATTTGTTGCTGTAAATGTGCATTCATAAATTCCTTAAGTCTTTACTAAGAAGTGAGTTTATATTTGCCTTTCTTTCTTCCTTCCTTTCTTTCTTTCTTTCTTTCTTTCTTTCTTTCTTTCTTTCTTTCTTTCTTTCTTTTTTTAAGATTAATTTATTTATTATATGTAAATACACTGTGGCTGTCTTCAGACACACCAGAAGAGGGCGCCAGATCTTGTTACGGGTGGTTGTGAGCCACCATATGGTTGCTGGGATTTGAACTCATGACCTTCAGAAGAGCAGTCGGTGCTTTTACCCTTTGAGCCATCTCACCAGCCCGTCTGTCTGTCTGTCTGTCTGTCTGTCTCTCTCTTCCTTCCTTCCTTTCTTCCTTTCTTTCTTCCTTTCTTCCTTTCTTTCTTTCTTCCTTTCTCCCCTTTTTCCTTTGGAAAACAAGTGCTTTTAATTTTAACAAATTTTAAATAAAATGAATCTGCATTCCATTTCTTTGGATCCCTGTTTGGTACAGCACAGAGTGACGTAATCCTGGCTTTTGGTATGTGGTTCTGCTTAAGGGGAAGTGGGGTGAGTTAAAAACCAAAGCTCTGGCATCTAGAACATCCCGAGAGTCCCCAGCCTAGATCATGCAGGGTACTTAGCTGCCTGAGTCTGGAAGACAGCTCTTGGCTGTACAGTTTAAGCAGAATTGCAGAGAAGTCACAAGGAGGTACTGATAGGCATTGGGTTTCCCAGGTGTCATTTACCATTAGAGAAGCCCTGAGGAATAGAACGTGGGGCTCTGGAATCAGACATGGCTATCAGCTCAGCTGTCAGGTTCTGACTCACTCTCAGGCCATTACAAGCTCTCTGTGGTACCGCCTATTTATTTGTAAAACAGGTATTATAATAACACCTGCTTTGTAGGATTATTGGAGGGATTGAATGAATTAATATGTATGTGCTTAAAATACCTGACATACAGTTCTCAGGAAATGTTGGCTCATGATCTTATTGATCAGTGGAAGTTGAGTTGCCATGTGGCTTTCCTTAGAGCCTTGTAAGATAAAGAGGGTTATGGTCTATGAGATTTTTGCTAAACCATATGCGCTATGAGTGAAAAAAGATGCATAGTAGAAGTCTGGCAAGGTAACTCAGTAATTAAAGGCTGATGCTCTCACAAGCGCACACACAAAGTCAAGTTACATCGCAGGAATGTGAGGACATAAGATCAACTTTCAGCTCAGGGCCTAAGGATTAGACTGAGATTTGATGAAGTTATTGAATATCAGGAAAGCTGGGTGCAGAGCCTCACACCTGTAACCCCACATTCAGGAGGAGGATGGAGGAAGATCACCTTGAGCTGGAGGCCAGCCTGGGCTACACAGTGACTACTAGGATGCCCTGGGTTACAGAGTGAGAACTTGTCTCAAACATCAACAGTGAATGTCAATAGAAAAATCAATATGCTAGACGCAGTAGGAGTCAGTTATAGACTATGCTGTCTCTTACAGGCTGCATCTACCCAGACACTTCAGGAGACAGAAAACCTAGTGTACATTTCATTATCCCCATGACATATGCCTGTATCCACACAAGTACAGCATCAGACAGCACAAACATTTAACTCATTGAGTCAACTGCTTGAATCCTCATTCCAATCCAGCAAGCTTCTGATTCTAATTAATATGCTTGAGAATACCGTGTAAGTGGGATGGTTTAAATACTTGTGTGTACATCCAGTTGTATGTCCTACTGGAAATTAGTTTGTTAGTTGTTTTTACATGCCAGTCTTGGAAGCTTTGGAAATCTGTCTACCCTGACCTAAATCCATTCTTCTTGTGTTGACCACATATGACATAATTGGGTCTACAAAGATGAGAGTCAGACATGAGCCAGGCTGAAGGCAGTGCTCTTCCCTTCACCTTTATTGGGTTCCTGGGTTATACCCTATGTCTTTTTTCAGATCTGCCTCACTAACTGATTTAATTTGTTGGCTTCTATTTTATTTACTTGGAATTTCCTTTGGTGGGATGGCAGTGACTTTTTTTTTTTTTTTTTCCTGAGACAGAGTTTCTCTATGTAGTCCTGGCTGTCCTGGAACTCTCCATGTAGACTAGGCTGACCTTGAACTCACAGAGATCCACTTGCCTCTGCCTCTTGAGTGCTAGGACCAAAGGTGTGTGCCACCAAGCCTGCCTCACTGGTAGTGATATTGTTGAAGAGAGTCAAAGCATCTAAACACTCTCTCTGTCTCTGTCTCTGTCTCTCAGGACCAGCCATACATGACCAGGAGCCCTCTGTGCACTGAGTGAGCGAGACATGTCACTGTGTGTAAGAACTCACTCCTTGGAAATGTTGCTTTACTGTGTATTTTCTTAAAGCAGGCAGAGTTCAGAAGTTCCTTAAAGATGAGTTATGTCAGGAATGTAGCTGAGTTGGGAGAATGCTTGCCTAGCATGCACAAGGCCCAGAGTTTAATATTGAGTACCTCAGAAACTGGGTGTTGTGGTGCGTGTCTTAATCCCAGTGCTTGGGAGGTGGAGAAATCAGGAGTTCAAGACTGTTCCTGATCTTATTCCTATTTTTACAGATGAATAGATTACTTTAAGTTACTTTTCTTCTGTCTTAGAAAAGGTCTCAATGGCAGTGGTGTCACGTGCCTCCAACCCCAGCGCTTGGGAGGTGGGGACGGGGCAGAGAGGGGCAGAGAGGGGCAGAGAGGGGCAGAGAGGCAGAGGCAGAGGCAGAGGCAGATGGATCTCTGAGTTTGAAGACAGCCTGGTCTCTACAGAGTGAGTTCTAGGACAGCCAGGGCTACACAGAGAAACCCTGCCTCGAGGGGGGGGGGGAAGCCACCTAAACAAACCAACAAACCTTAAAAAAATACAACAACCAAGCAAACTAACAAACAAACTCACTGACTTACGGTGTAGCTCACACACGGCTAAGGCCGTATATATTCTTCTTTATAGTATTGGCTTGAACCTGTGAGCTGACATTTACCTCCCTTTTCTGAGTTGCAGGCCTATCTAATTAGTATAAAAATGTAGTGATCGAGGGCACTTCTTTTTCCTATAGTGTCAACATCTCATCTCTTGTTATACCAACGAAATCCAAATTCATAGATTTTGTACTCTGTACTCTTTGTAACCTGAGAGATGCTGAGGTCTACTCACCACTGTGAAGACTGGTCCTGTGGCAATGATTTTACCTTTTTAATTTGGCAGGGGAGGTGCTAGCAACTCAAATCCAGGGCACATACTATGGAGTTAGATTGTCAGCTAATGGCTCTGTTCATAAAGAGAAATGCTAAATTCATTATATTGGCGACTTTTTTTTCCAAACATAGCATTTCAATTTATGGTCATAGGGCTTCATAATTTAATATTAAACTTCAATGTATCTCTTTAAATAATAATTACTATATGCCTGTGATAAAATTATATTCCATTACTTTGATCAGAATCTGCAGGCTAAAAACAGAGACTTTCTTTAAAGATTTTATTCGTATTTATTTTAATCACAAGACAGTTTTTATCTCTTTCTACCCTTTCATGGAATATTATGGAATTTAATGTTAATATTAGCATATTACCTTATTAAGGCAGCATGACTTTGTATAGAGATTTTATAGAATCAGCTTTGACTGTATATATGAAAGTGTAACAAGAATTTGCATGTGAACACATTTTTCCTATAGTATGTGTTTACATGTTTCCAAGGGAGAAACAAAGCAGTGTGTATGCAGTATATGTAGATAGGCAAGTATATAGTATGTAGTATGTAGTATGTAGTATGTAGTATGTAGTATATAGATAGGCAAGTCAGTTCATTAGGTAGCCAGAGGGTTAACCAAAGAACAGTTTTTAAAAGAAGTATAGCTGGGCGATGGTGGCGCACGCCTTTAATCCCAGCACTTGGGAGGCAGAGGCAGGCAGATTTCTGAGTTCGAGGCCAGCCTGGTCTACAAAGTGAGTTTCCAGGACAGTCAGGGCTATACAGAGAAACCCTGTCTCAAAAAAAAGTGTATTTTGAAGAATTTAAGTGAATGAAGAATTTAAGTGAATGTACAAATATGTATTGCCATAGAAGTATCCAGAGAGGAAAGGGGATGCTGGCGAGCAGTGGTTGGTGCGTTTATTGAGATGGAGAGTCAACTGTGCTGCCTACATTTTGAGTGGATGTTGTGCTATGTGTCACAGGAAAAATCGAAGATTAAGAAGGAGGGAGGGAGTGAGGGAGGGGAGAGAGAGAGAGAGAGAGAGAGAGAGAGAGAGAGAGAGAGAATATGCATTCAAGTCCTTGACTGATCCCTATAAGAAATTGCTATCTTGATGGGCTAGGAAATAAAGAGCCTCGGAGTCCACGGAGAGTGGTATGGAGTTTGGTATACTGATGGAGGATGCCTTTGAAGATTCTCACACATCATCCTGCCTCTATGATCTACTCGGGAGGGAGTGTTCTGAGTCAGAAAGATTAAACAGAGTAGCTGGCCAGGTTTAAAAAAAAAATCAATTTTTGTAGCCATATGCAATCAATTTTCAGAAGAGCTTTTACTCATACAAAACAATTTTTAGTCACTTTAGAAAAAAATGATCTATCCAAAAATCTTTTGACTGTAGTCAACAATCAATGCAAACTCACCGCTTTGCCCACGAGATGGAACTTAATGTTAGGAACCTCAGGTGGTCTTTAATTTTGGTGTATTTTTATGCTGAAACCAATTTAGGAAGTTATTTAGTCCTTTTTGGAAGGATGATGTGGGAAGTCTAGAGCAGTAACACTCCCTTTTTTGCCTTAAAACATTTATTTTGGGGCCAGAGGAATGTCCTATTAGTTAACAGCACTGGCTGCTCTTACAGAGGACCTGGCTTCAGTTCCCAGCACCCACATGGCAGCTTACGATCATCTGTAACTCCAGTCTCAGGGGATCTGATGTCCTCTTCTGGCCTCCAAGGGCCAGATGCACATGCTGCACAGACATACATGCAAGCAAAATATCCACACATATACAAATAATATAGTAAAAAGCCATTTATTTTGTTGCTGTTACTTTCAGAAAGAGAGATAAAGTCCCTTCTGACAGTTTTGGAT